>NW_027286070.1:68922890-69522890 GCF_022747635.1 Hetaerina americana
CGGTCGAATAAATTTCATCTTAAATCTACCTATCCTACACTTAAAGTCCTATTTTATTTACGTGATATCTTGTACCGTAGTGATTTGATTGTGATTTTATTAAAATGCTTATCGTTAAAATTAAAGCCCAACAAGGGATATGCCTAATACTTACCATACTCACATGTTATGTACTTGCACAGAAAACATAGAAAAAACAATCAACTTCAACACTCTTAACCTTCAACATCCCTATAATTTCTCAAGTAAGTTTCCTTCAAATAAATATTTACTACCATGGACGTGCAAATTGCCTTCTACACTGTTTCCTTCGGCCCTAGGAAACTTTGAACACCATTTTTATAGCAGAAATTAAGTAGAACAACGCATTCACGCATTACATGTGTGTAGAAAATAAACTTCAAGCTTAGCCTTCCATAGAACTTCATGCATGCTCAAAAACGAAGAAAAATAATGCCCGTTTTTTTCGATAAACAAACACAGTCTCACTTGTTAGTGTAAGCTAATAAATTAGCTTCCAGATGATATATAGCTAAGCTTATTCACAGGATAGGGCAAGATTGAAATGCGTTATAATTCGTTAAATATGCCTGTAAATCTCTGTTTCAGATCTTGGGTAAGGTTTCATAAGACAGCTCTGTCCACGAGGGCCATAAATAACTATCAATCCGGTTAGCTCGTTTGACAATGCTCTCACTAGGTTGTAAGTTCGAGGCCCGCTTCGGAATGAACGTTTTTCTATCCTATAGAGATATCCTGAATTGGAATTCGGTGTGCGGCACAACACGACAGCTGCTTCAGAAGGTTAAAAATGACCAAATTACCACTGCATAAATAATCACCGCGGCCTTAATGAGTCCTGAATCCAACGGTGCCGGTCGGCCCGGCCAATGAAGCGGGAGGCACGATGGCCAGAGCCGCGGGTCGAATGACGATGAAAGGAACGAAATGAGCAGACCCGGAAGCTTGAATGAAATTTAAGGAGATTGAATTGGACGGGGAAGGGGGGGGGGAGGAGGAGAGGGGAAAGTGGAGCAAAAGCACGAACAGGAGAACTTTTGCGAAATTCACGAGGGTATGAGCACACAGGATGACGATGATAATGTGTGCATTTTTTTTTTAATTTTGCGGGATTAATGAACGAGGGCGCTCGAGTACGGCCACCATCTCGACGATATGCTGCTCAAGTCGAGAATTTCGCAAAGGATGACGAATCCATCGGATTGCGAAATATTCTCCCTCTTTGAATGCAAACCAGCAAACCCAAAAAGCGAAAGACATTTCATATTTCACCCTCATGTAATATATACATCACCGTCACACCGAGACACTTTCGTACTTCGCGGATAACATCAATTTGTTTGATCCGTCTGCGTGCAGAAGAAATCGCGAAATACAAGAGATTTGCAATTTGATTCGCCGTTGTCATGTGAACGAGCTGATTAATGCTCAACTTGTTGAAGTTTTTGGGATCTAATCGCAGAGTATTTTAAAATAAGAAAATTTTCAAATGTTTTTCAGGCCCAAGATCATTAACTCTTAAATAACATTAATATTTTTAGCTTCTTCCCACGGACAAGACGGGATAGTAACTGTAGGGCTATGATAGGAAAAATTCCACTTGCCAACCTCAGCGTAAAGGGAATATGCAGTCCCACTCTATTGCATACTCTTTCATTAACCTCGAGTGTTTTGTTGTCAAAAACCTGTCTTCCGAATGACCACATTAGAATATCATTAAATACTGTTCTGCTCATGGCAGTATTGCTTGCCCTGCCTTGTCTGTTTTTAAGTTTCCCCTTCCATCCCTCGTCTTTCTCCGTGGGGGGGGGGACCCTCCCGCTACCTACAGCGTTGGATCACATTCCCTACCTATGTACGTGGGGAAGGAGATCATTGTATGTTGCATGTCCATGTAGTAGAGGAATTTCGCCTTCTTACTTTACAAATTCTAGCTTGCACGTAATTGGATACATTTTACTATATTCTAAGGTGCAATTGCTTGTGAATTGATGGTACATGTATTTGCTTGCGTGTAACATTGAAAGGGTTTTTGCACGAATGCATACGCCACTGTGGGTGTAGGTTTGCATGGATGTGTTGATTTAGCATGTAATTTAGTTCTCTTTCATGGGTGATGAACTAACACCCCCCCCACCTGCCACACGCCCTTCCCGGTGGTTTGCGGGGTATTATGTATATGTATATGAGATATTACTAACGTACTGGCTTCCCACCCAGAGGTCCCGGGTTAAAATCCCGGCGGTGTTGAATATTTTTCAGAAGTTTCACGATCCCTACTTGAGGTGCTTTGTGGAGGGCACTTTGGGTGAGTACGCCGTCCGTCGGATGGGACGTTAAGCTGCGGACCTCTTGGCGCCTTTCGTAAAGAGTAGGCTAATGCCGACGCCGGGTTTCTCTCCACCCTTCATCCTTTCCTGCCCATCCCCTATGGCGCAAATGACCTCAGCTGTCGCTCGCCTCCCCTAAATACTACTATGAGATATTACCAAGAATTTTAAAATGCTCATTAGCCAGAAATTTAAAATGTAGATAATATCCTTAGGTGAAATAAACAAAAATAATTAAGAAAATATTTAATGAAGAATAATTTCGTTGCCATGGTTTAGCGATAAGGGTTGTCGTTTTTTAGAGGGAAGGGAACGTGATGGGGATTGGAATGTGCAGAGAAATCCCGTTTCTATCTCCAGGAGGCACCAGGGGCTATCGGGTGATAGGACGATTGCATCTGCAGCCCATACTTCGAGTTAGCTATCTAGGTAAAGCCACCTGAAAGCGGGAAGGGAGGGAATCGTAGTTTCGGGAGGTTCTCATGCTTGATGTATTATGTCTCCTTAATATGAAGAAATTAAACGCGACGGGTATGTTGTTGGGTTGCTTTTCATTCCTATTAGATTGGGAGTCTCTTGATTCACAAAGGGAACGGACAACACTAACGAATTTAATGAAATAAGGACAGTTTGTACTTTTCCACAGTTTATTTAACGTACGACGCGTTTCAACTCACAGAGTCATCATCAGGTACAAGTCTTGTACCTGATGATGACTCTGTGAGTTGAAACGCGTCGTACGTTAAATAAACTGTGGAAAAGTGCAAATTGTCCTTATTTCATTATGATGAACTTCCACGACCTCAAGCCTGAATCTGTTGAACTAACGAATTTGAAAAAGGTAAAGATCAAATGAATAATGTGGGGCCGTAATAATTCCCATGACACTGAGAGAATTATTACGGGCCTAACTTATTATGTTAGATTAGAAAACCGAGATAAAATGAGAAATAGACACCATCAACGACAGATCCAAGCACACGTTCTTCCTTCAAACGATACGCAAACATATGAAAATGGAGCCCAAGGGCCCGAAAAAACTTAATCCAAGGCCAAAATTTTAGGACTTAATCGAGCTGATCAATTACTGCGTGATATATGTACATGCATGCATGACTGCTGCCCTAACGCATCCCACCGCATACCCTTGCGTTGCCTTGCTGGCTATTTACGCATTGTGCAATGAAAAGAAGCAGACACAGCAAGTGATAGACCTACATCCTTATCTTCGCTGTGATACTTGTAATTGTTTTCTTTAAATTCAAATTTCAAGTGGCAAAGTTTGAAAACACGTCTCCTTAAATAGTTCCTGCATGAAATTGCTGCTCACACAATCCGAACGGGCAATTCTTTTCGTTACGTCATTCACTCCTTCCTTCCCCCTCCAAGTATGTTTGCTCCCTACGCTGCTCTCCTCTTTGAATCGGCGTCCCAAACATCGGTTCTCACATACACACAACCTCCCACGACTCCTCGCTATTCATACGAGAGTTCAATTCTTCCACTTCGACCAAATCCAAATAACACCTCCGCTCTTCCCTCGAGCAGGAGGGACAACCGAACACACACACACACACACACAAAATAAGGGAGATAGATTCCAGTACAGTTAGATTCAAATACTCATTCTTTCCCAAAACAATCAGAAATCATAATAGTAAAAAACCAAAGTCACTAAAGAAATATCGAGAAACATTTAATTTACAAGTCGGAACAAAATTAAGATATCAGGTATATTTGTAGGTGCATGTGTATGTTCGTTAGTAGTTTGTGTGTTTGCATGTGTGTGGGTTGGAAGTGTTTTTGAATGAATGTATACCATGTTTTGTTTGTGGACAGTATACATTTGTGGCTCTTGCATGTGGTTTTTTTTCTCAATTACGGGTGGTGCCCTAACATCCCCTGCCACACACCCTTGCGGCGGCTTGCGGGGTATCGGGCAGATGTAGATGTAGAACACACCATTGTTCCGCGCCTAGGATCGACGCAGTTGGCGAACAGGCCTTGTCCTCCGGGGGATATTCCCTGGGGGGGGGGGAACATTTGCCAAGACCCCAAGGGCTGTTTCGTTCGTGCCACGATTCAATCGAAGGGATCAACGGGAGCTTTCACCCTTAATCCGACCAAATCGGCATCCTTAATTATTTATAATACAAATTTAACAATAAAATGTGAATATTTCAACGGCTGTTAGGGATGAAAACCTGATTGATGGGAGTGACATGAACACGGCCACTTGCTAGCGGCGAGGTGATTATTGCTGCGTTATCTCGACGACATTAGCACCTGCGTCTTTGGAACACAAAGGGTATACTTAAGAGGGAACACCAGCTTCAACACTTGAAACACGTCAAAAACTGCCATGATGCAATCGAAACCCGAGAGAACATGTGCCCGTTGAAGACTTGCCATAAAAGCCAGAGAAGGAATCCATTTCATCGGCGCAATTGACATTTACAGCACTTCTTGTCACTGATATTAAACTCCCATTTCCAGCCAGAAAAATGACGGCATCTTTGCTCATAAAGGGTATTATGAGCTCTGAGATATTGCCACTCCAGAGCAGTCGTAACTTATAATTGAAATATTACTTATATAGATAGTTCTGATGCGACACTGGACAATTAGAATTAAACTTAAAAAAGTGTGCTGTGATGAATTTTTGGAATGAGAACAATTCCCTGAATTGGGAACACCTTGCCCACTGCATCGGGAACACCGAAATGGAATGTTTAGACTCATTGAAATACCTAGGCGTTACCCTCACTCACGATCTCTCCTGGGTGAAACACATACGGGGAATATCTGGACGAGTCCACAAAAAATTAGGATTTATTTGAAGGGTACTGGATAAATGTGATGGACTGGGTAAAGAGAAATATTATCTGTCGCTGGTTAAGCCTCATTAAGAATATGCTGCAAGTATATGGGATCCTCACGAAGTTGGATGAATTGCCGAACTGAATCGCGTGCAGCGTAGAAGAGTTATATTTGTAAAACGTTGTTATGATAGACTTAGTAGCGTATACAAAATATTAGAGCAGCTAGGCTGGGAATCATTCACGGAGCGAAGGTTAAATTACAGATTGAAGCTCTTGCTTAAATTGGAAGGATATCTCTTTAGCAGTGATGTTGAAAATGTATTATTACCCCCATCGGTCTACGGTAGGACATATCTACAGAATATTAGAGATTAAGTGTCGAATAGATAGATTTAAAGTGCCATTTTATCCACAAACGACAAGGGATTCGAATAATATTGTCCGACCGGTAGGGGGTGGAAGTATTTTGGGATCTAAAGTAGTATGGGTAATCACCCCCTGCCACACATTCTAGCGATGGCTCGCAGGATACGGTTAAATGTAACGAAAAACATGCTCCGAAGACATTTATAATGACTTACAACGCATACATTCGCTCAGAATAAGCACTGGGGCACCCTGAGTCCGAAGACGGGAGGGAGCGAAGCGCAAGGCGATGGGCAATGGAGAGACAGGGAAGGAGGTCATCAACGGCTCACAGAGAGGGAGGAGACTTAATATGCTTTAATTTACAAATGGCCTTCCCCACACCGCCCCCTCTCCCGCCCCCTACCCGCGATGGACACGCTTCCGCCTCCTACGCTCCCGCACGAGGGGCGATCTCTTTCGCTCCCAGCCCCGACCCACCCGTCAAGCCCGCATGCGGGACGCCCTCCCGCGCCTATCTCCCCTTCGCACGAAAACCACTCGAGGAGGACGCCACCGATCCCACCTTCACACCGCGGGCGACACGGAATCCTTCGTCCTGCTTATTATTGGTTTCGGGTGGAAAGGTCAGTCCATTTTATTTACCAAGCACTTTCGAGTAAAAAATCTATCAGGTGCCAAACCTAAAAATGGGCCATCATTTTCAACAAAAAAATCACACGAGAAATAATTTTCGTCACAGCTTTTCAAAAACGACAGGGTACTGATTCATCGACTTTGGTGGGTAAGCTATAACGGCGACTGATGTAATGAATTCCTTAGGGAATCATGAAAATCTGAATAATTTCCACAAAGTGATATCTGGGACCGATAAGTTTACCTATGAATAAACGTCAACCCCCCACCGGATAGTCATGTGAGATATTTGAACGCAGTCAGCTGCCAAAAAAATTATCACATTCATCCTTAAATTTTTCTTCCCTCCTGGATCGGGGCGAGAGGGTCAAGGCACTCATCAGTGGAGTGGGACGACCCTAACTCGTGCTCATGGACTAACCTTCCTGTCATCCTTGTTCTAGATACAGGTCCTCTACATCGCCATCCATCAGAGGTGCTCGGCTAGGGAATTATAAATGTTGGTAATAATCACTAAATATCTCGTCCTTCACTGTAAGAAACTAATTCTTGGGGTACTAAGAGGTGCGTTCCACAAGTGAGGATTTTATTTTTTTACAGTAATTTATTTAACAGATTTGCATAGACACTTAACATTCTTCAAAGCACTGTCCTTTTGCCTCTACACCTTTTTTTCCGCGACTCTGACATTACCGGTACGCGCCCTGGAAGGCGTCTTCGGGGACCTCTCGCAAGGTCTTCGTCACGGCTGATTGGATCTTTTCTATGGATAAAAAACGGATACCTTTCAGGGCTGCCTCAATCCGAGGGAACAAAAAGAAGTCTGCCGGGGCGAAATCAGGACTATAGAGGGGGGGAGAGGGCAGCGTTGGCACCTAATGTTTGGCCAGGAACTCGCCGACTCGTAGCACGTTGTAGTAAGGCGCGTTGTCGTGATGGAGTTTCCAGGTAGCGGAGATGTCTTTTCTCGTCCTGATGACCCTTTTTCGGAGTCTTTCCAGCACATCCATGTAGGAAGCGGCGTTAACGGTCTCTCCTCGAGGAACATATTCCTTATGGACCACTTCTTTACCACCGGAAAAGACAATGAGTATTGCTTTCACTTTTGATTTGCTCATTCTTGCCTTTTTGGGCTTGGGGGACTGGTCGGTGTGCCACTCAGAGCTTTGGCATTTTGCTTCTGGGTCGTATTAAAAAACCCAGGTTTCATCACCAGTGATGACGCAGTCCAAATAAACAGGTTCATTTTCAATGCGTTGCAAAGGTTTACTTGAAATTTCCGCTCGGTTGGTCTTTCGTGACACGGTCGGCGCGCATAGGTTTACAATAACTTACGTCCCGTCGCTTCCACAGCTTGGAGAGCACTGAGACCGGTCTCGCGGCAAAGCTTACTCCCGCCTCCTCCACGTGTTTTGATCCCACTCCGAACAATTGGAGCGGGGTGGAAAATATAATTGCTTTACTTTTGTAACGCACTATGTATATGGGTAGCGCTACCATTATTACTAACACAGGTATAATTTGATTACTCCTACAGTTATTCAGTCACTCTAATACTAATAGCAAAAGAGCAGGTTGTGTCTCCGCTACTCAGTAATGTAACTGATTTTTGTGACTCTACATATTGTCTTCGACCAAGAATCTCCCCAAGAAAGTCTTCTGGGCTCTCCCAATGCCCTACGTCCCTCGGAAAGCTGAAGTCTTCCCCGCCCTGAACTCTCCTCAGCACACCATCTTTTCCAGAAACGTCTTACTCCCCCCACTGAAATGGGGTTAGATGACTTCTCCATGCAAGTATATTACGAGATAAGCTACGCCAGTGGTGTCACTTACATCCCTCTCGGAAACTTCACCTGTTGATATTGCCCTGTGGAGAGGTAATCGCAGGCGATGCATTTTATTAGCATACTAAGAATTGAGCCAAAAATATAGAAATAGTTCTCTTCCACCCACCGGTGGGTGGAATACCCAACTGGAAATTGCCAAACTTTCAATGGCAACACACAAATACATTGATTTTACAATGCAATAATGACATAGTTGTTTTATAGAACTCCATACATAGAAGAAAATAATGTATAGATGGAAAAAAAGGTGAAGAATTTGTCCAAGTACAAACTTTTACTGTCAGCTCCAACATGGAAATACTATACTATATTCCGACGTGAAATGAAGCAACAGAGGAGAAGTAACTGATGTAATTTTGACTAAGAGTAGTCGTAGGTTTAAAATAATTGATAAATGTAGGTATTTAGCAATTTTTTGAAGGTCATGTCCTCTTAAAAATACTGACTTATTAATGCCTAACCCATAGAGGCATTCTAATCTCTGACTTTTACATTCCAACGCAGGAAATATAGTATGTATTACTTTAATCAGTGGAAAAATTACTGCTGCTAATGCCAGCTTGAAGCTGCTTATGTGTATTGCGATCATATGTGCTCAGGGTTGCTCGCCATACAGGTAGGCTTTACCGAATGACACTGCATGAGTGTCCATGTAAATTAATTTAATAGTATATTCTGTGCTATCTATTACAAGTGGCTTAAAATCAATCCCTCTCACTTAGCTGACTAAATGCTATTTCCTGACTTGACTTGGTGCTTAAAATATCTTACTACCTTTGAATAAAAAACACTTTCATATTGCCATTGCTTACTTAGTCAAAAAAGGTTCTCAATTACGCGAATTTAAGGTTAATTTGCGGATCAAAAGTAGAAGGAAGAAGATGAGACACCATTTAAAGTGTGGATGTAGTGCTGGTAGAATTATATTCAATTTACAATCATTGTAATAGCTGCTGAATTTTTCGAACAAGTATCAGGGAAATTGCGCGCTGTCAATTTTATTGTAGCTTATACCTATCTGTTGCTAATGAAAATATATGCTTCACTCAATGACAGAGAACAAATTTAAAATAACATGTATCGACTAACATTTCACAAAGGCAATATCTTTTTAAATATCATTTCATGATCCCTATCAATTCTTTCCTTAACAGAAATTTTAGCTGCGTAAATACACTTTAAGTTATCATGTGTTTTTTCCTGAAATACATATAATTAAGTTTATTTTCAATAGCTTCATTTTACCGATTTTTACAAATTTAACGGATGTTAAGAGGTTTTGGTGTCTTTTTCTCAGAAATATTACAATGGGTGAAAGGTTTTTCTGCTGTACTTATTGAACGATTGAAAGACATGTAACATCCCATAGTCTACTTTGTTTTAACCAATTGCTAAATTAAATATCAGGAAAATCAGCACCATCTTCAATCAAAGATGCAATTCCATTTGTAATGTATCTAGTTGCTTCCAAATATTTCCATTTAATTATCACGGAATCATCCCGGACCTGTCCACGATCACTCAGATTCCCAGATAATCTCAGTGAAGAGGCGTTTTTTCGATCCTCCCCAAATTACTCTTCTGGTATTGCTTTAATGGTAAGCAGTGACAAAACCATAAATATTTTTCATCCAAACAAATAAATGGCATCGAACGTAACTTTGCGGGATTGCTTCATGCTAAAAAAACTACACTCAATTGACTACACATCGCCAAATCATCACATCGGCTGATAGGTAGTACGACGCAACGAAACTCGGGTCGTGTTCCGCGAGCATCCATTTGAATGCAGGTTTTCAAATACGCTACTCATTATCCAATAATAGGTCATAAAAGACACTCGGCTTGATTTAAATGGAGAAACGTAATGAGATAGTTAAAGAGAGATGTTATTTCGCTTTAATTAGGCCACAGTTGGAATACGCCTTAAGTATTTGGGATTCTTGGAAGAAATCATTGATAAGAAAATTAGAATAAAGCTCAGATAAAATCCGCCAGATTCGTCAAAAATTGTTACGATAAGAAGAAGAGGTCTTTTAGAGCAATTAGGCAGGGCTTGAACTGCGAACAGAACAAGCGAGACAGACTTTTAACAATGTTCAGAACAGACAAGTTAAACAATGACACCAAAGAGATTATTGGCCCCACGCTATTGGGGTAGATTAGATCACAAATATAACAAAAGGAAAATAGACCCAGGTACAGGTAGATACAACTACTCGTTCTTTCCCCTGAAAATAGGGAATCATAATAGTTAGAAATCAAAGTAATGAGGGAAATATTAAACACATTCGATTTTCAAGTCAGGACAAGATTAAACGTTGCGTAGACATAAGGTATATATGCGTAGGTGCATGTTTATGTGTATGTTAGTTGCTAGCACATGTATTTGCGTGCGTATCAGTTAAGATGGGTTTTGCATGAGCACATACGACTCTGTGGATGTGAATTTGAATGCTTTCGCTTTGTTTTGCATGTGGTTGCATTCTGTTTTACGGGTGGCGTTCTAAGATCCCCCTACCATACGCCCTTGCGGCAGGTTGCGGGGTATTGGGAAGATGTAGATAATCACCGATAGAATTATGATAGCGTCGGGAATTATGAAAAAAGCGAAGGATCGATATTAGTGAAAAAATATGGAAAAAAAACGGCAGAGACATAACGTAAAGATAAGTAATATTATCGGCTTCTAAAATCATCGGCGTCTCACCGTTCTGTGCGTACTACAGATCAGACGGTCGAAGCCTGGACGCGGACGAATCGGCATCGAAAGGCTCATCCAGGCCATTCATTCATGCTCCCCCCCCCTTTGAGACGGGCGGGCGCCCGGCCTCCTTCATTGGTGGGACTCCTCCCGGTGGCCTCGCGGATGGAGAGTGTTTTGACAGCTCGACCTCCATCCCGTCCCTCCCGCCCGACACGGCTCTCTCCCACTGCCACGCTCACGTAAGCAGGAGTGACCGCACGGGTGAATGAATGGACGGCGAGTGAAGTGGACGGGGGGAGTCGTCCCATCCGACTGCCGGGAGCAAGATTCAGCGGAGGCATAACCCTCGATCCGTCGAAAATGGCTATGGACGGGTGAAAACCGCCCTCTCTTGTCCTCGGTCGCCATTGTTTAGCCACGAGGAGATTGGACGCTCGATGGAAATTGTTGGAATAAAATTACAGCAGGTGAATTAACTCTTCAAGTTCAATCGTTCTCGTTGCCAAAGTAAATTGGTCGTTGATCGCCGAGCCACGATCAAAATGCAAAGAATTAAAGCTGCCAGAACCATTAATTTAGAAACTTCTGACTTCGCGATGAGCAAGTGTCTCCTACGCGATGATAGCAAGTCAAAACTCATCACTATTTCACCCACCCACCTATTTCATCCCTCACACATCATATCACCCACTCTCTCTCCAATCATTTGTGTAGCCATTCCTATTAATCATACATTATATTCCTATGAAACAAAACTTTTCGATTTTTCACAAACTTCTCGCGGCCAAAAAGGGCGACCATCTCTGCGAACATATAGACGTGTACATCCATCCAATTGAACACACTCGGCGGTTTCGATCGCTTGGTTGTCGGGAAAATAAATCTGTCGCCTGAGTGGCAAACATTTGATCAAAGCAAGAAAACAAGCTAATTACATTTCATAAACGGAAAATATAGACGGTTTATTTATTGTCGACGCAAATGTTTTTCCTATTACATACTCCAGGCTTTATTAAATTGATTAAATCAAATGTAGCAATACATGTGAAATTCGGTTGATAAATATAAACATATTATATACACACACACATACATTCATTCAGACACGAAAAACCGCCATATGGTGAACAAATATTCATTCACATGGAAATAGATATGAGGAAAAGGGATAGGAGTACAATTTACACTTGTGATATGCTCGATTCCGCCTTCCCCACCTCTCCTGTGTCCATCTTTTAAATGTGTTCATATCCCTTCCCTTATATCTATGTCCATGTTAATGACTATATATATATATATATATATATATATATATATATATATATATATATATATATATATATGTATATATATATGTATATATATATATATATATGTATATATATATATATATGTATATATATGTATATATATATGTATATATATATATATATATATATATATATATATATAAAGGAGAGTGTTTGTTTGTATGTATGTAATTTGTTTACTTTTTTGCGGTCATAGAAACAGCATTGTTCCAACTATGCCAGCAGGATACGTTTGCAATAACACTATTTTATTCAGAATTGCCGAGATATTATACGTGGAATACATCAAGGAAAGTCTTTTGTAGAAGAAAAATGGGCAACTTTGACCCTGAGAATGATATTTATTCATGTGACGCATTGGGCCGAGTCTACACAGTCCATCCTAACAACGCCGAATGTTATTTTTTAAGAATGCTTCTACATACCATTAGAGGACCTCGCTCATTTGCAGAATTAAGAACGGTAAACGGAGAAATATGTGAGACATTCAGAGAAGCTTGCCAGAATTTAGGGTTGCTAGAAGGAGATCAACACTGGGATGACTCATTGCGAGAGGCCAGTTTGATTTCTCTTCCAGGACAAATCCGAATTTTGTTTGCCATCATAATAACCTCCTGTAATCCATCTAACCCAAAAACATTATGGGAAATATATAAAGAATCAATGAGTGAGGATATACTGGCTAAAGTTCGAAGTGAAAATCCTACATTGGATATTACGTTTAACTCCGACATTTTTAATAAAACTTTGATTATTTTGGAGGAAAAGTGTATCACCATGGTTAACAAGACTTTAGTGTAACTCGGTCTTTTTGCACCTGGACAAGATCAACAGGGTGTATTTTATCCAGATTATATACGTGAAACTAGCTACAATGTCTTAGACTTAGAAGCATACATCGCGGATAAAAAGCCACTTCTTAATGAAGATCAGAAATTCGCGTACGAAACAATAATGGATCAAGTAGATAAACAAGAAGGAGGTATCATTTTTCTTGATGCTGCTGGTGGCACGGGAAAAACATTTTTAATTAATTTAGTTCTCGCTGAAATCAGGGTTCATGGAGAAATTTCTCTAGCCGTTGCATCTTCAGGTATTGCAGCGACATTAATGGAAGGAGGAAGAACAGCCCACTCTGCCCTTAAGTTGCCACTTAATATTTCCCGACAAGAAAATCCCACATGTCATATAAATAAAACAAGCGGCCAGGCACAAGTTCTTATAGAATGCAAATTGATAGTATGGGATGAGTGTAGGATGGCTCATTAAAAATCTCTTGAGGCCCTCAACGCAACACTTCAAGATCTTAGAGGAAACTGCAGTTTAATGGGAGGAGCTCTGGTACTCCTGTGTGAAGACTTCCGTCAAACTCTGCCTGTCATTCCAAAATAAAATCGACTCCAGCCGATGAAATTTATGCCTGTTTAAAACATTCTGTTCTATGGAATCATGTCCAACAAATTAGCCTTAAACAAAACATGCGAATCCTCTTAAGAGATGGGAATGCTCAAAATTTTGCAAATAAACTTTTGGAGATTGGAGAAGATAGATTAGTTATTGAAGCATCTGGTATGATAAAATTGTCATCAGATTTATGTGTATCGGTGAAAACTGTCCGCGATATGATACAAGTAGTCTATCCTAACGTTAATCAAAATTATAAAAATTTAGAATGGTTGCGAGAAAGAGCCATTCTTGCTCCTAAGAACGATGATGTTAATGAAATTAACAAGGAGATACTAGCCATGCTGCCAGGAGACGTGATTGAATATAAATCGGTTGATACCGTAGTGGATGCTGACGAAGCCGTCAATTATCCAACGGAATTCCTAAATTCACTTGATCCAGCTGGATTGCCACAACATCGCCTTATACTTAATGTAGGATCTCCAATCATTTTATTGCGAAATTTAGATCCACCAAAACTCTGCAATGGGACACGATTGTGTGTGACAAAATTAATGAAAAATATAATCCGGGCAGTCATTTTAACTGGAAAAAGAAAAGGTGAAATAATTTTTATTCCACGGATACCTCTAATCCCAACTGATCTTCCCTTCAACTTTAAAAGATTACAGTTTCCAGTCCGGGTAGCTTTTTCAATTACCATTAATAAATCACAGGGACAGTCTTTAAAGTTTTGTGGTGTTGATCTAAGATCGCCATGTTTTAGCCACGGGCAACTTTATGTTGCTTGCTCCAGAGTAGGTTCGCCTAAAAATTTATATATTCTTTCTCCTGGATATGAAACAAAAAATGTAGTTTATAAACAGGTGTTAAATAAAAAAGATTCTTAAATTTGTATGAAGTAGTGTATTATTGTACTTTATAATTTGTTGTTTTTATTTATGTAGTATATTTATATTATTGTTTCTCCCTAACCCGTGCAAAGCCGGGTATTCAGCTAGTATATATATATATATATATATATATATATATATATATATACACACACACATATTATTCGCTCATCTCTATCTTCCCCTTAGAATATTAAAACTCAAAAAGAAATATTAATTAAATTTTTATACTGATAGACACCTATTCCATAGTAAAGGCAAATGTGAATTTCCATTCGCTGTGCTTGCACATTTCTTTTATGACAGCGCTAGTATTTTTTAGCCTGGCGATTATGAGAAAAATCAAAATGACTCGACAGGGAAGAAAAATTGCAGATTAAACCAATCGGGTTCTGCCCTATCTTTGCGCCACCCAATTTAATATTACTTTAGAAAATTGTCCTATTTTCAGACTATCAGCCACAAAAATAGTATATTTTGCTTCGCGGAAAAATAATTTTACCCTATAGGCATATGAAATGAAGAGCCACTTCAGACTGGTTGCTATGGGTTTTTGAAACAGTTCTCTTTTCTGAGTTCTAATTCACACGGGCTATGCACGTGATTGAAGCTACGTAAAAATTAGCATTGCAGTCAATAAACCTTAGCGATAAACCAATCCATGATTTCTATTCTCACTCCATTCCCCTATCTTAGAGCTCAGAATCTCAAAAATACAGCCCTTTCATTAGCTTACCTCCTTATTCCAGCGAAGAATGTACGGGATGGCTATGTCGTGGGGGAACTCCACTTGGCAGTTGAAAACCACACTCTCTCCAACTGAAGCTGTTAGGAATGTGGGCTGCTTCTCATCGTCCAAAAGCGCCGATGATGGCCCTGAAGATAAAGGACATATTTTAGAGCAAGGATCTCCACTATATTCCTTCACCATATTTGGCAGTGTGTCTAAAGAGGTTAGCATCGGTGACCAAATAGGCAATGACAGGGATGTGATCCGAGGCTTATGGTCTCGAATGCCACGGGAACGTCCAGGGGCATCGTACTGATTTTGAGCCTGAACCCGAATGTCGGCAGCGGAAAGCTGAAGATGACGTTGAACGTCGAAACCCGGGTCGTATCGTAATAAATTTTCAGTGGAATCACAAAGTTACAATTTTTTCATTTGCAATATGAATCGATTCCATAAAGTTACACCGGAGACCACCAATTATAGCAGAAAGCTCCTTCGAAACTTACACCACCTATAGCAATTTAACCGTACGATCAATAATGCTGGACGTCTGGCAGTCGAACACATTTTCTTTAGCCAATTCAGATTCTAATTGGTGAACTGAATGCAAACAATTCTAGTATTGTCCCATCGCAAAAGAGCCAATAGTATATCGACATAATCTAGCAGTAGTAGCTTCGGGGGAGGCAACCGACAGCTGTCTGTCCTGTCCCTTTCCATTTAGGATGGAAAGGGAATGGTGGAAGGGTGGACAGAAACCTGGCATTAGCCTACTCTTAACGAAAGGTGCCAAGGGGTCCGCAGACTAACGTCCTATCCGACGGACGGCGCACTCACTCAAAGCGCCCTCCACAAAGCACCCAAAGAATGGATCGGGATACCACTGAAAAAGAACTGCAGCCTCCAGAATATGAATTCGAGCCATATAGGCGGGAAGCTCACGATACTTTCATTCACGATATACTTAGATCGGGAGAAAACAACACACAAGTCGATGCAGTATTCCTGGATTTCAATAAAGCCTTCGACAAAGTCCCACACAATAAATTGTTACATAAACTTAAATACTATGGGATCAATGAGAAAATAATTAATTGGATTAGAGACTTCTTGTCAAACCGCAAACAAATAGTAGTCATAGACGGGTTGTGCTCAACGGAGAGAGATGTAACTTCGGGCGTCCCCCAGGGAAGTGTAATGGGGCCTCTTCTGTTCTTAATATATATAAATGACTTAAGCACACACGTTAGTAGCAATCTAAGGTTATTTGCTGACGACACGGTGATATAAAGGGAAACAAGGAGCCAACTAGATCGCGAGCTACTCTCTAGAGACTTAGACAATATCTCGGAATGGTGCAATAAATGGGGATTAACACTTAATATAGATAAATGTGCAGTTTTGAAATTTTGGAATAAAGGAAGCGAGGAACAGGATATAAACTACAAAATAGAGGGTTCAGTATTGACTACGGCAAATCAAGTTAAATATTTGGGGGTTGTTCTAACACCACGCCTTTCATGGGGAGCACATATCAGGACAATATGCGGATCAGCTTCAAAGAAACTTGGCTTCATAAAACGGGTGGTAGGGAAATGTAATGAAAAAGTTAAAGAGAGGTGTTATTTTGCTCTAGTTAGACCTCATTTGGAATATGCCGCAAGTATTTGGGATCCGTGGGAGAAAATGTGGCAAAAAGAATTAGATAAAGTCCAGAGAAAATCCGCTAGATTCGCTAAAAATTGTTATGATAAAAACACAAGTGTGACAGATCTCTCAGGGGATTTAGGCTGGGAACCACTTGAAGTGCGGAGAGAACAAGCGAGGCTTAGACTTTTAGAAAGGTTCAGAAATAACGAGTTTAACTATGACACTGAAGGAATTATAATGGCCCCACACTACTTAGGTAGATCAGACCACAAAGATAAACTAAGGGAGATAGATTCCAAGACAGATAGGTACAAATACTCATTCTTTCCCCGAACAATCAGTAATCATAATAGCAAGAAACCGAAGTCACTTTAGAAATATTAAAAACGTTGAATTTGCAAGTCGGAACAAAATTAAACACTATAGAGATGTTAGGTATACTTTCAGGTGCATGTGTATGTTAGTTGGTAGTTTGAGTGTTTGCATGTGTGTGGGGTGTAAGTGTTCATGCATGAATGTATGCCATGTTTTTTTTATATATATGATTTTGTGGTTATTGCATGCGGTTTTTTTTTCTTTTTCTTTTTCTTTTCTAAATTACGGGTGGTGTCCTAGCACCCCCCGCCACACGCCCTTGCGTCGGCTTGCGGGGTATTAAGTAGATGTAGATGTAGATGTAGATGTAGAAGCTGGTATATTAACCACCGCACCATACAGATCCCCTCGCTAGAGAACCAGTATGAAACTTGTATACGAATGCCTACTAAAAAATTAAAAAAATTGCACATCTGAAAAAATATCCTTTTTGGATTATAGCATAGTTCAGAATCGTGGATACAAGAATCACACCTCGATATATATATATGTCCATTATAAAAAAAGGAACATATTTCAATGATTAGAATTGGCTTTGGGGAAACGATTGTCAATATTGTCAATGTCAATTTACCGTAACCAACGCAAATGTTGGTTTTCATTTCTGAGGATACAAATAGCCCCGAACTAATTGTTAGTCCTAAGGTGTGTGAAACTTGTACCTTCATTGTAGGGGAACCAGTTCCCTTCTCTGTACCACATGGGATATTCCAGGGACTAGAAAAGCTCACTACTAGCATTTTATATGGGGATGTCCAAAGAAGTTACCCATCGGTCAGTGGCCGAAATCTCTACCCACACAGCAATTATACCTACATGGTAAATAGCGGTAAAATACCGTGTTAATAAAAGAAAAAAACGGAATTTGAAACAAAGAACTTTAATAATAAAATAGTGGCCATTTCCAATATCTGTTCGGGCAATTAGGATTTCATGGTGTTCTCAGTTCGCTCTTTCCATAACACAGGATCGAAGATAGCAGCATTTGTTCCCAAGTTCAACGGGACTCCAGAAGGAAACAATATTATTAATCAGCGGGGGCTCAAAATGCTAAAAGTAAAATTAATGTGGTTCTGGCTTCAGAATAATTTCATGCTGGACCTACGCCAACCAGTAGATAGGTTGTACCCGAACGCTACCTCATGGATGCTGGGTTGTCGGTTACCGGAAATAAGAGTCATTACCGCCAGGTTTTATCCCGACGAATCGTGTTCAAGTCCCCCCGGGGTAACGAAGACGGACGGCTGAACGACTTGGTGGTCGCCAAGATGGCGCACGGGTGCTGCCGCAGCGTAGCCTCGTACGTCCGCTGTCGATGCACGGCTTGCTCCACGGGAAAGGAACGGCGGCTGGGAGGAAATGACCGAATATTTCCACGTACGTCATCATCAATCAGGGCAGCGGAGAAAGGGCCCGAAAACTCTCGGTGGGGGCGAGTCAACGATTAGGGAATCGCTCGCGCGGGTCGGGAAGAGACGGTGCCCAACTTGAGAGGGCGCCCGCGCTAAGAGCAGAGGGCAACAATACCCTGAAGGGTGGTTGAACATAAAGGGTCCATCCGCATTCATTAAAAGCTTCCATTTTGAGTGTTTTTTATTAATTGTGGTTATAAGCCTATAAATATTTCACTGAATAAATAAACTGGATATTTTTTACACGAGCACACTTAATAATACCAATATTATATAAAAACTTATAACAGGAATAGTATTATATGATAGCATCAAAGAGTTTTTGGTGTGAAAAAAATACAAAGTTTGTTTATTCAGTGATCGTGAATTTTCACAAAGTACATAGGCCTCAAAACCATCAAATTCTATGAATATATATTTCTATAAAAATCAAAATGTTTTTTTAATTGAAGGATTTTGTAATAAGTTGGCAGTTTGCCAGGAGTTAAAACACGTAACTGCACATTAAGGATAATATTTCAGATTTCGTTTACAATTCACATGCATTGCATCACATTTATGCATTATATTTCACGAAATATGTATGCATGCTATCTCGTTAACATGCATTTATCAAGCGAATTATTTACATATTTCCTTAAATAAATTTACACTTCTCGGAAGAGGCTCTATTAGTCCTCCAGTTAAACAGTTTCAGTCAATGATTTTAGTGTTGAGAAATTATTTCTTTTCATATTAGCTCCAGTTTGCGTATAGGATTGTTAGGTTGATGCATAAGGGGAATTAGGCTGGGAACCACTTGAAGTGCGGAGAGAACAAGCGAGACTTTCGCAAGCGAGGCTTAGACTTTTAGAAAGGTTCAGAACAAACGAGTTTAACTATGACACTGAAGGAATTATAATGGCCCCACACTACTTAGGTAGATCAGACCACAAAGATAAATTAAGGGAGACAGATTCCAGGACAGATAGGTACAAATACTCATTCTTTCCCCGAACAATCAGAAATCATAATAGTAAGAAACCGAAGTCAATTTAGAAATATTAAAAACATTGAATTTACAAGTTGGAGCAAAGTTAAACACTGCAAAGCTGTTAGGTATACTTTCAGGTGCATGTGTATGTAAGATGTAGTTTCAGTGTTTGCATGTGTGGGGTGTAAGTGTTCTTGCATGAATGTATGCCATGTTTTTTTTGTGGATGAACGAATTTGTGGTTCTGGTATGCGGTTTTTTTTCTTTTCTAAATTACGGGTGGTGTCCTAACACACCCCGCCACACGCCCTTGCGGCGGCTTGCGGGGTATTAAGTAGATGTAGATGTAGAAGCATTTGGATCCATTTTTCAATACGATATATTTGCGTCACCGTTGTTAAAGTAATGATTTTTATTTTAAAATACTTCACTCTCTTTTCCCTTGGGGATGTGGGTGCCGCAGGGATCCCACAACCTCCACAGCGTTTCCAGCGTCCGAATTTTCACGGTTCATACTACACTGGGTGGAGCGCGTAGAGGTATGCAACCATTTTGTTAGTGGGCCATACTCCAGAGCTTAAACCACAGCAGCCGACCGGGTCATATTAGTAAAAACATGCTCATTAGTATGCCAACTTCTTTATCGTGCAAATATATCCCGGATGAATAAATATGATCTGGCAGTAGTTGATAAGGTAAAATACCTAGGTGTTACAATAACAAAAGACTTAACTTGGGGGACTCACATACGTAAAGTCTGCGGTCAAGCATATAAAAAATTGGGATTCATTAGACGCATTGTTGGCAAAAGTGACTCGAAGCTCAAGGAACGTTGTTACCACGATCTTGTAAGGCCTCATTTAGAATACGCATGCAGCGTGTGGGATCCGAGCGAAAAAGGTCTCATTCGGGAAATTGAGAAGGTTCAACGCCGGGCAGCCCGTTTTGTAAAAAATTCCTACGATAAAACGCAAAGCGTCACCGAAATGCTCATGGATTTGGGGTGGGAATCATTGGCTGATAGACGAACAATACGGGATAGTAACTGCAAGGTTATAGATAGCAAAAATTTCACTTGCCACCCTCAGCGTCTAATAAATAATTAGTTGTATTTAAATGCATGCTCTTCCACTAACCTTATGTGTTTTGTTATAATAACCCATTCTTTCCGAATGACCTCATTCGTGTTCTGTTCATCTGTTTTTAAGTTTCCCTTTCAATCCCTCGTCCCTCTCCGGGGGGAAATTCCTGCTACCTGCAACGTTGGGTCGCATTCCATTCCCTTAACAGACTCTTTGGGGGTAGAGTGTTTCGTGGTGCATTTTCATGTGGTAGTGATGTTTCAATTTCTTGCTTGTTGTGTCCTGGCTTCCGTGTTGTAGGATGGCTTTCGTGCTGCATCCTGGGGTGCAGTTTTTTGTTGGTTTGCGGTATATCTGTTTGCATGAGTGTTGGATGAAGGGATTTTTTCATGAGTATGTGCGCTGCTATGGGTTTAATTTTCTACGTTGTTGTTTTGCATGTGGTATTGTTCCTTTTTACGGTTGGTGTCCTAACACCCCCCGCCACACGCCCTTGCGGCGGCTTCCGGGGTATTAAAGGGTTCGTCCGGAAAATAAGTGTACTGATTTTTTCCCGCCGCTCCAGGCGCGCCCAGCACCGCTCTGACGGGCTGCGATTGGAGGGGGGTATGTTGGCAAGCGACGCTGAAAAAGGCAGTCGGCTCTGAGCTGTGGTGTACTGAGGAGCTCTGTTAACGCGAACCTCCACGCTCGACCCACGTCACGGAACGCGATGCCGAAGTTTTTGGAGCAGCGTTATTCCATCAAATTTGCGGTAAAGCTTGGGAAATCGTCTACCGAAACTGTCGGTATGATTAACCAGGCTTACGGGGAGTCAGCCATGTCCAGAAACATGATCTTTCGGTGGCACAAGATGTTCGTGGAGGGCAGAGAAGAGGTCGACGACGAACCACGGCCTGGACGCCCATCAACGACACTCACCGACGAAAATGTGCAAAAAGTTCGCGATGTACTGAACTCTGATCGTCGTCTTAGTGTTCGGATGATAGCAGAGCAGTGTAATGTGCCAAAAACAATAGTGCACGAGATTATTAGGGAGCAATTACAGATGCGAAAAATTTGTGCAAAGTTGGTGCCGAAAGTGCTCAGTGATGATCAAAGACTCAATCGTTTGGAAATCGCGACACAACTTGCGGATCACTGCAAAAATGATCCACATTTTTTAGAGAACGTTGTTTCGGGTGACGAGACGTGGATCTTTGAGTACGACCCTGAGTCGAAGAGACAAAGTGCGGAGTGGCACACCCCATCAGCATGAGCAAATTTCGGATCAAGGCGATGCTCATTGTCTTTTTTGACAAAAGGGGAGTCGTCCACTACGAATTTGTACCTGAACGACAAAATGTAAATGCTGCATTTTACGTCCAAGTGCTCGACAGGCTTCGAAAACGAGTCGCCCGCGTCCGGCCAGCGATCAAAAACACCTGGCGGCTGCATCACGACAATGCGCCGTCTCACACCGCGCTTGTCGTGTCGGACTTCTTGGCCAAGCACGGCGCGGCAACGCTGCCGCACCCGCCCTTCAGCCCGGACTTGGCACCACCGGACTTCTTTCTGTTCCCAAAGATAAAAAGGAGTTTGAAAGGAACGCGATACGCGACTTTGGACGTCGTCAAAGAGGCCGTGACGACGTGTCTTCGAGAGGTTCCCGATGATGCCTTCGCGGGAGCGTTCCAGGAATGGGAACGCCGCTGGAACAAGTGTATCGACTCACAAGGGTCCTATTTTGAGGAATACATCTACATCTACTTAACCCAGAACAAAAAACCGCATGCAATAACCACAAAATCATATATCCAGAAAAAAAACATGGCATACATTCATCTACATCTACATCTACATCTACTTAATACCCCGCAAGCCGCCGCAAGGGCGTGTGGCGGGGGGTGCTAGGACACCACCCGTAATTTAGAAAAGAAAAAGAAAAAAAAACCGCATGCAATAACCACAAAATCATATATATAAAAAAAACATGGCATACATTCATGCATGAACACTTACACCCCACACACATGCAAACACTCAAACTACCAACTAACATACACATGCACCTGAAAGTATACCTAACATCTCTATAGTGTTTAATTTTGTTCCGACTTGCAAATTCAACGTTTTTAATATTTCTAAAGTGACTTCGGTTTCTTGCTATTATGATTACTGATTGTTCGGGGAAAGAATGAGTATTTGTACCTATCTGTCTTGGAATCTATCTCCCTTAGTTTATCTTTGTGGTCTGATCTACCTAAGTAGTGTGGGGCCATTATAATTCCTTCAGTGTCATAGTTAAACTCGTTATTTCTGAACCTTTCTAAAAGTCTAAGCCTCGCTTGTTCTCTCCGCACTTCAAGTGGTTCCCAGCCTAAATCCCCTGAGAGATCTGTCACACTTGTGTTTTTATCATAACAATTTTTAGCGAATCTAGCGGATTTTCTCTGGACTTTATCTAATTCTTTTTGCCACATTTTCTCCCACGGATCCCAAATACTTGCGGCATATTCCAAATGAGGTCTAACTAGAGCAAAATAACACCTCTCTTTAACTTTTTCATTACATTTCCCTACCACCCGTTTTATGAAGCCAAGTTTCTTTGAAGCTGATCCGCATATTGTCCTGATATGTGCTCCCCATGAAAGGCGTGGTGTTAGAACAACCCCCAAATATTTAACTTGATTTGCCGTAGTCAATACTGAACCCTCTATTTTGTAGTTTATATCCTGTTCCTCGCTTCCTTTATTCCGAAATTTCAAAACTGCACATTTATCTATATTAAGTGTTAATCCCCATTTATTGCACCATTCCGAGATATTGTCTAAGTCTCTAGAGAGTAGCTCGCGATCTAGTTGGCTCCTTGTTTCCGTGTATATCACCGTGTCGTCAGCAAATAACCTTAGATTGCTACTAACGTGTGTGCTTAAGTCATTTATGTATATTAAGAACAGAAGAGGCCCTATTCCACTTCCCTGGGGGACGCTCGAAGTTACATCTCTCTCCGTTGAGCACAACCCATCTATGACTACTATTTGTTTGCGGTTTGACAAGAAGTCTCTAATCCAATTAATTATTTTCTCATTGATCCCATAGTATTTAAGTTTATGTAACAATTTATTGTGCGGGACTATATCGAAGGTTCTTTTAAAATCAAAGAATACTGCATCGACTTGTGTGTTGTTTTCTCCCGATCTAAGTATATCGTGAATGAAGAGACCAAGTTGTGTTTCGCAAGATCTGCTTTTCCTAAATCCGTGCTGGTTGTGGATTAGTATTTTCCTACTATCAAGATATCTCATAATGTTAGTGACAATAATGTGTCCAATATTTTGCAAGAGATCGATGTTAAAGAAATGGGTCGGTAATTGGTTGGTTTATCCCTATCGCCGCCTTTATAGATGGGAGTTATATGGGCTAGCTTCCAGTCGCGAGGCACTGAGCCTTCTTCTATCGATTTTAGAAAAACAATATGTAAAAACGGGGCAATGTGTTCAGCTAATTCCTTTAATATTCTAGCAGGTATTTCTTCCGGACCAGGTGCCTTGTGTGCTTTGATACTACGGAGCAGATGTACTATTCCCTGCTTGGTCAGTGTAAGATCGCTCATGTGTTCCCCGGGTGGGTGTGGAGGATCGTTTGGTGCGTTTGTGTTTTTGTTGTAGACGCTCTGGAAAAAATGGTTTAACATATTTGCCTTTTTCACGCTATCTGTAATGATTTCCCCATTTTCCGTCCTCAAAGAGAGAACAGTGGGACGTTTACCCTGTATTTCCCTAACATAGGACCAGAATGACTTTGGATTTTCCTCAAGATATTCGCTTAGCATTTTAGATTTAAAAGAGTGTAGTGCTGTGCGCATAATACTTTTCGTCTTACTACGACATTGTTTTAGTTCCTGTTTGGTTGTATTCATATAAATTATATCGTCACTTTTTAAACTCTTTTTAAAATTTGACTGTAGCTTTCTTTGCCTTCTTAATGCCGATCCGACTTCCCCGTTGTACAATCTAGGTTCCTTACTGTCGCATTTAAGTTTGGACGGGATGTACGTCTTCATTCCTTCGCGTAAAATATTTAAGAAATAATTCCAAGTGTTCTCTGTATTTGTTGTCAGTGTTTTTGTCTTGTATTCTGGTAATTTTATCTTTAAATATTCTCTTAGTCCGTTAAAATTTGCCTTGTTGTATAGGTATATTTTACGCTTTTCTTTGTTTATTTTGACGAACTTAGTTTTTAACTCTACAAGAATAGCCTTATGGTCACTGATTCTTTCTATTATTTCAATGTTAGTTATGATTTCGGGCGTAGAAGTCGCAAAGATATCTAGTATGCTTTGGCCCCGTGTTGGTGATTTAACAATTTGTTCTAAGGAGTGTTTTGTGAATATATGAAGGAGTTCTTGGCATGAATCTCTGTTTTAAAATATTTTATATATATTTTATAATACATGCCAGCGAGGCAAAGGAAAATTAACTGCTGCGCTTTATGAAAAAATGGAGCATTAAAAACGATGTGGATGGAGGGAAAATCAGATGAAACGGACTTAGGAGGTAAAATTTACCATGCGCCGGGTAAAGTGCTGGGTAAACGTGGAAGCAGTGAACTGATTTTATGAGCAAATTCGTAAGCGGCTCCATCCGGAAGAATGGCAAAACAAGGATCATTCAAAATTCGGATTACCTTGGGTAAATTAATCTCTTTACCTTCCTCCTCATTGTGCTTGGACCGTGTGATGTTATTAGACTTGGTGTTGATGGAATCGAAATAGTTTCAACCATGGCGGCATCTAAACACCACATGCATAGAAAAGGCGCGGGGAAATCTCTAGTCGTTAAGGCGGACTTGTGGACTTTACAACCCCATTGCTTATGGCAAGCCTACAACGAAAATCTGCGAGATGGTAAACTGGAGACGGTTATATTAAAATAAAAGAAACTAGTTGATTATATCAACAACAATGTTCCTCGCAGGATCCTGTAGTTAAAAGTTAGGTAATTTAGCCCGACTCGTCGGAAGCAGGAAATATTGACAATCATGTCGAAGACACCAATGAATGGCACGCTCCTATTAACCAAATTCACTTGTTTAACGAAATAGTTGCTCTCGAGCGCTCAAAAGCGGCACTTCACCACGCACGTGTGTCATTAGATGACAAGAGTGGAACCCTTTTGAAGAGCAACTTGAATGATTGCTGCCATTCGTCCCCACTCCTTCCCTGCCCGCACCCTTCGCCACGTCTGTTCGTGCCGCCGACTATCATGGGGCATGACTTCCTCTTTGCTAGGGCGACCCGACTTCATAACTGGCTGCAGACGTCAACAGTCCTGACACGTGGTTCCTCACCCTCTCAATCCCTTCTATCACCACAGAAGCCCCACGTGCCACCAACAAGAATTCAATCATTTTCGTGGTACATTTTCATGTGGTAGTGATGTTTCAATTTCTTGCTTGTTGTGTCCTGGCTTCCGTGTTGTAGGATGGCTTTCTTGCTGCATCATGGGGTGCAGTATTTTAGTTGTTTTGCGGTATATGTGTTTGCATGAGTATTGGATGAAGGGATTTTTGCATGAGTGTGTGCGCTGCTGTGGGTGTAATTTTCCGTGTTTTTTTTTTGCATGTGGTATATTTCCTTTTTACGGTTGGTGACCTAACACCCCCCGCCACACGCCCTTGCGGCGGCTTGCGGGGTATTATGTAGATGTAGATGAATCAGTGACTTACGATTATAAAGATGGCTTCATTAAATTGGGACAAATAGCAATAGAAACATGTTTTCCCATAACGTGAATCCAATTCGGCATAGATCAGGGCCCAAAAATCAAACCAGATAGATTATTTTTTCGATGAAGCAAAAGTTCAAAGTGAATCTTGGCAAATATTAGGCAATAGAGAGGAAAAATGTCGATTTACCTTTTCTAAAGCGTAACCATTGTGCATTAAATATTGGTCGTTTTCCGTAGTAATCTGAGGAGGAAGACTGAAAATTTCCAGGTTACACTTAATACGCCTTCCTTGCTATGCTGTGTTCCTTTAACCAGGAAAAATTATATGACTCGTGTACTACTACCAAGCAAATCCACACTCCACGGTTGGGTAATTATCATTTCCAGCGTGGCTCAATACTAGGCCCACGTAATGAATTAGTGATTCCTTATGCTTAACATAGCACAATATTCCTCGGAGAGACTGATACAAATTATGATAATATAACATGAGTACACTAAATGTGAATAACGATATTATTATTTTGAGAGATAGTTAAGGCCGATATTTTGTGGAAATCCATCGTAATGTACGAAGGAAGCATAAAAAAACGGCGTTTCCACGGGGAAGAATTTATTACTGTCGGCTAGTTTCGCTACACTGCCGTCCAGATTATGCTATAGTGTGACGAAACTAGACAGTAATAATTTCTTACCCATGGCAACGCCAAGTATTCTTGATTCTTCCTTCGTGAAGATGATATTACACATATAACTGTATTTAAATCCTAGGATTAGCTTAATGCAGTCCTCCATTCAACTCTTTTTAACTTCTATTTTTCCTTCTACAGGTATTACGGATTTTAAAGATTTCCTTGACCATTTCACCGACACGATAGAGATACAAGACCCGGAGGAGGGGTTTTCGTGGCAGTTAAAAGTCATTTTGAAAGCAGGCAATTTTCATTTGAAAATACGTCTACGTCTACATAATACCCCGCAAGCCGCCGCAAGGGCGTGTGGCGGGGGGTGTTTGGTCACCAACCGTAAAAGGAAAAATACCACATGCAAAAAAACAACACGGAAAATTACACCCACAGCAGCGCACACACTCATGCAAAAATCCCTTCATCCAATACTCATGCAAACACATATACCGCAAAACAACTAAAAAACTGCACCCCATGATGCAGCACGAAAGCCATCCTACAACACGGAAGCCAGGACACAACAAGCAAGAAATTGAAACATCACTACCACATGAAAATGCACCACGAAACACTCTACCCCCAAAGAGTCTCTAAAAGGAATGGAATGCGACCCAACGTTGCAGGTAGCAGGAATTTGCCCCCGCGGAGAGGGACGAGGGATTGAAAGGAAAGAGACTTAAAAACAGATGAAGGGAACACGAATGAGATCATTCGGAAAGAATGGGTTATTATAGCAAAACACATAAGGTTAGTGGAAGAGCATGCATTTAAATACAACTAATTATTTTTTAGACGCTGAGGGTGGCAAGTGGAATTTTTGCTATCTATAACCCTGCAGTTGCTATCCCGTATTGTCCGTGGGAAGAAGGAGTCCTTGAGTCGGCTAGTTCTGGCATCTATTTCCCGAATTTTATATGCATGATCCAAGCGACTAATGTATGTAGGAGTACGAATAATTTGCGAGACCTCGGTGCTGAAACATGCGGATCTAAATTTATTTAATAATTTCAATCTTGCATTGAACCGTCTCTCAGCCAATGATTCCCACCCCAAATCCATGAGCATTTCGGTGACGCTTTGCGTTTTATCGTAGGAATTTTTTACAAAACGGGCTGCCCGGCGTTGAACCTTCTCAATTTCCCGAATGAGACCTTTTTCACTCGGATCCCACACGCTGCATGCGTATTCTAAATGAGGCCTTACAAGAGCGTGGTAACAACGTTCCTTGACCTTCGAGTCACTTTTGCCGACAATGCGTCTAATGAATCCCAATTTTTTATATCATATAATAACATAGAAAATAATAACATAGAAAGTGTTTGGTGCACCGTAATACGGACCAATCAACCCAACATAAATTTATGCTCTTTCTACAGACCTCCAGACTCAGATTTGAAAACATTTCATACCCTCAATGATAAAATTTACAATTTTACACGTAAATATAATAACAACATCAACATAATTGGTGGTGACTTTAACCTGACTGGTATAGATTGGGACAGCAATATCGTTAAATCTGGGACCCGCGATCGCGAATCTTGCAATTACATGATAAAATTGGTTCAAAAAAACTCCCTCCATCAAGCAGTACGCATGACCACCCGTGGAAAGAACATATTGGATCTATTTCTTACAAACACGCCTGAACGTATTATTAGTGTATCAACTGATGAGGGCTTGAGTGACCATAAAGCAGTTAATGTCCAATTGGACATAGAAATAAAAAAGATTGTTAAACCAAAAAGAAAAATTTATAATTACCATAAAGCAGACTTTGAAACTTTTGCCAATCAATTTAACTCTTCACTACCCGAGTTCAAAACCCCCTTAAGTCAAGTCAACGTGGAAGAAACTTGGACAGAATTTGTCAATATCATGCAAAAAGGAATCGTAGATTTCATACCTATAAAATACGTTAAAGCAAATCGCGACCCCAGGTGGTACAATAAAGACGTTAGAAAAGCCCTCCGAAAGCAGAGAATGCTACACTCTAGGGTAAAGAGGGCAGGCGTGAACACATCATCCCCTGAGAATAAACAATTATGGGACACATATAGATCCTCTAAAATTGAAACCAAAACACAATTACGTAGCGCTTTACTGGACTTTAAACGCAAAGTACTTTGCGAGCACTTGGACACTGACCCCAAAGCTTTCTGGTCATATGTTAGGGAAGTAAATGGGAGTAAACAAACCGTGGCTTGCTTAAGGGATTGTAGCTATATAATTCATCCAGACAAAGAGGGTAAAGCTAACATCCTAAATTCATTCTTCCAAAGCGTTTTCTCGAATGATGTTGCCACCGCATATCTCCAAGACACAATACATACTCCACCCATGGAAAAAATAACAGTGGACCAACAAGGAATTCTAAAATTGCTTAACGAGATTAAACCAAACAAATCCCCGGGTCCCGAAAATATACCAGCTAGGGTGATAAAACATTTAGCTCCAAACATTGCCCCGTACCTTGAGTTTATATTTAAAAAATCCCTCACAGAGTGCAAAGTACCTAAGATTTGGAAAACCGCGCAAATAACGCCTATTTTTAAAAGTGGTGACAGGGAGGATCCCAGTAATTACAGACCTATATCTCTCACTTATATCTGCTGCAAAATCTTAGAGCACATAATTGTCAGTTGAATAATGGGACAGCTTGACAATATTTACTTTTTAAGTGACAATCAACACGGATTCAGGAAAACCCGCTCCTGCGAAACCCAATTAGGATTATTTACACATGATTTACTTCTATCTGGTGAGAGAGGTAGGCAAGAGGATGCCTTTTTCAAAAGGCATTTGATAAGGTTCCACATGGTAAACTCATTCATAAATTAAAGGTCGCGTGTATAAACAAGGGCGCCATAAGTTGGGTTAAAGATTTTCTTTCGGAGCGGGAGCGGGAGGGTAGTCCTTGATGGCGCTAGTTCCGACAGCGTTCGAGTCAGGTTGGGGGTACCTCAGGGAAGTGTAATCGGGCCGTTGCTTTTCTTGATCTTTGTTAACGATTTGAACCGCGAAGTGAAAAGTAAAATTAGGATGTTCGCGGATGACACGGTGATCTATCGGGAGATATCTGGGGATGAGGATTGTTTTATTCTAGCGCAGGATTTAGATTGCATTACTAAATGGTGTTCTAACTGGGGATTGACTCTAAATTATAATAAATGTTCAGTGGTAAATTTCTTTAAAAGATCAACGGGATTTGCTTACAAATTAGCTGGAGGTGACCTAGCAGTAGTTGATACGGAAAATACCTAGGTATCACATTCACAAAAGACTTAATTTGGGGGACTCACATACGTAAAATCTGCGGTCAAGCATTTAAAAAATTGGGATACATTAGACGCGTTGTCGGAAAAAGTGACTCGATGGTCAAGGAACGTTGTTAACACGCTCTTGTAAGGCCTCATTCACAATTCGGGAAATAGATGCCAGAACTAGCCGACTCAAGGACCCCTTCTTCCCACGGGCAATACGGGATAGCAACTGCAGGGTTATAGATAGCAAAAATTCCACTTGCCGCCCTCAGCGTCTAGAAAATAATTAGTTCTACTTAAATGCATGCTCTTCCACTAATCTTATGTCTTGTTACAAATACCCATTCTTTCCGAATGACCTCATTCGTGTTCTGTTCATCTGTTTTTCAGTTTCCCTTTCAGTCCCTCGTCTCTCTCGACGGGGGGAAATTCCTGCTACCTGCAACGTTGGGTCGCATTCCCTGCCTTTTACAGACTCTTTGGGGGTAGAGTGTTTCTTGGTGCATTTTCATGTGGTAGTGATGTTTCAATTTCTTGCTTGTTGTGTCCTGGCTTCCGTGTTGTAGGATGACTTTCGTGCTGCATCACGGGGTGCAGTTTTTTAGTTGTTTTGCGGTATATGTGTTTGCATGAGTATTGGATGAAGGGATTTTTGCATGAGTGTGTGCGCTGCTGTGGGTGTAATTTTCCGTGTTGTTTTTTTGCATGTGGTATTTTTCCTTGTGACGGTTGGTGACCTAACACCCCCCGCCACACTCTCTTGCGGCGGCTTGCGGGGTATTGTGTTGATATAGATTGGAGGTGTTCGGATGAAGTAAAATGCTCTGAAGTCACCAATGCATCTTTGACCTTTCTTGGGGAATATATATACGCACTATTTGTAAGGGGCGCTAAAAAACCTTGCATTGGCGCTTGTACCCTCTGCCACTCATCTTTTAAGTGAATTGCGAGTATTTATGTAGATGTAGAAAATTAAATCTGTAGCATTGATGAGAGTGACGATATTATTGTAACATGTACACACATTATATGATGTTAGATGTGTGACCTTAAACCCCCCGCCACACGCCCTTGCTGCGGCTTGCAGGGAATTGTGTACGTGTAGATGAACTGTGGAATAGGGAGACGGTGCGCCCTGGTGATTTTCTCAGGGGGCTGTGAGGCGTGGGACCTGCGGAAAGGGGTCAACAATGCCCGGGCTAGAGGGCGCGGACCGGTCGCCGAGGCGCACGGACCAGGAATAAAGACCGTGGCGGGGGAAGGAATCCCACTCAGTTGACAAAGGAAATAACGAGAGCGCAATTTACCGTAAATGAATGGGAGGAGAGGGGGGGATGTCTCCGTCCTCTCCATTCGAAGGCGGGGCCCACCCTAATTACTCACGCCGTCGGGGCGTCTTACTCATCCCTTGATGGTGTAAGTGTTCATGCATGAATTTATGCCAGGTTTTTTTTTTTTTGATATATGATTTTGTGGTTATTGCATGCGGTTTTTTTTCTTTTTCTTTTCTAAATTACGGGTGGTGTCCTAGCACCCCCCGCCACACGCCCTTGCGGCGGCTTGCGGGGTATTAAGTAGATGTAGATGTAGATGACGACCTCCGTAGAACACTTGCTGGGCCTAACCTGCTGCAAAAATACGAAATGAATTCAACGATCAAGCCGAGGGAAAGATTCTAACCCGACGTGCTTTGCCAGCAAAGACCGTGTCAAGAAGTGACGGAAAATAAGGCTGGCGAACAATTCGATACAAGAAATCATTTCAGTCGCGCACAATGAGCGAGCATGTCATTATATCCGCTAATATTCAAGAAAAATTTTTACTCAATTGGGTAACACTTCTCCCTTGAGGTACGAACTTTATGCCTGGATCAACACATAACAGTTTAACAGCTGTAGATGACTTTGTGGAGTCTCATTTTCACGTTAAAAAAGTCGGTCATCGGTTTTTCAAAGGAGACTGCAGAGGGACGTCCTTCAATAAATGCCTTTTAATTCTGCATTCAACTAATTGGCTGCTGTACTTAGACACTTTTCTACCCTCGCCTTCATACTTGTTTTGTTCTGGCTTGCCTGTTGTTAATTGGGCTTCGTGCTGCATCCTGGGGTGCAGTTGTTTGTTGGTGTATGTGTTTGCAAGAGTGTTGGATGAAGGGATTTTTACATGCGTGTGTGCGCTGCAATTGGTGTAGTTTTCCATATTGTTGATTTTGATTGTGGTATTTTTCCTTTTTACGGTTGGTGACCTAACACCCCCCGCCACACGCCATTGCGGCGGCTTGCGGGGTATTATGTACATCTACATAATAGGGATGCAGCACGAAAGCCATCCTACAACACGCAAGCCAGGACACAACAAGCAAGAATGTGAAACATCACTACCATATGAAAATGCACCACAAAACACTCTAGCCCCCAAAGAGTCTGTAAAAGGCAGGGAATGCGACCCAACGTTGCAGGTAGCAGGAATTTCCCCCCGCCGAGAGGGACGAAGGACTGAAAGGGAGACTTCAAAACAGATGAACAGAACACGAATGAGGTCATTCGGAAAGAATGGGTTATGATAACATAACACACGAGGTTAGTGGAAGAGCATGCATTTAAGTAGAACTAATTATTCCCTAGACACTGAGGGTGAAATATAGATTTAGATGTAGATGTAATCTGTCTAATTTTATTGACAAGATCTCTCATTCCGTATAACGATGGGGTTAATAATACATTTTCACCGTCACTGCTATAGGCACTCCTTTCCAATAAATGCAAGAGCTTTAATTTGTAATTTAACATTCGCTCCGTGAGTTATTCCCAGCCTAGCTGCCCTAATATTTTGCATATGCAACTAAGTTTATCGCGACAACGTTTTACAAATGCAGCTCCTCTACGCTGCGCGCAATCCAATGCGGCAATTAATCCAAATTCGTGAGGATCCCATATACTTGCAGCATATTCTAAATAAGGCCTAAACAACGGCCGATAACATTTATCTTTGACCTTTTAATTACATTTATCCAGTACTTTTCTGTTAAATCCTAATTTTTTGTAAGCATGTCCACATATTCCCCGTATAGGGTGTGCGAAGCAATGTTGAGGGCTTGAATCCTCCGCAAAGACAAAGTTACTACTTGTGGGATAAGATCTATTGAACTGAAGGCCTTGCATCCGAAATCAGTTTCTGGATAAGTTACAAAGATGCTTAAGAGGGTGGTGGGCCTAATAAAAACTACGGGTGGATACACGCCCTTGTGGGGTCACGTGTAGATTTAGATGAAAAAGGAGGAAACATTTACGGTAACATTCATTTAAAAATCTCTTCCCATAATTATGCGTGCATTTTTGAACTCTCTGCAAAATTCCAGTCAGGTATCTCTGTCATATAAACGTGAACTAGATTGGATAAATTCTAAGGAATGATAGGTTTGAAGTTTTTTTTCTCTAAAAAGACTTATTGATATGATTTTTTAAAACATTCAGAACGCCCAAATATTCAGATTACATTTTCTGGCGGTCAGAACAATACAAATGTGGTATTTTTCCTTTTTACGGTTGGTGACCTACCACCCCCCGCCACACGCCCTTGCGGCGGCTTGCGGGGTATTATGTAGATGTAGATGTAGAAATGTTGTTACAATTGTGGGGTTTATGTGGAAATTGCACTCGAAATACAGAAAAATTTAAAAAACGGCAAAGGAACGACTTCTGAAAGTGCACCAAAAAATACTTAACACATCGTATGGAAACAAAGAAAGGAACGCTAAGCGCCTCATTATATTTTAAGAAATTACATGCGATCACTTGGAGAATGACCTTGGGGCATTCTGTTCGTACAGTAGGGGATTGTAGGGAAAAACGTCCAACCATAGAGTCCCTCAAAATCAACAATGGTAATGTACACATATGGACAGCACCCCAAAAGCGAATGTTTTAAATAATTTCTTTCAAGTCATGTACACTAATGATAGAAAGATGCCCATAGCCAGGTCACACCCTTCGCACCGATGGATGACATTCGAATTGCGCGCGAAGAAATCACGAAACAACTCCGTTTCAACACATTTTAAGTAATAAATAACCCGGAGTAGAGGGTAATTCCGCAAGGGTGCTGCAATATTTCGCGACCATAAATCCGCCTTCTTCTGAATAAATATTTAAAAAATCGATTTCAGAAGGTGACTTTCCCCTGGACTGGAAAATAGCGAATTTCACCACTATTTTCAAAAGCGGAAATAAACAAGACCCCGGTAAATCCCGACCATTATCGTTACTTCTCTTTCCTAAAAAGTCTCTGAGCATATTATTTTTAGTAACGTCATGACATTCCTCGACACTCACGACCTATTATCCAACAGATAACACCGCTTCAGAAAGGAGAAATCATGTAAATCACAGTTGGGACTTTTTATGCCCGACTTTTCATCACATTTACCTAGTACTTTTCTAATTAATGCTAAATTTTTGTCTGCTTGTTCACTTTTTCCCCGCATGTTTCACCCAGGAGAGGTCGTGAGTAAGGAGTGAGTGTAACGCTTAGGCATTTAATAGTCTACATATTCCATTTTGGTGTTCCCGATGTAGTAGGCGTTTGGTGGGGAATTACTCTTTTTCCAAAAATTCATCACTACGCACTTTTTTAAGTTTCATTCCAAGTGCCAAGCGTCGAACCAGCATTGTATAGCATTACGGTCATCTGATAAAGCTGCTCTGTCCTCAGGATCACAGTTAACTACCGCATCGTCGGCAAACAAACTTATCTTCTAGTGACTACGGAGTTAATGTCATTAACGTGAACTACGAATAAAAGAGGTCTGATAACTCTTTCCTGGGGAATACCTGAAGTAATTTCTACTGCAATCGAGCCAACTTCATCTATGACTACACTTTGCACCCGACCATTCAAAAAATCTTTAATCAAAACCAGTATATTTTTATCTATGCCATATACTTCTAGCTTTGCGTGTACTTTACTATGAGATACTTTGTCGACGGCTTACTTAAAATCTGGAAAAATTGCGTCCACTGGAACATTGCTCTTTCCCGAAGTAAGAATATCATGAACAAAATGTGCAAGTTGTGTCTCGAAGGATATCCACCTTTTCGGAAACCGTGCTGCTTTTTCATTAATAACGTCTGATTATCGAGGTGTCTCATGATTGAACTAGCAACTACATATATGTTCCATAGTCGTACATGAAGTGGTTTTGAGGGGAAATAGGTCTGTAATCGCTCGGTTCCCCCTTTTCCCCGTTTTTAATTGTTGGTTTTACGTCAGCCGTTTTCCAATCTCTGGGAACCTTGTGATCCACCAGCGAAATATTATTCCTAGGTATGACACTATTTCCGAAGCTAGATCTTAAAAGACACAATGCAGTACATACTTCCAGCGGTTTCAAAGAGGAAAAAATCACCGGCACAATCGACTAGAATTTCCAAAGCCCTCTTAAAAAGTAAAACAATAACGATAAGCAAAAATATTGGAGGCGCCAGGTATCGATCCTGGTACCTCTCGCATGCTAAGCGAGCGCTCTACCATCTGAGCTACGCCCCCGATGATTTTAAGATTGGAAAATAGTCTCGTGTTATTCATTACGGCTGGCTAAGGAGTGAATTTTTAGAGATATGAAATGATATTTACTATGAACAAATTGTTAATTGTGGTTGGAAAAACAGATGAGCTTTTATTTGTTGCCTATATAATCAAAGAATAAACATACCACGAGTATAAATAAAAACAGCATGAGTTGCCATCATTACCAGAGCGAAATAACAGGGAAGACAATAGATAAAGACACAAAGTAAATGAACCGAAAACTCTCTAACATGCTAGAAAAATTGATTTCATCACAGAATGCATTCTAAATAATCGAAGGGAAATTGGGATTTGCTTGTGTTATGCAAAACATAAATGATCATTATTAAAGGGGTGAATCGGGAAAACGGCAATAAAAGAAAAGCAAGAAATCTGGTAATTCAGACACATTCAAAAGATTCCCCCCTGCCTAGTATTTAAAAAAAACAACATGGGCGTCCGTTTAATCGAAACCAGGACCCCTACCATACTGATTGGCCATCCGTTTACTACCACAAACAGACATTGGAGGTTTGACTATAATGTTCCGTGCCTTAGCATGTCTCTGTCAATAGGTTTTGTTCAGCTAAATCATTAATATCTGACCTGTTGAAACCCTAAGAACGTCTGGAGGTCAACCTAGAATCAGGAATCTCTGGCTAATTATCATTTCCCGCTAACTTATAGCTGATCTTGACAATTATTTTGTTAATTTTTTCTTATTAATTATTGCTCTTAACTTTTCTTTTTCTCCATGTATACTAGTATTATATGTATTGCCTGTCAGCCAATGTAAGAGTCTTTGTGCCGTCTTTAGTTGCTTTTTTGAACAAATAAATAGGACTCTGATGTAGGGAGAGCTGATACTTGATTATGAATTAATATTTGTTAGTAGCCTCGACTGCCCTTTGAACTATTCATGATTCAAATAATTAAGGCGTAGCATAAGCGCATTGCTTAGAGCGGAGCATAAAGTTCGCAATTGCATTGCATAAAACACTGCTCTTACGCAAAAACATTTTTCAAGCGAGAATATGACACAATTTGGAGCTAAAAAAGCTTAAGGGGGCGTAGCTCAGATGGTAGAGCGCTCGCTTAGCATGCGAGAGGTACCAGGATCGATACCTGGCGCCTCCAAAACTTTTGAAATTGATCTGATCGTTTCAAGATTATGAAATCATTATATAAACGGTATTTTTTCAATAAAAGAGTGTCGGGAATGTTAACGATATTTTTTCATAAAAAAGATGCGAGGGAAATAGGTCTGTAATCGCTCGGTTCCTCTTTTTCCCCATTTTTAAATATTGGTGTTACTTTAGCCCGTTTCCCAATCTCTGCGAATCTTGTGATCTACCAGCGACTTCTTAAATATTATTTCTAGATACGGCGCCATTTCCGGAGCTAGATCCTTAAATATACAAGCGGATATTTCATCGGACCGAAGGGATTCATTAGGATTGATATTTTTCAGCAAACGTTCTATTCCATTTTGTGACATCTGAATGTTGGGCATCGGTTGACCGGCACGATTTGGTAAGCTATCGGAGGTATTCTATGAGATATTGGTGGAGACGCTTCGAAAGAAGGAATTAAAGAAGTTAGCCTTTTCCAAACTGCTGGTTACCCTTTCGTCTCTATCATGTTTGAGTGAATTAACAGTTGACTTATTTCCCTGATCGTCTCTGACGCTTACCAAAATACTTTTGGATTCTCTTCCAAGTTTTCCACTAACCTTTTCCTTTTGAGTTCACTCAACGCTTTCCAAAATTCATTCATATCATTTACCCCAGATTAACAAATTAACGAAGTTAACAAAAATGAAGAAAAGCAACGGCCCGATTATAAGAAAAACAACGGCCCGGTATTAAGAAAAGGCTCGTAAAAACTTTGATATTGAGCGTAGCTATGTACGGCGCGGAAACGTGGTAACTGAAGCAGGAGGATAGAAGTAGATTGGTGGCTTCGGAAATGTGGGTGTGGAGAAGGATGGAGAAGGTGAAGTGGACTGAAAGGAAAACTAATGTGGAATTACTAGGTATGGTGGGCGAGGAAAGGGGTTGGTTGGGAGAAATCATTGGGAGGCACGAAAAATGGATGAAAGGTTGCGGTGGATGTTGAAGACTGGGTTGGAGGGGAGAATGTTGGCCAAACGAGGAAAGGGAAGGAACAGGATAGGGATGTTGGACGGGATGAAGGGAGGAAGGAAGTACTCAGAGATGAAGAGGGACCTGTGTTAGAGTAGGTTGCCGGATTGTGTTTTGTTAGGAGTCACAAAATATCTGTGTGGATGAAGATATTTGAATTATCGAGGGATGTGAAATTAAACTTTTCCAAACTAAAAACTTTTCAAGCATTTGGCTTCTTCGTTTCATTTATAGAATTAGAGGTGAATCTTCATTTATAAAACCTTTTATGACAGCAAAGATCATCCACGGCAAAAATGTCAACAAATATAGAAATCTAAAGACACAAGATCCTTGTTTCAGGAACGCCGTCCCCTTAAATGGGCCACCAGTCTCCTTCCCAACTCCACGCCCCTCCTGCCCACCACCGACGCCCGGCTCGCCCCCGGCGGACGGAGTTCCAGCCTACCCCCTCCATACGCCGTCCGACCCTTCTCTTTCGTGCGACCGGGCGGGCCACGGCAGGGGAGGCAGTGGGGGCACAGCACAGCACGACGGCGGGAGGGCCGCCGATGCGACTTCCTGTTTCCAGCCGCCACGGGGTCAAATCATTGCCACCGCTTTCGGGGGATGGATTGGTGGAGGGCTAAAGTAAGACGGAATGCCCTCAATTATGCCAAACGAATTCGGTGTCCCCACCTCGCACGCCATCCCTCCTAGTGTCCGAGGACTAGTTCGAGGCGCGTCTCTCTGCTTCCCTATCTCGAAAAGCCATACTTTCGCATACGGGGGTAGCCTACTGCCGCAGTAATATAGGGTGAACTAGGCTATTGTGATGCTGAGGGAGGAATAGAGATTCATCTACTTTTCCAGATTTCCTACGGGAAAATATCTCTCCATCTCTAAACACCTTTTGTGACACCTAGAGCGGAATTGGATAATTTACAAATCTTTACCCTGGATGAGGATTGAAAAGAGATCTAGTTGGCCATAATTTAAGAAAAACGAAGCTATTCGGGTTGCGTGGTACTTCTATAGTTTTAACTCCGTCCTGGGAGCATAATAACCCGTGAGCCGCCGAAACGGCGTGTGGCGGGGGGTGCAAAGGCATAGGGGTGTACATATCAAAGTATATTAGACCAAAGTTCAAACCAGCTATCAGCACTTTCAAAGTATCTCGTGACATAAAGCCTTCCATCTTGAAATAAACTTGCATCAGTAAGGAGAGGGAGAGAGGAAAGGCATTTCAAGGGAATCACAAACTTTTGACTCAGTAGCCCTTCAATCATAGTGGGTATTACGTGTATCACACTCAAGAACTGCGCGTTGTAGACATGCGAAGACGAAGAGACGATGCAATGAATAATTTGCAGGAAGAAGACTGCAATTTTCAAATATAAGTGACTGAGGGTAAAATATACGATTCCTTAAATTCGAACCTCGCGAATGGGTGCTATAAATTCTTAGGTACCTGGGATCTCGAAACAAACTACTGTATTTGCACGCTAAAACTTAAAAATCAAGAGTTTCAATAATTATAATTTTTCTTTTATGAATATGAATACATGAACATTAGTTATGTGTAATCCACAAATACAAGGGCCCTTCAAACATAAAAATATAGGGCCTGTCCGGGATTTGAACCCGGGACCTCTCGCACCCGAAGCGAGAATCATACCCCTAGACCAACAGGCCTTAGTTGAAAATCGAGTGCAGGTAATAAGAATTATAACAGATATGGAGGAATAGATTTTTTTTTCCCCTTCATGCCTTCCAGTTGTGCGTGACCTGTCTAGATATGGAGGTGGTCTATCGTATAAGCGGTTCTGGCTCATTTTTACTCCATCCTGTTTAGAATCAGCGGGAACTTCGATGGTGGGCGAAATCATCACCTGCGTGGGACTTTTCAGGGATTTATAGTGGATGTTTTTCACTTTTCCTAGCCATTTAAAAACCCTTCCTCTCCGATATCCATCCCACCTGGTACTTGCGCCTGCCACAAACCTTTTCGGTGGAACGTTTTTGAGTGGATGTAGATGAAAATTATTCTTGCTTAAATAGCCTGTTTCGTAATTGTGATAAACTTCTGTGATATCAAGTTTTCTTTGCACATTGATCTCAATTAAATACAAAAATAACATTTTCTCCAACACAAAAGGATAAAATATACCTCATCATCTTTCTGTGGACTTATTTATGATTTTCTTGATCAATTTTTTATAAATATTTCATGCATGATAATTTCTGGGGCTCTTTATGCATTATATACCTAATGAAGATTTACAGGCATTTGATATATAGATCTACATCCACAATACAGTATACCCTGCAACCCACCCAGACGGCCCAGGTTCAAATCCCGGCGGCGTCGAATATTTTTCAGTGCCATCTCGATCCCTACTTGAGGTGCTTTGTGGAGGGCACTTTGAGTGATATCGCCGTCCGTCGAACGGTACGTTAACCTGCGGACCCCTTGGCGCCTTTCGTAAAGAGTAGGCTAATGCCGACGCCGGCTTGTCTCCACCCTTCAATCCTTTCTCATCCACTGAATTTACTAGTCGGAGCAAAGTTAAACACTGCAAAGCTGTAGATATACTTTCAGGTGCATGTGTATGTAAGATGTAGTTTGAGTGTTTGCATGTGTGTGGGGTGTAAGTGTTCTTGCATGAATGAATGGCATGTATTTTTGTGGATATATGATTTTGTGGTTCTTGCATGCGGTTTTTTTTTCCTTTCTAAATTACGGGTGGTGTCCTAACACCCCCCGCCACACGCCCTTGCGGCGGCTTGCGGGGTATTAAGTAGATGTAGATGTAGATCCATCCCTAATGGCGCAAATGATCTTAGCTGTCGGTCGCCTTCCCTAAATACTACCTCTTAAATACCCTGCAAGCCGTTCCAAGGACGTGTAGCATGGGGTGGTAGGTGACTAGCCATTCTACATGTATTTCCTCTATTTCCTCATGCACATGGCACTCCGCGATTCGCAAGAAACCGCGTGGAAATGGGGCGACCGAGCACCATTCATGTAGCCCGCCCACACATTTGGGAGGGCCAAGGTTTTCCACACGCGAGGAAATAGATTGGGTGATAAAAATAAATGGTTTCAAAGGAAGGTGAAATCTAATTTTGGTCACAAAAAGGAAAATAGAAGGTAAAAGCAGAAATCTTCTACTGTCATGCGCGGATGATTTTCCAAAACGATAGAATGCACATATTGAAAGCGACATTATGTAAACGAACAAAATGATATTGCCCTCTAGTTTACGTCAATAATTAAAGAAAGCCTTCTTATTATCATGCATATTTAACGGAATTTATTTTTGGAGAATAAATTAAATTAGCTGCAAATGAAATGGAAGAAGCATATTTCACATAGTTAATTAAAAGTGGGATGAAGATTGCATAGCAATTTCGCGTACAGAACAGCGGTCAAGAATTCTGAAGGAGTAATAACTAGTGCAGAAGCGCAAATGCATGATGTATGTCTTAAGAAAACATGATTCAACCCTCCGAACGCCCCCATTAAGTACTTGTGAAGAAATTCGTGCATTTCTTGGCTTTTAAATACTCTCCCCTCCCTTCCTCGAGGCAAATCCTTCCTCTCCTCCGAGACTGGCCGTCTGGGTGCGCCCACTCCCGAGACCCTCTGGAAACCGCCCTTCGGTTGGGCCTCAGTATATTAAATGAAAGGCAAGTGTGGTGCTCAACGGAATTCTCTTTTAAGGAAGCCCGGACGGGTTAGGAAAATCTGGACTTTGACCAAGATTGCAAAAACGGTTTCTTTAATTCCACTCGAAAGAGCCAAAAATACAATGGACCAAAATTCCTCGAGTTGAATTCGCATGGCGATTGCAGCTCGAGGTCGGGCAAATGTCAAAGCATTCAACGAAACATTCCAAATCGGTCCTGCAAGGCAGATGAAGCAAAGTGTCGAGTCGTGTATACGACAGATGCCTTTCCGGGTCATTTCTGCATCCCACTGTCTTTCTCTCTATGCCTCTACATTTGCGTGATACCCCGCAATTTGCCACAATGGCCTATAGCGGGAGGTGATAAGTCACTCATGCAATGCATACAAAATTACACCACAACGCAGATATCAGTTCGATAATCTACATCTACTTAATACCCCGCAAGCCGCCGCAAGGGCGTGTGGCGGGGGGTGTTAGGACACCACCCGTAATTTAGAAAAGAAAGAGAAAAAAAAACCGCATGCAATAACCACAAAATCATATATCCAAAAAAAAAAACTTGGCATAAATTCATGCATGAACACTTACACCCCACACATAAGCAAACACTCAATCTACACCTTACATACACATGCACCTGAAAGTATACCTAACATCTCTATAGTGTTTAATTTTGTTCCGACTTGTAAATTCAACGTTTTTAATATTTCTAAAGTGACTTCGGTTTCTTACTATTATGATTTCTGATTGTTCGGGGAAAGAATGAGTATTTGTACCTATCTGTCCTGGAATCTATATCCCTTAGTTTATCTTTGTGGTCTGATCTACCTAAGTAGTGAATAATGCACTCGGAGAAGTTATTCTCCGGATGGAAGCCACTTAAATGTAGGAATATTCAATTAAAGCATTATTCAATAAAATTATATATTGAAATCATCCGGGGTTGATGTCATAAAGTTTATTTAAAGGTCATGTAGGATATCGACAAAATATATACGCTGTCAGTCCTAGTTATCTCTAATGCGATTGCTGTCATGTCAATTTTGATTACTAATGGTACGAGGGAAAAACGACATTTTTAATCTATCCGTTCCACTATCTATCTCCCGTATTTAATGTACGTGTTCTGATCTACCATAGTGTGTCGGGGCCAGTAATATGTCTTCGGCAATCTCAGATAATTAACCAGCCGCAAATTTACGCCGTAAATTAAACCTGTATTTAAGTCAGCGGTCAACTAGTGACTCTTCACTAATCACTTCACTTCAACAAACTGTTCACTAACCTAGCTGCTCTTCGTTGCACTCGATTTTGTTCCAAAATTAAGCCTTTCTCATGAGGATCCCATTAACTCGCAGCATACTCTTTAGTGGGGCCGAAGTAATATAAAAGAACAAAGCTCACTAATCCTCTCATTACAGTCTCAGATTTCATTATATGAATCCTAACTTTTTATTTACCACTCCGCATATTTCACGAATAGGTTTTTTCCCAGAACATATCCTTAGCTATTGTAACGGCCAAATATTTTACCGATTCTAACTTGTCATGTTTGTTTCCTGTCAAGTGTATATACCTATAGTTGTACACCATACTCATCTTAACCCCAGTGAGGGACATTTCCTGAAAAAAACAATGCTATCACTGAGCTTCATCGCTATCTAGGGCAATTTGAATGTATTCCTACTTTGTAACTCCGAAACAACCCTCTCTTGCGTCGTTTCCGTTGTAGTTTTGTCTCCTCCCGCTCTGCCTGAAGAGTCTTCAGGTGAAAGTGACCTGGCCGACCGCGAAACTTTTGCCACCTGAAACAAGGCCCGTGACGGCAGTCCCGGGGGTAGAAGTATAAATCCAGTCACGAGACGTCTCGGAACCCGACAATTCAACAGAGTAATTTGGTGCTTCCGCGTATACATACTTCCCACAACTGAGGATTCGCTATTTGACAAGTTCAGACGATGAAAAGGACATACGTCGTATGAAACAAAGGTGAAAGTACTAAGTTACTCTATTATATCACAAATCAGCCCACGAAGTCCACCATATCTTTCTTTATGTTGAGTATGAATCTGTTGACGAGGTCCCTGACTTTGCCAATGTCCTGAGAGCTTCCTTGATGAACTGACGTCAATTTGCGAATAAATGTTTCTGGCAGCTTATGTCCTACGATTTTAATTTGAAGCACTACAGAGACTACATTCTACACCTATATATGTAGTACGTTTTACCATGCAATCCGCTCAACTGGGGTGAGAGGAAGAGTTTGCTAGAATATCTTCCATCCCCTATTCCAATTAAATTTAGGATGAATGCGAAAGAGTTCTCAAACGGAATGAGAATTAAAATTAAGTTCTTTGATCATTGCGGTCGGGGAAATTAACCTTGCTTTACATTCTGATCGTGAATTACAAGAAAGGGGGTGTGAGGATGAGTGGCAGGGTTTGCTTTAACGGTTTGTTTTCGTAATAATGTCTGACGAATCCAGTTAATCTTGCGTGACTTTGATTATATCCTGTATGAACACTTTACCCGAAGGGTTCCGAATACTTGAGGCATATTCAAATCACAGACTCATCGGTCGCCTCAAATGAAGTTGCCTAATTACCCTGGCGTGCACACGAGCTCAAGGGTGCATGTGGTTTTTTTCTTTCTTATTTACGGGTGGTGTCCTAACACCCCCTTGCGGGGATTATTTTAATTGAGAAAGAATTAAAACCACATGCAACACCCCCCGCCACACACTCTTGAGGGGTATTAAGTACTAAGAGATGTAGATTACTGGCGAGAATGCCTCTTTGTCACCCGCAGTGTCTAGGCAATTATTCAATTCACATATACGTTATACTCATTATAGTCTGCTTTCGAGAGTTCTGTTGGCTAATTCCTTCCCGCATGACTGCATGGAACTGACTTACAATGGACACAGTGCATGTTACAACACTCCCCATCGTATTTTAATGTATTTATTAAGTTCCCCCGCCATCCCTCGTCCCTGATCGTGATTCCTCGGCCGCCCGCTGCCAACTGCGGGCTCTCACTTTTCCTACCAGGGGCGTTGGGTGTGGGAACCATAAGTTCCATGGCTATGGGCTAATAGAATTTCCCCCTTTTTGCTTTCCGGTGACAATTACTCAAATGGTGGTGGGCTGCCCGTGATTCATTTATATTCCTTCATTTTTAGCAAACAGCTGAACTTTTATAGTGGGTTAAATTTATAAGTAATTAGGTGTAATTTATAGAGATTTTTACATGAATGTATACGCCACTATGGGTATAGGTTTGCATGGATGTGTTGATATTGCATGTGGTTTTGCTCGCTTTTACGGACTTTTTTGCTTACTTTTACGCTTTGACCTACCGTAACACCCCCCTCCACACGTCCTTGCGGCGGATTGCGGGGTAATAATGTAGATGTGGAATTACAATTTCTTTACCGAGTACTCCCGAAAACCTACTCTCGTGTGTTTGCGACACTCCTCCCTTTCACCTTCTTTGACTCCCTTGACAGCGCCGAGACCTCCACCACTCCCGCAACCGAAGGATACGAAATAAACAGTGACGAGCAAGAGGCGAAAGAAACTGCGAGGCAAATTCATCCATCAGATAAAAAACCGTCGTCGTTTCGTGCATCGTTTAACACAGCGTTCGCCCTGGCCGCTCCGCGCCGAGATGGCCGGCCAAAACACTCGCCCCAACGCATTCGAAAAAACAGAGCAATAGCATCGCGTCATGGGTAGGACTCGGTTAGCCTTGAAAGCTCGCGGCAATGGATGCGCTTCCACCCCTCTCTTCCCCTTCCACCCCCTCCCCACATCCACATGCTGCTAATTCCCATCCGCTCATTTAAAACCCCCTTAGATGAGTAGCACTGCCACTGCGAAACGGAGGAAATCCGATAGCCCTCCCAATCCCCTTCCCCCCTGCCCCCCAGTTCCGCTCGTGGAGGGAGGAGACGTGGGTGACCCCATCGACAGCGGCCGCCTGGGGGCGACTGCGGAGGGCAGAGCGAGCCTCCGCGGGGAATTGATCTCTCCGTGCGTAAAGAGAAAAGACGGAGGGAGGAGAAGAAGGGTCGGGGGCAAAGGGGACTCTGGGGCTGGGGGTTCGGATGGGGGGTCACGTCCAACCGAGGACTCTTCCCAGAGCCCCCCATCGAGTACACTTCCAAGCGCTCACCTTCCCCTCCCCTCCCAATCACTCCCCCGACCAACCTCAATCGCCCACCGAGAGGGCACAATTAACCGTTAAACTGGGCGAAATTAATAAAGCCCATCCGCCCCACTTCGGCCTTCCCTAATGAGGAGGGTTGCAAGCTTCCGGGATACCTCGATAAGAAACGTGGTCGGAATGATTTGACTCTCACCTTGAATCGACGGACGGACAGTGGAGCGGGGTGTGGGGAGGGGGAGAGGGGGTGGACAGCGAGGGACGACCCGCTCGGGAGAACGGTGGCGGGGGGGGGGGGGCGACGCGACGGGGCTCAATTATAAGTTTGCCCATTTTTCCTGCGCACTTCACATCCGCACCATGAAATAGTCTCGATCATCATCGGTTGGAACGAAAATCTATTTAGTGCCTCATCCTTTCGAAAGGTCACGAGGGCGGGAGGAGTGCAGAAGCGATAATAAGCCCAGAAGCAGTATTACTGACCCGTGTATAATAAGGTTTAATAATAATTTCAAACGATAAGGGACCATAATAACATTTCCCGAACGCGGTAGGCTAATGCTCGCATTAAAATTAGTCTGGTGTGTATTCAACGCTCGCCACAAACCCTAGCTGTGACTTGCAAGGTAAATGAAAAATAAATAAAATGTCTCCGCTGCGCGGAAGACTACGAAGGGAGGTAGATGTTGGATTCTTGTCGTCTTGGTGTATACCAGATGGTGGGATACCCCAGGCGGTGATGGCGGCTGTCAGCAATACAGGTTGCTCTGAGCTATGCATTGTGGCCCATGCGAGGATAATTAAAGCCACGGAACGAGGATCTGAAGAGATCCTGCGATCCTTTAAGGAGATGCACTCGGAGGTAAAACGCGTCGAGGCTGAGTTGATCCTGTGTAAATCCAAGATTCTTGTATGAAGCGAACGGTAACTATGGCCGTAAGAATATTATGGGAAGAGTCAACCCCTGCCGTACTCTTATAAATGAGCAAAGGATGAGCGAGGGAAGTTTGAGATAATATATAAAGTAAATCAAATAATAAATACCTCAAATTAAAAATAAAATAATTTAAAAAAGTAAACGGTGAGAACCAATATATGCTCTGGCTACGGTGTACTAGATAGCATTTACTCACGTCCTTGTCAAACACTCAGCAGCCAGGGGCTAACGAGAGAATTATCTCTGCGCCAGCGGGCCGCCGATCATACGAAATAAAATAAAATAAATACAAATTAATCAAGTACTCTCTAGCTTGGATATACTATACAGCATTGGCACTTGCTAGTATCAAGCACTAACACTAAATCAGGACTTGCGAGAGACTTCTCCCTGCACCAGTGGCCCACCAATCAGATTGGTTATCATAGGAATTTTTAAAGAATCCGGCGGATTTTCTCTGGACTTTATCTAATGCGTTTTGAAAAATTATCTCCCGAAAATCCCAAATACTTGCCGCATATTCCAAATGAGGTCTAACTAGAGGAAAATAACACCTCTCTTTAACTTTTTCATTCCATTTCCCCGCCACCCGTTTAATGAAGCCGTGATTCTTTAAAGCGGATCCTCATATTGCCTTGATGTGTGCTCCTCATGAAAGGTGTGGTGTTAGAACAACACTTCCAAATATTTAACTTGATTGGCCGTTGTCAATACTGAACCCTCTATTTTGTAGTTTATATCCTGTTCGCCGCTCCCTTTGTCCCAAAATTTCAAAACTGCGCATTTATCTATATTAAGCGTTAATCCCCATTTATTGCACCATTACGAGATTGTGTCTAAGTCTCTAGAGAGTAGCTCGCGATCTAGTTGGCACCTTATTTCCTCGTATACCACCGTGTCGTTGGCAAATAACCTCAGAATGCTACCAACATGTGTGCCTAAGTCATTAATGTATATTAAGAACAGAAGAGGCCCCATTACCTTTCCCTGGGGCACGCCCGAAGTTACATCTCTATCCGCTGAGCACAACCCATCAATGACTACTATTTGTTTGCGGTTTGACAAGAAGTCTCTAATCCAATTAATTATTTTCTCATTGATTCTATAGTATTTAAGTTTATGTAACTGTTTATTGTGAGGGACTTTGTCGAAGGTATTTTTTAAATCTAGGAATACTGCATCGACTTGTGTGTTGTTTTCTCCCGATCTACGTATACCGTGAATGAAAATGCCTAATTCTGTTTCGCAAGATCTGCTTTTCCTAAATCCGTATTAGTTGTGGGTTAGTATTTTCCAATATTTTCAAAGAGATCGATGTTAAGGAAATGGGTCGGTAATTGGTTGGGGCAAATGAGCGATGTTACATTAACCAAGCAGGGAATAGTACATCTGCTCCGTAGTATCAAAGTACACAAGGCACCTGGTCCGGAAGAAATACCTACTATGATATTAAAGGAATTAGCTGAAGTCATTGCCCCATTTTTACATATTGTTTTCTTAAATCGATAGAAGAAGGCTCAGTGCCTCGCGACTGGAAGCTAGCCCATATTACTCCCATCTATCGTATAAAGGCGGCGATAGGGATAAACCAACCAATTACCGACCCATTTCTTTAACATCGATCTCTTGTAAAATATTGGAACACATTATTGTGACTAACATTATGAGATTTCTTGATAGTAGGAAAATACTAATCCACAACCAGCACGGATTTAGGAAAAGCAGATCTTGCGAAACATAACATGGTCTCTTCATTCACGATATACTTAGATCGGGAGAAAACAACACAAGTCGACGCAGTATTCTTTGATTTTAAAAGAACCTTCGATATAGTCCCGCACAATAAACTGTTACAGCAACTTAAATACTATGGAATCAATGAGAAAATTATTAATTGGATTTGAGACTTCTTGTCAAACCGCAAACAAATAGTAGTCATAGATGGGTTGTGCTCAACGGATAGATATGTAACTTCGGGCGTAGGAGTCTAAAAAAAATATAGATTACTTAACTGAACACTTGATGAAACATTTTAAATAAAATTCCACGACCCTAACTTACATATATCCTTTCACGATACACCTGATTACCGCACTGGATTACAGGTATGATGCAATTTTTTTAAACAAATTATAGCATTAAACATTACGTTGTTCCCATAAAAATGTAAATGGAATAAACTGTTCATTAATTAAGCAAGGAACACCAATGACAACATTCTAAAGCACGGTCATAACTCTGGAAAAACGTATAATAAATGTTTCTGTAACAAAAATAGCATAAAAGTTCCTAATATATTTGAATAAAAATATCTCCACTTGAATACATAGATGGCGAAATTCATATCGTGTCTCTTTAGGTAGATGCAATAATTATCACGTTTTAGAGGAAATGAGTCACGGATCATATCAGGTTATATTAAAATACATTAAGCCAGTTCCCAAGAGGAGACTTCGTTTTATGTTATGTTGGGGTATATGTCCCTGGTGGAAATCTACCACACCATTAAAGCAGGAGGAGGGTAGGGGAGGAGCGAATTAGAGCCATGAATTGATGCATCTTTCCCCTCATTTCTTCATCCAGATCCCCGAAGGGGGGGGGGGGGGTTGAGCGGATGAAGACACGCTGCCGTAATCACGTGAATCAGAAAAGCCGAATGAACCGAAGTTACGTCACGCCGATGGCAGTGACTACCCGGCGAAGAACGGACGCGACTAATGGAGGAGACCTGTTCCTGCAGATGCCTCGTTTGCCCCAATTCCGAGGCCGTTCTCCGATCCCTTCGTTCGCCTCCTTAAACGCGCTCCAGGGCGAGGAGAATCGGGGAGCTGGGCGATGGGCGGGGGGGTATGAGAAGAGAGGGATTGGCAGATGGACCAGGCAGGCCCAAGATTGGCGTAGGGCGGCAGAATGGAGCGCCATTTCATTTATTTGGCCCTCAGTCCCAATTGCTCTGCCGTCCATGCATCGCCGGCCAATTCGATCGTGCAAAAGACTATAGGTATTATAAACAACGGAGTAGTTTCGTGATACTATTGAAAGAATCAGAATGAGAGCCCCTAGTTGACCGTATGTTTGAATACAGGTTAAATTCACTGCGTGAATTATAAGCACGTTACCTATCTGAGGACATTAAAGATATATTACATGTCCTGACTCACTATGATGGACCAGATCGCGTATGTAAAATCATGGAGATAGATTAGAACGGATAGGTAAAACGGAGTGACTGAAAATTCCGTTTTTTTCTCGCAAAATCATAGATCAAAATAGGTATGACCATAGGCGCGAATGGGATAATTTGTAATGGTAATTTATATATTTGTCGATATCCTTCATGCTTGGTCTTTTAATAATAATCTTGAAAACATTGTTCGCGTATGACTTAATAGCTGATGTACTGAATACGTACATTTTGTAATCAAATAATCTTTTACTTGAGAGCCTTCTTTGGTGTGATTAACTTTCTTCGAGTTCATGATCTAATCGATTTTTGTATAGAGGTGTAACAATTTTTATTAGTAATTATGCATGCCTGACTAGTGACCTAACACACACGCTTGCGTGGTATCATCTACATAACACCCAGCAAGCCGCCGCAAAGGCGAGTGGCGGGGGGTATTAGGACACCACCCGTGAAAAGGAACTAAACCACACGCAAAATCAACACATATGTATATGCAGCACTATATCCACCATGGCGTATACATTCATACAAAAATCCTTTCATTCTACGCGCTTACAAATACATGAATGTTAATTTCATCCACTCTATAATTTCTTGGTATTCGAAAAAGGAGGGAACAAATGAACCACAGGCATTTATATGATAGACCTCCACCATACCAAAACAAGTAATATAAAACTCAATAGTAAAAAGGAGGAAGTTCTATTACTCCGAGGCCATTCCACTAATGGTCCCCAGCCCACACCACAGGTAGACATTGTGACACTCGGCTATTAGCAGCGGACAGCGTAAGAAATCACCCCCACGGAGTGAGACGATGGAGGATGGAAGGGGTAGCTTGCAAATGCAGCAAATCATGGTTAGAGATCTACATTTACATAAAACCCCGCAATCCACCGCAAAGGCGTGTGGCGGGGGGTGAAAGGTCACCACCTGTAAAAAGCAACACAACCACATGCAAAATCAACACACATGCAAAACATTACTCACAGCTGCGTATGAATTCATACAAAAATCTTTTAATTCTACACGCATGCAAAAAAATATACTGTTTTTTAAGAAATAATTACACCTAAGGATGCAGTTAGAAATTTATCCAATAACGTGAAAGCTGGAATTTGAAAAGTAGGAAGGCGAAATTCCACTACTACATTGACATGCAACATACATAACGGTCTCCTCAATAGTTAATTAATAGGTATTTTTATGACATGCATTACTTTGATTGTTTGTAAGTTTCATATGGGATTGACCAACCACTCCCGAACCTTGGGGAGATTCCCGCTAAAAATAGCCCACTCGGAGCACTTTGCATTCGGAACGATGCGACATCATCAGGAGACTCGCCCTCGGACGACGATGTGTGACGAAACATGCGGTGAGCTAAGTGCCCTAGTTTATACGAAAGATCATAGGTTTATTTTAAGGATGAGCTAATGGCTTCAAAATTATTTTCACAGTAATTTAGAGGGAAATACCTGAAGAACGTTTGAACGCATTACTCACTAATCTACAAGTATATCCGCATAAATTACCTGAGTAGAATACAGGGAAATAAGGAGCCACCTACATAGCGAGCTACTCTCTAGAGACTTAGACAATATCTCGGAATGATGCAATAAATGGGGATTAACACTTAATTTAGATAAATGCGTAGTTTTGAAATTTTGGAACAAAAGAAGCGGCGAACAGGATATAAACTAAAAAATAGAGGGTTCAGTACTGACTACGGCCGATCAAGTTAAATATTTGGGGGTTGTTCTAACACCACGCCTTTCATGGTGAGCACATATCAGGACAATATGCGGATCAGCTTTAAAGAAACTTGGCTTCATAAAACGGGTGGCGGGGAAATGTAATGAGAAAGTTAAAGAGAGGTGTTATTTTACTGTTATGTTTTATTGTTATGTAGATGTAGATGTACTCTAGTTAGACCTCATTTGGAATATGCCGCAAGTATTTGGGATCCTTGGGAGAAAATTTGGCAAAAAGAATTAGATAAAGTCCAGAGAAAACCCGCTAGATTCGTTAAAAATTGTTATAATAAGAACACAAGTGTGACAGGTTTCTTAGGGGAATTAGGCTGGGAACCACTTGAAGGGAGATAGATTCCAGGACAGATAGGTACAAATACTCATTCTTTCCCCGAACAATCAGAAATCATAATAGTAAGAAACCGAAGTCACTTTAGAAATATTAAAAACGTTGAATTTACAAGTCGGAACAAAATTAAACACTATAGAGATGTTAGGTATACTTTCAGGTGCATGTGTATGTAAGGTGTAGATTGAGTGTTTGCATGTGTGTGGGGTGTAAGTGTTCATGCATGAATGTATGCCATGTTTTTTTTTATATATATGATTTTGTGGTTATTGCATGCGGTTTTTTTTTCTTTTTCTTTTCTAAATTACGGGTGGTGTCCTAACACCCCCCGCCACACGCCCTTGCGGCGGCTTGCGGGGTATTTAGTAGATGTATAAGTGCGGAGAGAACAAGCAAGGCTTAGACTTTTAGAAAGGTTCAGAAAAAACGAGTTGAACTATGATACTGAAGAAATTATAATGGCCCCACACTACTTAGGTAGATCAGACCACAAAGGATAGATTTCAGTACAGACAGATACAAATACTCATATACAGTTCCTGTATTTCCCGAACAATCAGAAATCGGGCTGGGATAGCAAGAATCCGAGGTCATTTTAGAAATATTGAAAACATTTAATTTACAAATAGGAACAAAATTAGACGTTGCAAGGATAGTAGTTGAATTTGTATGTGCATGTGTATGTTAGATAGTAGTTTGAGTGTCTACATGTGTGTGGGGTGTAAGTGTTTTTGCATGAATGTGCGCCATCTTTTGTTGCGGATGGTATAAATTTGCGGCTTTTGCATGCCGGTTTTTAAGTTAGTGCGACAGGTATGGGATGAGAATCAATATTAATAAAACAAAGGTCATGCAATTTTCTATAAATAAAAAGGCTAAGCTTAACATTAGAACAGGAGGGAATGAATATAAAACCCATATTTATTAGAATAGGAGGGCAAACACTAGAGCAGGTAGAACAGTTTACGTATCTCGGAAGTGTTTTGGATCAACACGGTCAAAGTAGTAGGGACGTAAGGAGAAGAATTGCGCTAGGCAAAGAGCCTTTCACAAGGAGGAGGGAGTTGATGAGACGGACTTTGAGTAAGGATGTTCATCTACATCTACAACTACTTAATACCCCGCAAGCCGCCGCAAGGGCGTGTGGCGGGGGGTGCTAGGACACCACCCGTAATTTAGAAAAGAAAAAAAAACCGCATGCAATAACGACAAAATCATATATAAAAAAAAACATGGCATACATTCATGCATGATTGCATGAATGTATGCCATGAGTGAATATTGGACGGGATGAAGGGAGCAAGAAAGTACTCAGAGATGAAGAGGGACCTGATAGTAGGATGCTGGATTTTGTATTTTGTTAGGAATCACAAAATTATTATTTCGTAGCTGTGTTCAGCCATAAACCTACCTTATCCGGGAGGTTACCTAATAAAAATTATGGGTGCTGTCCTAACACCGCCCGCCACACTCCCATGTGGCGGCTTGCGGGGTATTGTGTACATGCAGGTAGTATTAGAGTTTGGAAGATAGGCAATAACCCGAAGGTCTAACAATATTTCTGGAATAGCGTAAGAGTGGTGATCCTTCCTAGGTCGTCGTGGCGAATATGACGTATCTTGTGGCTTTACAGATACCTTTACAGTTATGCGGCGCTTGAAATGCAACAGACTCCGCTCTCCGAGAGGAAGTTCGCATGAAAGAGCAGGCATCTTTTTGGAAAATGACCATAATAACAATGTCTTTGTTAGCTCAAAGACAATTCCAAATTCATGAAAGATACAATCACTGATGCTCTCAGTAACATCTCGATATGCAAAGAAGCAAACATAAGATAAATGCTAAGAACCGGAAGGGCTAGTTCAATGGCACATTCGTTTGTATACATTAGACATTTAAGTGAAAGACAACTAATTACAGCTTCAGCCAACCAGACAATGTATGCCATTTTTCAATTCAGAGACAGTTTTTAAATGGAGTGCTCAAAACAATATAACGCCGATTAATAACCTAATGATACTACATAATTTATGCAAGGGTATCTATTCCTTGTATTATCGCTTAAAGAATTTAAATCAACAAACCAAACTATTTGAATGGTTAACTTTAAGCTTATCAGGATTTTACAATATATACTCGTATATTTTATATTACAATTAGCGATTTTCATTTCTAACCCTATTTTCTGAATTCTCAATGAAATTTTCAACGCTTTTTCTTTCCATAACCGATTGAAGAGCTTTGTTATCTCTTACCTAGAAGCTCCGTCACCTTTAAAATGCAGACGAGGTCTGTCCCAAAATTAGTAGGACTGAGTCGATTTAAAAATATCTATTGCCAGCATTAATAATTTCACTCAATAGTTTAGCACCCTCGTGCGTCCACACGCCCCTTCCATCGAGTTTCCAACGATTCGTACGTCTCCTGGAAGGCGGCGCCCAGAATTCTGCTAAGCTCCCACGTCACTTCCTCTGTGTGTTCTCCGAGGATGATGTGTTCACACCTGCTTTCTTTACCTTAGAGTGTAACATTCTCTGCTTTCGTAGGGTTTGTCAAAGGCCTTTTTTGTACCATCTGGGGTCGCGATCTGCTTTAACGTACTTTATAGGGATGAAATCTGTGATACATTTCTCCAAAATATTGACAAATTGTGTCCAACATTCGTCCACGGTGGCATGACTCAAGCGCGTTTTGAACTCGGGTGGTGAAGAGTTGAATTGACCGGTAAATCTGCTTTATGGTAATTCTTATTTTTCTCCTATAACGATCTTTGGGGTCAGTGTCCAAATACTCGCAAAGTACTTTACGTTTAAACTCTTGCAAGGCGTTACGTAAATGTGTTTTGGCTTCAATTTTAGAGGATCAATACTTGTCCCATAAATGTTTATTCAAACCATGTCTCTCGCAATATCTACATCTATATAATACCCCTAAAGCCGCCGCAAGGGCGTGCTGCGGGGGATGTTAGGTAACCACCATTCAAGGGAACAAAACCACATTCATAACAAACACATACATGCAAACCCATACCCACAGTGACGAAGACATTCACACAAAAATCCTTTCAACTTACTCGCATTCAGATGCATATACTATCACATAACCAATAATTCATATACATCTACCTGATTCCCTCGCAATCCGCCTCAAGGGGGTGTAGTGGGGGGTGCTAGTGCACCACCCGTAATTAAGAAAAAAACCGCATGCAAAAGCCACAAATTTATATAATTCACAAATAAAGCCTGGTATGAATTCATGCAAAAACCCTTAAAACCCACCCACATGCCAGCACACAAACTACCGGCTAACATACACATGCACCTAAAAATTTACCTGGCGTATTTGCATTGTTTAATTTTATTCCGACTCGAAAAATTCAATGTTTTTAATATTTCTAAAGTCACTTGGGTTTCTTACTATTACGATTTCTGACTTCTGAATATCTGTAGGCATGCTTCATGATTGGTGCTCGGTCGACCCCTTTCCACGCGGTTTTTAGTGGGTCGCGGGGTGCCAAGTGAATGAAGGAATATATGTAGAATGGCTGGTGACCTACCACCCCCTGCCACGCGTTCCTACGATGGTTTGAGGGGTATTCTGTAGATGTAGAAATGAACAGATATCGATGTCAAGTGAGTATTTGGAACACGAATGACGTAGACGGACTGAAGCAAGGGTATGGTACGGAGGGAGGGGGAGCGTGACGGAGAGGGGAGAGGAAGGGGAGGGGCCCGTGCGGGGGGGTCTGCGTTGGGAGGGGCGGGGGATCGTTCGAAATGAAGGGCATTGCTGTGTGCGGTGGGAATGCCAACGGAGTACGGCCTCCCGGCAATGGGAGAGGTAATTGATTTGATGGGTTGGGATGAACTCTCTCATAATGTTGTAGAAGCTTTCAAAACGGCCGAATGATTACTTTTCAAGTGGAAAACCGCAAACAATCCTCCCATCACCTTGACTCTGTTCCACCAAACCAGTCCTAATACGCTTTGACTAATCCAAATCAGATAAAACTCATCAAGGCGTTTCTTCAAAGTCTAATTAACCACTCATCTATCTACTATATATCCACATACCCTGGAAACCACCGGTTCTACTCTCCTCAGTGCCCTCCTACATCTACTCAGTGCCCCGCAAGCCGCCGCAAGGGCGTGTGGCGGGAGGTGTTAGGACACCACCCGTAATTAAGGAAGAAAAAAAAAACGGATTCAAAAGCCACAAATTTTACCATCCTTATATATAGTGATGTTTCAATTTCTTGCTTGTTGTGTCCTGGCTTCCGTGTTGTAGGATGGCTTTCGTGCTGCATCATTGGGTGCAGTTTTTTGTTGTTTTGCGGTATATGTGTTTGCATGAGTGTTGGATGAAGGGATTTTTGCATTAGTGTGTGCGCTGCTGTAGGTGTAATTTTCCGTGATGTTCTTTTGCATATGGTATTTTTCCTTTTTACGGTTGGTGACCTAACACCCCCCGCCACACGCCCTTGCGGCGGCTTACGGGGTATTATGTAGATGTATATGATTCGCGGTATGGCAGGTAATGCATCCTTACCAGTAAGGCAAAGTACTCCAAGAGTTATGGCATCGTACCGGGTATGAAATACTGGATGGTTACAGAGAAAATTCTGCCCTAGAGAATAGACCGTCACCATAAGTGCAAGTATCAGAAAACGAAATAAACAAAAGAAGGCGAAGGGAGTGATAGAAGTAGGTAAAAGGAGTCTACCTTGCCGTCCCAAAAGAACTCGCGACGGGCGGGGCATGGCAAAAATAGAGAGAGAGGAGATTTAGAAGCATGGGAAACATGATGTTAAGAGTGTAAAACATTTAAATTTCGCGGTCGAAGAACGGAGTCTGCTGCGATAAACGGTTGAATTACGACGTAAATTTTTGCATCATAAGATTTTTATATGAGTAAAATTTGTAGCTTTTTATTCATCAATGTATACATAATACCCCGCAAGCCGCCGCGAGGACGTGTGACGGGGAGTGTTAGGTCACCACTCGTAAAAAGAAACAATACCACATGCAAAATTAACAATATGCAAAACTACATCCACAACGGCGTACACAGTCATGCAAAAACCCCTTCATCCAACACTCTTGCAAACACATATATGATAAACCAACAAACAATTGCACCCCAGGATAGAGCATGAATATATGTAGCACAAACAAATTCAATGTGAATTAAGTAAAAACAAATTCAATTGCGCAAATCAGCGAAAATGAGACAAAGTTAGAGAAAATTTAGAAAGTGGAGAGATGAATAGAAATCTCAGCTATATTTGTGGGTGCTCAATAATCAGGTATATTCTGAAAGGTTCAGAACAAACGAGTTTAAATATGACACTGAAGGAATTATAATGGCCCCACACTACTTGGGTAGATCGGACCACAAAGATAAAATAAGGGAGATAGATTCCAGTACAGATAGATACAAATACTCATTCTTCCCCCGAACACTCAGAAATCATAATAGTAAGAAGCCGAAGTCCCTTTAGAAATATTAAAAACATTGAATTTACCAGTCGGAACTAAATTAAAAATTGAAAAGGTGTTAGGTATACTTTCAGGTCCATGTGTATGTTAGTTGGTAGTTTGAGTGTTTGCATGTGTGTGGGGTGTAAGTGTTTTTGCATGATTGTATGCCATGTTTTTTTGTGAATGCATGAATTTGTGGTTCTTGCATGCGTTTTTTTTTCTTTTCTCAATTGCGCGTGGTGCCCTAACATCCCCCGCCACACGCCCTTGCGGCTGCTTGCCGGGTATTAAGTGCATTCAGATGTGGAAAACTGCATTCAATCCTCGAGGGGAACAGGAAATGGAGGAGACAAAAATGTTATACTTAAGTGACTTACGCAATCTTAACTCAAGGCATCAAAATGCAAGAGTCGACATTGTTCCACCAAAATGAGGAAGATTATAAAATACCAGTAATATTGGAAAGTTGGAAGGCAAATGATGATGAGAATGAATGAATCACCAGGAAACACAATGCGCGGATGCAATCGGAGTGTGACGAACTAGTAGAAGGGATTCGATCTAATCTCGACCCGAGCGAAAGTAGAGCAATTTCCCCGCCCCGTTCCCCGGCAATAGCCCCGTTCTCGTGGACTTAAAAGCGGGTGATTGGAGTGGTGGGTCAATTCGCTCTCCGAGTGATGTTATTTCCCTCATCCTAATCTGCTCGCAAAAACGTCACTTCCGATCGCACACTCCCATACCTCGATTCGCGTTTACTCCCAGTGACCGATTTACATTCCACCCCAGACGAATTAGATCCAGTCCGATCATGAACATGCTCAACACGTTTTTCAATGCAAATGTAACGCTCAATGCGGAAACGGTTCCAAAACCGTTTGTCACGAATCCATCCGGAGGGAAACGATTAATTGGAAAAGAAAACTGATCGTAAAAAAATTAATTCCGTGATCGGTTTATGTCAAATTCCGATTCTTACGACATGACATGATATCAAGGCAGTGTTTTAGGCTCTTCATTTAAACCATTCGCAATTAAAGTCCCGACATGAAACATACTAACCTTTACTGCACATCACCTAGAAAAAACGAGTTAAACGATGGTACTATAGGAATCGTAATGGTCCCACACCACTTCGATAGATCAGACCACAAAGATGAAATAAGGGAGATAGATTCCAGTACAGATAGATACAAATACTCATTCTTTCCCCGAACAATCAGAAATCATAATAGTAAGAAACCGAATTCACTTAAGAAATATTAAAAACACTGAATTTACAAGTCGGAGCAAAATTGGACATTGCAAGGATATTAGGTATACTTTCAGGGGCATGTGTATGCTAGTTGCTGGTTTGAGTGTTTGCATGTGTGTGGGGTGTAAGTGTTCTTGTATGAATGCATGCCATGTTTTTTTTGTTGATGGTAAAAATTTATGGCTTTAGCATGCGTTTTTTTTCCTTAAATAGGAGTGGTGTTCTATAATCCCCCCCGCCACACGCCCTTGCGGTGACTTGCGGGGCATTAAGTAGATGTAGATCTACGAGGGTGGTCTGAAAAGTTTTTGACCTCAAAAATTTCAGAAAAAATGTCTTGTATATTTGTTAGGTTGGAAAATTTTCAGACCGCTCATGTATATCTACATTATATCCCGCAAGCCGTCGCGAGGAGGTGTGGCAGGAGTGGTAAGTCACCAGCCATCCTACATTTATTCCCTCTTTTTCCCGCAATCCACCAAAAACCGCGTAGAAAGGGGGCGACCGAACACAATCATGCAAAATGCCTACATATATTGATATAAAATGATTAGCAGCTATTCCTACACAGGCCCCCTAAAATCCTATAAATAACCGCATGCAAAAGTCACAAATTTATGCTATCCACAAATAAAACATGGCATACATTCATGCAAGAACACTTACACCCCACACACATGCAAACACTCAAACTACCAACTAACATACACATGCACCTGCAAATATACCTGATATCTTTGGTATGTTTAATTTTGTTCCGACTTGTAAAAGCAATGTTTTTAACATTTCTAAAGTGTTACGGTTTCTTACTTTTACGATTTCTGATTGTTCGGGGAAAGATTGAGTATTTGTATCTATCTGTACTGGAATCTATCTCCCTTATTTCATCTTTGTGGTCTGATCTATCGAAGTAGTGTGGGACCATTACGATTCCTTTGTGGTGTGATCTACCTAAGTTGTGTGGTGCAATGATAATTCCCTTAGTGTCATAGTTAAACTCGTTTGTTCTGAACCTTTCTAAAAGTCTAAGCCTCGCTTGTTCTCTCCACACTTCAAGTGGTTCTCAGCCTAAATCCCCTAAGAGACCTGTCACCCTTGTGTTCTTATCATAACAATGTTTAGCGAATCTAACGGATTTTATTTGGACTTAATCTAATTCTTTTTGCCAAGTTTTCTCCCAAGGATCCCAAATAACTGCTGGTTTAGTATAATTTCCCATAAAAATGCATCTCATTGCAGAAGTAATATCACAGCCAGGCCACTCAGGGAACGTGGGAGGTTAATGACACATTATATCGATTACGCGTTGAAGGCTTCGAGTGAGATGAATAAAAACTTCGCATAACTGACCGCCATTTGCAATTACCGTATAAGTGACGTACTTTGGTTTATAGAGAAAAACTGCAACTAAGGATTGTTCCACCTTGTTATTTCTTCGACCTTTTTCTTCTGCTGCCCAGCTACTGGCAGCTGCGTTCAGTGCCAGCAGGGTTCAGTGCCACTGGGGTTCAGTGCCAGCAGGGTTCAGTGCCACTGAGGTTCAGTGTCACCGGGGGACTGCAACGCCGCCTGCCTTCCTCAGGCGATGCACATACATAGCATAGCCGAACCAAATCATCCGAATAGTTTTATTTCAAAAGCATATCATGATGCCTATAGGCATGTACGTATGCTTGCGTATGAGCAAATATACGTAATTCAAATAACGGTCTGTATGGTTATCTGAACCCTTATTTGTGTATGCATTTAAAAAATTATTACGATAGGAAGACGAGTGTGACAGGCCTTTTAGAGGCATTAGGCTGGGAGCCGCTTGAGATACGAAGCAAAAAAGCGAGACATACACTTTTACATGCGATTTTGAGTATGTAGATTTGCATGGATGTGTTGATTTTCTCTGTACATCCACACTCTACCCCGCAAGCCGTCACAAGAACGCGTGGCGTGTGACGTACGTAATGTATTCCTCTTTTACGGGTGGTGACCTAACGCCACACGCCCTCGCGGCGGATTGAGGCGCGGCAGACGTTTCATATTCTACATCTACATCTACTAATACTAATACCCCGCAAGCCGCCGCAAGGGCGTGTGGCGGGGGGTGTTAGGACACCACCCGTAATTTAGAAAAGAAAAAGAAAAAAAAAACCGCATGCAAGAACCACAAAATCATATATCCAAAAAAAAACATGGCATACATTCATGCATGAACACTTATACCCCACACACACGCAAACACTCAAACTACATCTTGCATACACATGCACCTGAAAGTATACCAACAGCTTTGCAGTGTTTAACTTTGCTCCGACTTGTAAATTCAATGTTTTCAATATTTCTAAAGTGACTTCGGTTTCTTGCTATTATGATTTCTGATTGTTCGGGGAAAGAATGAGTATTTGTACCTATCTGTCCTGGAATCTATCTCCCTTAGTTTATCTTTGTGGTCTGATCTACCTAAATAGTGTGGGGCCATTATACGAGTAATTCCTTCAGTGTCATAGTTAAACTCGTTTGTTCTGAACCTTTCTAAAAGTGTAAGCCTAGCTTGTTCTCTCCGCACTTCAAGTGGTTCCCAGCCTAAATCCCTGGCTGGCTTGATTAAATATTCTGGCTTGCGTGTTGTTGGATGGATTTCATGCTGCATCCTGGGATGCATTTGTTTGTTGGTTTATGGTATATGTGTTTGCATGAGTGTTGGTTGAAGGGATTTTTGCATGAGTGTGAACGCCGTTGTGGGTGTAGTTTTGCATGTATGTGTTGATTTTGCATGTGGCATTGTTCCTCGTCATGGGTGTTGACCTAACAACCCCCGCCATACTCCCTTGCGGGGTATTATGTAGATGTAGATTGCGGGGTATTATGAGGATGTCCTGAAATGACCATAATGCCTTCAGCCCTAACTTTCTAAAAATATACCTATTACTACTCTTCAGTTACTATCAATACAGGGTTGATTCTGGTTTCATTGGAGCTGGGGCAGTCTCAAGGTCGGTAGACAGAAAAAGATAACTCAAATGCTCCCTCCGTCAGCATAATTGTCTTATACGCGGGGTATTAAGTAGATGTAGATGTAGATACGCAAGATTTAGTTGCCTGCAGACGGTAATCGGGAGTCCAGTGCACCATTGTAATGTCTAGCTATCATGATGAGGCTAAAAAAACTTTACACTTCCACCATAAAGTTTTAATACTTCTTACGACCATGGCTTCGATGCTAGGCATCATCATCAGGATAATGATGCGTAGCATTGAAACCATGGTCGTTGTAACGTTAACGGTAACGTTGTAACGTTAACGGTAACGTTGTAACGTTAACGGTAACGTTGTAACGGTAACGTTTCTTTTTTATCCTCATCATGAAGGAATTCCACAAAGTTAAACCTGAAAGTGTTATGCTTATCTGGCTATCATTTTAAAATCAGAACGCTGCTTTTTTTTGAGATGCACAATGGCCAACGGAGACTTCAACTTCTTTACCATTATATTAACTAACTAAATAAATTAACAATCCTAAAACATTAATGAAGATAGATCCTATTTAGAAAGAAGTTTATTAATCCCTCAACCTAACCATTTCAATACATATATGCCCCTGGAATCCACATATTACAGTTACGAATTCTTTAAGTGGGCATCTGACTGTTCAATTTCATTGTTTTTTTAGATCAAGTTGACTGCGTCCTTTGTCAACGATTGACGACCCAGGACCGAAATAGTAAGCCTACATTTGAGAAATAATTAGACTTCTAATATGTTGTTGTCGTTTTAACTTTCTGAGGGTCGAATAAAAAAGTAATAATCATTTGGTCAAAAGTTTACGAGTGAGCTGATGGTAATCTTCACCCAGCCAAGAAGAATTGCTTGTTAAAATTCTCCTCGGCCTTAAAGATAAATAATTTATGTAAACTGAAGCATTGAAATTCAAAGAATGCACGGCCGATGGTGATTATTATCACAAATGAATCAAGCCTAAACATACCACCAAAACCTATAAACTGAGCGTGTTACGCCGTGCACCTCATTTTCCTGGAGGGAGACAGGATGTTGCGTATTGCCATCACTCTAAGCGACCAGCAGTTGGCTCCAGTGAGTGTGACCAATCTGAAATCTAGCCACTCTCTACGTATTATTCTGTTATTAACGGAGAGCTTCAGAGGGTCAATATTTTAATATTTCATCTGACGAACGACGTTTCTCATCTAAATTATGTAGATGCAGATGTAAATGGCTCCTCTAAGTTGGTAGGTACAACAATAATGCTGGTAAATCCGGAAATCGAAACCGGTCCTTTGGCGTGGAAATCTGGTACACTTTATGCATTCAATACCCTTTTGAAGCACATTCATCTTTTAAAGTACCACCAGGCATTTATTAAACAATAGAAAACACAACCAAACTTTACCAACTTACACACTCGGAGGTATTCGGATGAGCGTCGTGGATGAAGTAAAATTCTAGGTGGTCACCATTGCATCGGAACTTTCTTGGGGAAAACATTTTCGCATTAATTGAAGAGGGCGCTAAAAAAGCTAACATTCTTCAAACGTATATTTGGAAGGTGTAGCGACGAAGAAGTGAAGAAAACACGCTATTTATTTTTAGTAAGGCCTCACATTGGGTACGTTAAGAGCGTTTGTGAACCATTTCAGAAAATATAAGTAAGTTACAGAATAGGGTACAGAGAAAGGCCGCTAGGCCCTTCGTGAAAAACTCGTGCCCAAGGACACGAAGCGTCGTCACGCATTTAATGCAAGATTTGGGGTGGGAAACTTTAGATATGCGAAGACTTTGGGCTAGATTAAACTTATTATAAAGATATAAAACGTATGGTTTTGCATCCGACATTGGAGATATAATTAGATTCCTTAATTACATTAGCAGGGTCGACAATTACTACATTAGAGAATTAGATTTTCGAACTGATGGATTCAAGTATTCGTTTTTCCCGCGCGCTATTCGCGGCAAACAGTAGAGGGGGAGCACCTAAGAAAATAATAGGTTCATGCTGTCGAAAATAAGGGTAAACAAAATTAAATTCCCACAAAACTCTCTTCAAGGGTGTCATCCCCCGCCTCGTGTAAAGTCTGTAGCAGCATTTGTGAAATGTCCGTCCGGAATACATAGAATACTTACCGGTAATAAGTGTCTGAATTGCATGAGTGCCTGCCCTCTTTTAACGTATTTTCTTGTCCTCTTTGTGTAGGCATAGGAATAATAGCTGCTAAACATGTAACACTTGTAAAATATGTAGGCATGTTGCATGATTGATGTTCGGACGCCCCCTTTCCACGCCGTTTTTGGTGAATTGCGGGGTACCAGATGCATGAGGAAAAAGAGGGAATATACATATGTAGAATGGTTGGTGACCTACCACCCCCTGCCATACTTCCCTGCGACGGATTTTGGGGTTTTATGTAGATGTAAAGACTCGAGTAGTTTTTTTAAAAAGTCGCGTTCAAAATATCAACAATAATCGTCCAAACAGAGGCCGGAGTAGAACAATCCGTCAAATCACTTCCCGCATGGCACCATGGGAGTGCCATTTAATGAAATGCAGTGCTCGGCACAATATTATCGCGCGCTCTTCGTTGTTTTCATGGTTCCCCTTCCATCCCTCGGCTCTCTCTCGGTGGGGGAATGCCTCACGCCGTCCGCTGCCCACAGTGGTGGGCCACATTCACTACCTGTGACTTTGGGAGCGGAGATAATGACTTCCATGCTCATGATATAGTAGAATTTCCCCTGCTTACTTTTCAATTCTGCATTACCTATCTTGCTGTGGTCGAGGCCTGTCGCATGAATGGTTGTGGTTCCTTTTTATTCCCTTTTTTCGTATAGCAAAGGACTAATTTATTAAAAGACCTAATTCATAATAAGTGAAAAACACTTGTTTTGAATTAAGTCTTCCACCAGAATGTTTGATTTGCACGCTTTTTGATACTTTAACGCCCTATTTGATACTTTTTCACGCTATTTGTGTCTTTTACCTAATATTTTCCCTTTTTCTCTCATCCATATCCTCACTTATCATTATTCTTGTCACCTGGCGCTTACACCTCCTGCCACACACCTTTCTGGTGGATCGTGGGGTATCTATGTCGAATCTGTTTACTAATTGCGAGAGAGTGCGTGGTCAAAACAGACGAGGACGTTGGGACCTCCATCAGCTGACGAAGCGCGGTGTCTACGGCACGTTTCTAAATACCAAGAGGAATGGATCAACTGACACCATGACCCCGGAGCTCTCAAACGCATCTCACTAACCTGAGGAGCAGGCGACGAACACCAAAAGCACACAGGCGATGTCCTTGACCCTGCGGCGTCGCGGCGCTGACCCGGGCGGCACCATCTCGTCGACCCCGGGACTCACCGGTCGGAAGGTGGAGCTGGGAGGGCTCGGACGAAGCGGGAGGAGACGTAAACAAAAGGGCCCCGACCCTCAACCCCTACTCACTTAACGACGCCCTCCGAGGAGCACCGCCCGGTCCTTTCGCGAGGACACTCTCGGGAGGGCAAGGGGGCGGCGCGCGAATGACAGAGGTGAGCTGAGAGGTTGCTCGGGCTTGCCCTCCGCCGACACGGATCTCTCCCTTTTCACACTGCTCACCACTCTTTCTCTCTCTCTCTTGCGTATTTCTCAAAAAACCGGCGAGGAGTTCGAATGCGGAGTAAACAAAATCGAACGGAAACAAACCAATGGGAGACGATGCGTGGGGGGATGGAGGAGGGGTCACAGTGCGCCGTTGGACGTCGTGCGTGCGTATGTTGCGTAGTGTGTCCGCCTCGCCGGGTGACGCCGCGGGTTATGAGAGTGGGAGAGAGAGACGCAGCGAAGGGGTCCGGCCAGAGGTTGTTTGATGGCCGCGAGGCATTCACTGCCCCCCCCCCACCCACCCTCAGGATGTGACTCGGAGGGGCGGTGGTTGGTGGGGAGGGGTGGGGTCGTCGCGGAGGGGAGGCGGTCGGATGAAAGGCAGGGGGAGGCGAGGGTGGGGGAGTGGTCCGGGAAGGGAGTGGGGAGAGCGGGGGCGCTCACGGAGGAGTCGCGGGCAGCGCCAACTCGGGGAGAGGGCTGTGGGGGTGGTGGGGTAATCGGAGGCGAGGGGGATAATTTGGATTGTTAAGAAACCGCGAGCGGTGGCTAAAGGGGCGGGAGGGGGTGGAGGGAGGGAGGAAAATCGTAAGCCGCTTATTGTGTGGAATTCGGCGCCTGGCGAAGCAGACCTACGTACGTACAATTCGCCGTGAGAGATGAACGGGCCAACAGGTGGAGGCGACGCGGTTAACGTTCCCACCCTCTTTCTGATTGGGACGATGAGTCGACGCCTGGACTCGTGAACCTGCCGAACATGAAAAACTGCCACATTTAGGTATTAAATCTCCACTTCCTCATCCAGGGAGCATCTTGGGACACTCCATCCATAGAATCCATAGCCATGTATCGCGTATATCTGCCAGGAAAATATGTATACTAATTTACGATCACATCACAACAGCAAAATTAAGTATTTGGAAAGAGATATGGGCTAAAAAATATCGGTTATCATAATTTGGTCGAATTATGTCCGTTAGCATTAGTAGTTCCTCTAAAATCATTGCCTTTAAGATATGGAATTGCTGGATAGAGCCAATTGTTAAATCATAAAACGTTAGGCAATGAATCATGTCATTTATAGATGTATAAGGTCTACAATTGTCACAAAAATCTCTTAATGTGTCAGGACAACTTTTGAGTGCCTAAAATCATCCACAAGGATTAATTTTACAATTGAGCTTTATTCATGACCTCATACAAAGTCTGATTTCTTTCTTTCTAGGACAACGTTTTACCAATTACCGAATTTCTTTCATATTATTATTTATAAACATATTATGCATCTTAATTATCCACTTATTCACATGTACAGTGTGCATTTCCACCCAAACAAAATACCTTTAGCTATGACATTTATTTAAAAAGCAAACTGTACTCTCTCTCGAGCTTTCTCTCATATGTGACGATTGTTAATGTCAAAACCTTTGGCAAATGGCTCCTCACTGTGGCAAACAAATACTTGAATTTGATATTGAAAACAGCGTCTTTACTCTGAAGTATCATCTCCGTCGCGATAAAACTAGCGATATGCGATTTTTAAGCGGACCGACTATTCAAGAGTAATAAGGATATAAGATGGGACAACGACCTTTCGGTAGTCGGCCTTTATGGGGCTCTTCCTGCTGCCCACACGATTCTTGCTGACTTGCATGTTATTATGCAGATGTGGAAAAATCTACAAGACAATGTCTTTAGGGATGCTTTCCCATGAGTTTATCTTCTGAAATAAGAAGCTTCACTCAAATGTCACGAGGAAGAAATAGAAACTCAACTTTCCACTGCGATGCGCTCACTCGCGTACTTTTCAAAAAAGTGTCATTCCTTATTCCATGGAGGTAGGACGGCGGTCAAGGGATCGGACAACCTTTTTGCTGTAGGGCCGAGCGTCAATTTGTGAAGAGTAGGGGGGGCAACACACATTCCTTTGCATCTATGCAGGTTAAAGTGAAATATCACTTAATGTGGTATCTCTCAAACACAATCTGAAATTTTAGGTGAATGACCTTAGATTCAGAAAGGTAGAGCAGATAGGTTGGTGAAACGTTTTAATGAGCAATCTAGCGATGTCGAGACACTATTGGAGGAATTAGGGATGGTAGCCACTAGTTCAACATTGGTTGAAATTCAGGTTAAACTTGCTTCGTCAATTTGAGGCAGATCACTTATTCAAGGATGTTGGAGACATATAACAGGTCCCGACTTACTATGGTAAATCAGATGACTTGCCTAAAATCAGGGAAATTCGTAAATAGAAGATATGATAGATTTAAAAGTCATTTTTCTCATACATTTAGAAATCAAGATAGCTTTGATCAGAGATACGGTGTTTATATTTAGCATTGGTTGTGAATAGATTTTTTCGATATCTTGAGTGCAATTTAAATTGACCAATTTTTATAACATTGTTCCCGCATTATTTGAATCTCTTGTTTAATTGAATAATCCATTAATTGAATTTTTTGCATGTTCGTGCCTTCGTAATTTTAGTGGCATTCGTTTTATTTTTACAGTCAATGGTATTGGATATTGAGGATCACATTAGGTGGTCTGGATCGAAACAAATTCAAAGTTATTTAGGTTTTTGCATGAATATATGCGACTTTGTAGGAGAAGATTAGCATTGATTTTTTGGTGTCACGTGCGGTCTTATTCTCTTTTACGGGTGGTGACTTAACACCCGCCGCGAAACGATCTTGCAGCGGCTTGAGGGGTATTATGTAGATGTAGATACGCTTGGCGGAGCAGATGCTTGTGCCCTGCCTGTCTTGTGTTGACGACTTTTGGCCAAAGCCCTTTCATATTTGGAGGGAATAAAGGGAGTGTGATAAAATACCAATTGATAAAATTAAAATAATTATGAATTATTATCCTTTATTAATTTTATATACATATTTATTAATCCAATCGCAGATTTGAAGATACATGGATTTATATATTTTCTTATTAGCATTTCAACTTGAGTAAATTTAGATTTGACAGAGCGAATGGAGAAATAGAAGTTGTTCGTCTTCGTTTAATGGTTGTTTAATAATTAGTTATGACGAACTAGGCGTAAATAGCAAGCGTAAACTAACACTTGCAGCAAAACAGCAGGAAGAGTTAATCATCAAACTAGATGGAACCGATTTCATCTTTGATTCCCTTTTACAATCTTAAATACTATATTTTTTACCTCTTTGGCAAAAAGAAATGCCATAAAAATGTATTTGAGAGAACTTGGATGATTAAAACTATGCAGACAAAAAGCAATGCAGCATTGTTTTCATTTACAAGTCTACATCGATATAGAGCAGAAGAATTTCTGCGTTTTACCCCTTTGTAAATGAAGTAATGCTTGAAGTAATGTCCTAGCGCGGCACAAGAGACTGCGTCAAATGGCGGGCGTTCCAGCGGCCCGGTCCCAGACCTGCGGATGGAAGTAGACGAGAATTACTCCTTCGGTGAAACGATTTCGGCCAATGGATAAGTATGTGGAAAATGCGATTTCATATGCCATTCCCGATCCGAATGATAACCAGAAGCCGGCAACCGCCAATGGTACCTGCGGAGCAGATCCCAAAGGGGGTGATATTCATATTGCATGGCTTGAGCGGACCAGAGGACGGAGCCAAAAGGCGCCCGCTTCGCCGCCCTGATGCAGAAGCTACTCAGGGTTGAGTAAGCTCTCATTGGGCGGCGGCTGAACAAAGGGACGCAGCGGGCGCAGGCCTCCATTAAAGACCTGCTCTTACAACACATGGAGTCAAAAAGTTTGTATAATTTTGATGTCGACATTACTTATGTGAGAGGACGGGGAAACTCCTGAATTACTCGTGATGACCCACCATATAGAGTGGTGATGACTCCCATGTGCTTAATATGCCGACACTTGTAGGGAGGAGTTATGGCTTCAAATGGAAATTTTCTCAAGGTGGCGATCCCAGAGAGAGCTCGAATGATAGGTGATGCACTTTCGTGCATTTTGCCCGAGTAAGCAATGTGTTTTGGTGCAGTGTCATCACGAATGCAAACGTGAATTGAAAACTGAATATGTAAGGACGACATAGTGAGGATATTTATCATGTGTTTGCCGAAAGTTTTTCAGTAGAATAATCCAGCAGGGGCATACGTACTAATCGTCTCAACTCGTTTCATGGAGTTCTCATGTCTATTACGAAATTCCCTTTCAGGATTCACAAAAAATGTTGAACAAGAAAGGAAGTCCCGATATAAGTACTGTGCTGAATTCTTTCACATTTTTCTAGGAGTAAATTATTTTCCTCGTGATTCTCCAGATGGAATTAAAACACAAGGTGTACATGTGAAACAGCGCAAATAATTTCTATGAGAAATCATGTATCTTTGAGTTTTGTTTTTTTATGTTTTTTTCATTTACCCTTTCTCTCCCTTAATTTACATTATCTCTTACCCACCTGTTGCTTACCTATCCTGCCACACACCTTTTTCGTGTATCGCGGGGTATTTATGTAGATGTAAATCTCCGCTTAACAATTGCTGTTATTCAATCTACGATATGGCAAACGAAATTTCAATTTACAAATTACGATTTCATATGTCACGTGGTTGCCTTGGAAACCGCATGCTAAATAATTCTAAAACAGCATTTCCTAATACTGAGAATTTAATAACTATCTTAACTCGACCCAAGAACGCACGCTCCCTATTTAAGTTTAGCTTGAGAAATTTTGCTGGTCACTTTTTTTAAGAGTAAACTTCGTATTTACATCAAAAAAAACATGTGTCAACTCGGGGTCACTCTTTCATATATTATTTTTTCTTCGGTATTAATTTTGATACATTTAATAATATAATCATCGATTTTCATTAAATTGGAAGTCGACATTTTCTCCAGAATGTAACAATAGAAAAATGTTTTTTTTGTTGAACTGCGCGCTGGATATAAAATATGATCGTGGGGAGAATCCCAAGGCCTTGGCGCCTTTCGTAAAGAGTAGGCTAATGCCGACGCCGGGTTTCTCTCCACCCTTCATCCTTTCCTGTCCTTCCCCTATGGCGCAAATGACCTTAGCTGTCGGTCGCCTCCCCTCAAAACTACTACGAGAATCCCAAATTGAAAGGGTGGCATTGTCAGTTGCAATTTTAAGGTATGAAAATTCAGTTAAGAGCCAATACATCAAACTTCTTTTCCAAATTCCATTCCCGTATATAAAATTAAAAAAAAATACAACATCATAGAATACAATTTGTTGTCTCAGGCGTAACTTTACGGAATTTGCATAACATATTGAAATGAAATAATTTACTTTGTAATTCCACACACGTTGAACGTCATTATCAGACCTGATGATGACGTTGAACGTCGAAACCTGGGTCGTGTTTTTAAATAAAGTGTGCGGCATTACAAAGTAAGTTATTTCATTTCATTTCAATATGATAGAATACCTCTACGTAATATCAGGAAATGTTGATTTCAAGCCGACATTTTAGTAATTATAGTATTCAATGGAATACGTATGTTAGAGCCCATGTGTAGACAGGAATAACCTTATTTTCTTAATCTCAATGAAATCATAATGATGTAATTCATTACTGAGAATGGATTATTTCGATTGACGACACGTGCAATACAAGTGCTAAACCCAGGTATTCTTTTTAACCATATGTGCTGAAAAGGTGAAAAAGGTAATCGAGAGAGTGAAATAATTGGTTTTTATCCTTAAAAAGTTTTGTGCAATACCTATAATCGAGAGCTATAAATGATGCAATGAGAGTGACGTTAAAAGAGGTCTCAATAAAATATTCATTTTGCAGCTTCAATGCACAATCTCGTAGGTACAACCTTGAACCAACAATGTCTCGTTTTTAGCTGGGATACGTACTTACCCATGGCCATATCTTGGATTTGTAAATTACATCACCTGAACTTAATGTGGAATGAAAAATCTATTGACCAAAGAGAGAACATCCCATGGCTTTCAAGAACTTCCAAGTTATATGGTAAAAGGTTGATCTGTTTAATGTTAAAACATTGTTTTTTAATTACTGCATTCATTAAAATAAGAATTAAATCCCATAAATTGAAAATTTAATGTATATTATTAAAAAACCGTAAATAACTATTTCAACATTTACATCAACATAGGGGGATCGAGATGGTGCGGGGGCTAACGTACTGGCTTCCCACCCTGAGGGCGCGGGTTCAAATCCCGGCGGTGTTGAATATTTTTCAGAGGTATCTCGATCCCTACTTGAGGTGCTTTGTGGAGAGCACTTTGAGTGAGTACGGCGTCCGTCGGATGGGACGTTAAGCTGCGGACCCCTTGGCACCTTTCATAAAGAGTAGGCTAATGCCGATGCCGGGTTTCTCTCCACCCTTCATCCTTTCCTGTCCATCCCCTATGGCGCAAATGACCTTAGCTGTCGGTCGCCTCCCCTCAAAACTACTACTACAACATCTACATAGTACCCAGCATGCTGCTGCAAGGGCCTGTGGCGGGGGGTGTTCGGCCACCATCCGTAAAAGAGAACAAACCCACATGCAAAATCAACATATTTACGCAAACCTATACCCACAGTGACCCATATACTCATGCAAAAACCTTTATAACTTGCGCGCATGCAAATACATAAACTATCATCTAACATACACATGCACCCACGAATATAACTTATGCCTATGCAACGTTTAGTCCTGTCCTAAATTGTAAATCAAATGCATTTTATATTTCTATAGTGACTTTGTCGCTATTATGATTTCTACTTTATGATTTTAACTTCTATTATGATTTCTGTCTGATTGTGCGGGGAAGGAACTAGTATTTGTATCTATCTGTACTGGAATCAATCTCCCTGCACTTTATAGGGTAAGGGGAACAGAGGAAGGAATTCCAGTGTAAAATTTTAAAAATATATTTAGGGAATTTGCACTTTTGCCGTGTGAATATTAAGAAAACTACTTCAAGTTATCACCAAATAATCAACCAGCATTGGTCGCTTGGATCGTGTATATAAAATTCGGGAAATAGGTGGCAGAACTAGCAAACTCACAAAACTGCTACCTTGGACTAATGGAAAATGTGAAGGCAAATTCAAAAGGAGCGGTTTGTTTGCTCGCGATGAAAGGGAACAGCAGATAGATTTGAGAGCAGTATTCGCCCCTTTCAACTCTTGTGAGATAAAGGATCTTTAAGTCCTTCTTGGGGATATTGTGATTCTCCCACCGAGTGAATGCTCGTTCCGGCAGATTCTCCTACCGAATGAATCCTCATGTGGCAATCAATCAATTAATCCAGTTGGAATCCCATCACCAGCACCATTTGCCAATTAAATGCTCTCACCGGTCGACCCCCGAGACGATATTTCATTTCCCGCGGCCCCGGATGAACGCGAGCAGCACCGGAGGCTCTGTCGTCGACAGTGAACCACCGCGATCTTTGGCGTAATACGAATCCTCGATTAGGCGCCGATCCAAGAGTCCACCGTCCGGGTTGAAGGAGTAGGTGGCCGGCGGCCCCCGAGACTCGAGTCTCAGCTCCCAGGGGGCGGAGGCGGAGGGCCTCGGCACCACCAGCAGGAGGGCCAGGCTTGCGGCGCAGAGGAGTGCGGCGCGGGGGGCCTTCATCCTGTCAACGCAACGGGAAAATACAAGGGACCCATCGAGAAAAAATATGCCATGAAATACGGAAATGAGACGCACGGCTAAAAATATTATATTAGATATAAATACATAATAAAATAATGAGATATAAATCATTCTTATTCAACATGAACTGAGGGAACAATTTAATCCGCACCCTACATTTGTAGGTATGACCAAAACGAGAAATCGAGCATGGAAATTGAGCGCTGGAAAAATGTAAAGACTCCTGCATCTACATAAATACTTGAAGTGCGGAGAGAACAAGCGAGGCTTAGACTTTTAGAAAGGTTCAGAACAAACGAGTTTAATTATGACACTGAAGGAATTATAATGGCCCCACACTACTTAGGTAGATCAGACCACAAAGATAAACTAAGGGAGATAGATTCCAAGACAGATAGGTACAAATACTCATTCTTTCCCCGAACAATCAGTAATCATAATAGCAAGAAACCGAAGTCACTTTAGAAATATTAAAAACGTTGAATTTACAAGTCGGAACAAAATTAAACACTATAGAGATGTCAGGTATACTTTCAAGTGCATGTGTATGTTAGTTGGTAGTTTGAGTGTTTGCATGTGTGTGGGGTGTAAGTGTTCATGCATGAATGTATGTCATGTTTTTTTTATATATGATTTTGTCGTTATTGCATGCGGTTTTTTTTTCTTTTTCTTTTCTAAATTATGGGTGGTGTCCTAGCACCCCCCGCCACACGCCCTTGCGGCGGCTTGCGGGGTATTAAGTAGATGTAGATGTAGAAATACCTCGGAATCCAGCCTAAAATATGTGCGGCAGGGGATGCAAGCAACAGGTGGAATTGTCAAGGGAAAATAAGGAAGAGAAACGGAAAAAATATTCACAAAAAAAAACTCAAATAATGTGCAAATTATTACATATACTGGAGGGAGACTTAGTTCAAAATAAGTGTTAATTTTACTCAGTAAAATAATTCTTTGACTTGTAAAAAGACTTGTACAAAAAATTTAACGACAAATTTGTTGCGTCCGCAGAATTGATGAAAACAGCAATACGAAACATCACGTGTGACAATTCGAACTTTCCAGAAATAAAACTACTGAATGCCAACAATTCCGCCATAAATACTTTACTCTAAAGAATAGTGATTTAATTCCCCACCAAACATCGCAGATAAATCTCCAAGGGTGCTTGAAGTTGGGCAATACTTGAAAATCCCGACCATTTATTCGATATTGGAAGGACAGAGATCACATTATAACAAGGATTATCCAATGAATCTGTAACCGAGGAGTCTTACTACACTTAGAAATACATAATGACAAAACCATTAGATACAAAAAGATAATCCACTGATTGCTCGTAAAACACAAGTTTTAAACAATTGTAGTTTACGTCTACATTAAAAGCAACAAATTTATACAGTCCACAAACAAAACATGGTATACATTCATGCAAGGACCCTTACACCCCACTCACATGCAAACACTTAAAATGCCAACAAACATAAACATACATGTACAACTTTGCACCTGATAACTTTGGAATGCTTGATTTTCTTCAGATTTATAAATTAAATGTCTTCAGTATTTCTAAAGTGACTTCGGGTTCTTACTATCAGGATTTCTGATTGCTCGGGAAATATATAAGTATTTGTATCTATCTATACTGGAAGCTTTCCTTTGTGTTCTGATCTACCTAAGTAGTGTGGGGCCATTATAATTCCTTTGGTGTCATCGTTAAACTCGTTTGTTCTGAACCTTTCTAAAAGTCTAAGCCTCGCTTGTTCTCTTCGTACTTAAATTGGCTCCCAGCCTGAATTATTGGCCTGTCACACTTCTACATCTCCTCTATGCAAGCGAAACACGCACTTAAACATTATCACATATTCCAATGCACATTTCTCTCGATGTGTTAAGTTAAGATGCATTAAAAAAATTTCTATGGACTCACTTGGAGACGCGTCTTGGCGTGGAACGGAAGGCGGCGACTCAGTGTCTTCTTCGGGAATGATATTCACAAAGAGAAATCTGACTTTATGTAGCTACCTTCTTCTCCGGGTCAACTTCGAGCTGAAAACAGGTTTTAAGCTCGAAACCTTTAACTCATGATATCATCCTCATTATCGAAATTACGTTGCGAGATGGGACATCCAAAACAAGACGGCCTTCGCCCGTGTTCCCTTCAAGCAAATCTCTCACTAAACCGCATAATTTTCCGCCTACCTAAAAAATGCATTTATGAGCCCGTCCAAGATCACCATGCAGTTTCGCCAAATTATAGTAGATGCGTGAGAAAATACCTGTTCACCTTTCTTGTATTTCCGAACCTCTCGAGTTCACGTATCCACTGAAGTTTCAATTAAACTTTCATCTAAATCTACATAATACCCCGCAAGCCGCCGCAGGGGTGTGTGGCGAGGGGTGTTAGGTTACCACCGATAAAAGAGAATGAAACCATAGTCAAAACCAAAACTTTGTCCATTAGAACAACTAGAAAACATCTGCAGCATATCTTTATTATAATAATAATAATTATTATTATTATAGAGCTGCCTTGTCCTCATACACATCTACTATATACTCTACGTTTGTGAGAAGTTGTTATGAACAAGGCAGCAATGCCGCGACCCTATTGGAAGGATTAGGATGGGAGTCACTAGTACCCAAGAGTCGAAATACACGTTAAATTTAGTGCGTGGATTCGCGGCTTATCCCTTCTCCGAAGATTTGTAAGACATATTGTAGGCCCCAACTTAATATTGTAGATGTAAGTAAATCAGGGAGATAGATAGCGGGAAGGATGGGCTTAAAACGTATTTTTTTCTTCGTAGAAATCATGATAGATTTGATAGCAATCGCGTAGGAGATAATTATAATTTGTAATGTATATATTTGTCAAAATCCTGCATACTTATGATTCTTTTTATTTAATAGACCCATATTTGTAATAGTCTTACAGCATAATTTGAATATACGTATCCTTTCATTGAATAGTGTTGCATGTAAGTACTTTATTCATCTACATCTACATTATACCCCGCAAGAGCTGCAAGGGCGAGTGGCAAGGGGTGTCAGGTCACCACCCTTGTGATTAAAATTTTCGAGTGCATGATCGGACTAATGTGCTTGGGGGTGGCATGATTACGATTGTACATGTATGGCGAGTGAAAATTGATATCACAGCAATCGCGTAGGGTATATTTAGAAGTGACAATATATGTATTAAGCCTATGTTGTTTTTTTGCATGTGGTATTTTTCCTTTTTACGGTTGGTGACCTAACACCCCCCGCCACACGCCCTTGCGGCGGCTTGCGGGGTATTAAGTAGATGTAGATATCTTGCATGTTTTTTAATTTAATAGACTATCTTTATAAAGTTTTTCCGCAATACCTGGAAACAGGTATACTGTTGTTAAACATTGTTGCGTGCAATTACCTTCTCTCGTGTGATCAACTTTGTTCCAGTGCATGGTTAAACTGATATTTGTGTAGAGGTATCATGAATGTGCTTGTGCATTCATGGCTGGTGACCTAACACCCCCCGCCACACGCCCTTGCGGCGACTAGCGAGGTATTATGCACATCTACTTAATACCCCACAAGCCGCCGCAAGGGCGTGTGGTGGGGGGTGTTAGGACACCACCCGTAATTAAGAAAACAACCGCATGTAAAAGCCACAAATTTATAATATCCACAAACAAAACAAGGTATACCTTCATGTGATAATACTTACAACCCACACACATGAAAACACTCAAACTACAGCTAACATACACATTCACCTACAGATATACCTAATATCTTTGAAATGTTCAATTTTGTTCTGACTTGTAAATTGAGTGTTTTTAATGTGTCTAAAGTGACTTTGGTTTCTTGCTATTATGATTTCTGATTGTTCGGGGAAAGAATGAATATTTTTATCTGCACAGAAAAAACCATTAGCCAACAAACATTAGCACCCCAGGATGCAGCATGAAATCCATCCAGCAATGCTCAAGTCAGAATATGAAAAGTAAGAAGGTGAAATCCCAATAGCACCCAATCCCAATGTATATGGGATCCTCAAGAGATAAATTTAATTTCGGAATTGGAACGAGTTCAGCGGAGGGGAGCTAGATTTGTCAAAAATTGCTATGACCAACGCAGTAGGGTAACTACTTTGCTAGAAAATTTAGGCTGGGATTCCCTTACACAGCGGCGTTTACAATATAGATTAAACTTATTAAAAACATTTAAAGATGGGTCCTTTCCCGATGACATCAAGAACATAATATGAACCCCAACGTATTACGGGCGGAGGGATCACGAATGTAAGATTAGAGAGATTGACTGCAGGACAGACAGATTTAAATGGTCATTTTTTCCGAGAACAATAAGAGACCAGAATTCTTTTAATCGAAATCGCCCAGGATGCGGCTCGACATAATAAGCATTAACCTACAAGGTAGCGACTGCGCAGGGTTATACGCTTATATTTATATTTTTATTTTTTATATATATTTTTTCTTGCAGGTTCCCCTTACCTTTCCCCATCCATTTGAAAAACCCTAATCCCCTCATCCCTTACCCTTTCGTCCTGGTGCTGCACCCCCTGCCACACACCTTTTTGGTGGCTTGCAGGGTATTGATGTAGATGTAGATGTAGCACATGAGCATGCAGCATACGTAAAACGCTCTCCTCCCCAAGGATATAGGTAGGGAATGTGACCTAAACTCTGCAGGTAGCGGGAGGGTCCCCTCACAGAGTGAGAAAGAGAGAAAAGGCATGGAAGGGGAAAGTTAAAAACAGACATCTACATCTACATAATACCCAGTAAGCCGCCGCATGGGCGTGTGGCGGGGGGTGTAAGGTCGACACCCGTAACAAGGAACAATACCCCATGCAAAATCAGCACATTTATCAAAAACTACACCCACAGTGACGTACACACTCATGCCAAAATCCCTTAATCCAACACATATGCCATAAACCAACAAACAATCTCACCCTAGGATGCAGCATGAAAACCATCCAACAACGCGCAAGCCAGAATATGGAAAGTAAGATTACCGTATAATAAGAATATGGTAATGCATATATACAGGAGTGATTAGTTTACATAATGAGGATTCAAATAATAATTAAGTAATTATGAGGAGTATCGCTAGATTCAGTAATAACTACAGCCAATCTAGTAAAATATTTGGGGGTGAGGGTGAAAGAAAGAGAAAAAACACTTTGCACTTCCACACACTTTTAATGTAACACGACCATGGTTTTGATGGTTTGGATGGTTTCGCAGCATCGAAACCATGGTCGTGTTATATTAAAACTGTGTGGAAGTGCAAAGTGTTTTTTCTCTTTCTTTCACCCTCACCATGAAAGAATTCCACAAAGTTAAGCTTGAAACTGTTAGAAATATTAGGGGGTTGTTCTAACACCACGCCTTTCATGGGGAGCACATATCAAGACAATATGCGGATCCGCTTTAAAGAAACTTGGCTTCATAAAAGGGGTGGCGGGGAAATGTAATGAAAAATCTGAAGAGAAGTGTTATTTTGCTCTAGTTAGACCTCATTTGGAATGCGCCGCAAGTATTTGGGATCCTTGAAAGAAAAATTGGCAAAATAAGTAGATAACGTCCAGAGAAAATCCGTCAGATTCGTTAAAACGTTTTATGATTAGAACACAAGTGTGATAGGTCTCTTACGGAATTTAGGCTGGGAGTTGATTGAAGTACAAAGGGAACAAGCGAGACTTAGACTCTTAAAAGGGTTCAGGGAAAACGAGTTTAATGATGACACTAAAGGAATTATAATGGTCCCACACTACTTAGATAGATCAGACCACAAAGATAAAAAAGGAAGATAGATTCCAATACAGATAGATACAAATACTCATTCTTTCCCCGAACAATCAGAAATCATAATAGCAAGAAACCGAAGTCACGTTAGAAATATTAAAAACATTGAATTTACAAGTCGGATCGAAATTAAACAATCTAAAAATATTTTGTATATTTGTAGGTGCATGTGTATGTAAGCGGTACTTTGAGTGTTTGCATGTGTGTGTGGGGCGTAAGTGTTCTTGTGTGAATGCATGCCATGTTTTCTTTTGTGGATGGCATAAATTCGTGCCTTACCCATGAGGTTTTTTTTTCTTTCTTAATTACGGGTAGTGTCCTAACACCCCCCGCCGCACGCCCTTGGGGCGGCTTGCGGGGTATTAAGTAGATGTAGATGATTATTCCGTCCAACACATCTCAGGGAGTATCATCAGGTTTTCGGCGCGTTTCATTTCTTAACATTTTATTTCCCCGTTCAGCAAAAAAACTGAGATGCATGGAGTCGTAAAAACGAGGCAGCCGCAGTTATTTTCCTTTCGGGCAACCTCAACACACAAATCTCGAGCTCCGCAACTTTGTCTGGGCGTGACGTCGACAATTTCGGGACTCCCGTTAGTGGCACGGGTGCAAAAAAGCAAGAGAGGGAAACAATCGAGGCTAACGACGCGGAGCGGTGGCGGTTGGAGGGAGGGGTGTCGCCGGATGTTTACGCTTCGCCGTTGTTGCGAGGGCGGGCGCCGAACCCACGCTTCCGTTCCGCCCCTGGTGGGAGGAGCGGTACGAAGGCGTTTGGTTGCGAAGGAGAGAGTGCAGACCCTAATTCTTCCGCAGTTAAATAAGGGATACAACCTGATGGAAACAACTGCATCCTGGGGTGCAGTTTTTTATTGGTTTAAGGTATATGTGTTTACATGAGTGTTGGATGAAGGGTTTTTTGCATGAGTTGGTGCGCTGCTGTGGTTGTAGTTTTTCATGTTGTTGTTTTTTAATGTGATATTGTTCCTTTTTACAAGTGGTGACCCAGCACCCCCCGCCACACGCACTAGCGGCGGCTTACGGGGTATTATGTAGATGTAGATGGCACAATCAGGAAGTAAAATCTAAGTAGGGAACACATGCCGCAAGGCGTTATTAGAATATAAAAATGAAATACTTGATGAATATTTGGACGATAATCCTAAAGCGCTTGGTCATGAGTACGGGAGTCAAGGGAGACAAGTCGACCATGCAATCCCTATGTAACACCGGTAAAAAACGTAACTCCAGTTTAGACAAAGCTAATTCATATAGAAGAGTGGGTTTAAATCTCACATTAAACGAAAACGGCTTACGTTTGCGTCTCGTGACATTTGCCATAATTCACGTCAACCCATGTGTCACGTGAAATTATATTGAAGAAAGAAAAAAATGAGCCCCCCTAATTAAAAAGGTTCAACGCCGAGGAACCAGTTTCATTCAAAACTCTTACGATAAAACGAAAAGTTTCGCTGCAATGCTATTGAAGTTGGGTTGGGAATCATGCAAGAAAGACGATTCCAAATCTACATTTACTTACTACCCCACAAGCTGCCGAAATGACGTGTGGCGGGGGGTGTTAGGACACCATCCGTATTTAAAAAGGAAAAAAACCGCATACAAAAGCCAAAAGTAAATGAAGTCCACCAACAAAACATGCGTTAAAATTTACCTTGTTGAATAAGCATAGTTTACGATTTTCTTTGTTTATTTTGGCGAACATAATTTTTACCTCCAGAAAAATAGCCTCAAGATCACTGATTCCATCCATTATTTCAATGTTTGTAATGATTTCAAGCATAGACGTCGCAACGATATCAAGTATGCTGTGGCTACGAAAACAAATTGTTCTAAAGAGAGTTTTGCGGCTATATCTATATCTAAATAATACACTGAAAGCTGCCACAAGGGCATGTCGCGGGGGATGTTAGGTCGCCTCCCGGCTTCCGTGTTGTAGGATGGCTTTCGTGCTGCATCACGGGGTGCAGTTTTTTAGTTGTTTTGCGGTATATGTGTTTACATGAGTATTGGATGAAAAGATTTTTGCATGAGTGTGTGCGCTGCTGTGGGTGTAATTTTCCGTGTTGTTTTTTTGCATGTGGTATTTTTCCTTTTTACGGTTGGTGACACAACACCCCCCGCCACACGCCCTTGCGGCGGCTTGTGGGGTATTATGTAGATGTAGATGTAAAAAGGAACAATATACGAAGGAATTCTTGGCATTAATCTCGGTTTTAGGCAGATTTTCCTGCGCAGTACATGTCCCAGTCAATTGACGGTAGATTTGTATCACCTGCGGCTATAGTAATACTTGCTATGCTTGTTCCTAAGAGTGGATTTTGGACGTCGAGCTTGATTAGAACATTTGTATTATAATCTGGGGGTTTGTAAATGAACACACTAATAGCCCTTTGTCGTTGCAGTCCATTATGTTGCAGCAAACGCGGTTCGTCGGTTTCGAATTGTTGGCTACTAAGATGTGACTCTACAGCAACTTTTGCATGTGGTATTATTATCTCTTACGGGTGGTGACCTAACACCCCCCGCCACACGCCCTTGCGGCGGCTTTCAGGATATTATGTAGGTGTAGATGTACAGCAATGAATACTCCCCCACCCAATCTATTAGGTCTGTCCCTTCGTCCCTTCTGTAAATTGTGAAACCGCTCGGAAAAACTTCATTGTTTGCTTTAACTCCTGAGAGCCAACTCACTGTTGCAACTACTACGTCTGTGTTTGTATTTACAAAAATATGTTTAATGTCCGATATTTTGCTCCTAATACTACGGCAATTTAATGTTATGACTTTTATTTATCCAATGAGTTTCTGTTTTAGGTGTTTTCTTCTAGCTCATTAAACTGTTTCAAGAAATTCGAGAAAAGATTGCTCAAAGAGATGAAGCTCAACAAATCTCCGGGTCCCGAAACATTGGAAAACCGCGCAAATAACGCCTATTTTTAAAAGTGGTGACAGGAAGGATCCCAGTAATTACAGACCTATATCTCTCACTTCTATCGATAAAACGCAAAGCGTCACCGAAATGCTCATGGATTTGGGGTGGGAATCATTGGCTGAGAGACGATTCAATGCAAGATTGAAATTATTAAATAAATTTAGATCCGCATGTTTCAGCACCGAGGTCTCGCAAATTATTCGTACTCCTACATACATTGGTCGCTTTGATCATGCCTATAAAATTCGGGAAATGGATGCCAGAACTAGCCGACTCAAGGACTCATTCTTCCCACGGACAATACGGGATAGCAACTGTAGGGCTATAGATAGCAAAAATTCCACTTGCCACCCTCAGTGTCTAAAAAATAATTAGTTCTACTTAAATGCATGCTCTTCCACTAACCTTATGTGTTTTGTTATAATAACCCATTCTTTCCGAATGACCTCATTCGTGTTCTGTTCATCTGTTTTTAAGTTTCCCTTTCAATCCCTCGTCCCTCTCCGTGGGGGGAAATTCCTGCTACTTGCAACGTTGGGTCGCATTCCCTGCCTTTTACAGACTCTTTGGGGGTAGAGTGTGCTAGAATAAAACGATCCTCATCCCCAGATATCTCCCGATAGATCACTGTGTCATCCGCGAACATCCTAATTTTACTTTTCACTTCGCGGTTCAAATCGTTAACAAAAATCAAGAAAAGCAACGGCCCGATCACACTTCCCTGAGGTACCCCCGACGTGACTCGAATGCTGTCGGAACTAGCACCATCCAGGACTACCCTCTGTTCCTGCTCTGAAAGAAAATCTTTAACCCAACTTATGGCGCCCTTGTTTATACCCGCGACCTTTAATTTATGAATGAGTTTACCACGTGGAACCTTATCAAATGCCTTTTGAAAATCTAAGAAGATGGCATCCACTTGCCTACCTCTCTCACCCGATAAAAGTAAATCATGTGTAAATAATCCTAATTGGGTTTCGCAGGAGTGGGTTTTCCTGAATCCGTGTTGATTGTCACTTAAAAAGTTAATATTGTCAAGGTGTCTCATTATTGAACTGTCAATTATGTGCTCTAAGATTTTGCAACAGATAGAAGTGAGAGATATAGGTCTGTAATTACTGGGATCCTCCTCAATTATCCGTAAACCAACATGCATTGGTCGCTTGGATCATGCATATAAACTTCGGGAAATAAGATGTCAGAACTAGCAGCCTCAAGTAAAACTTCTCACAGGCAACATGGGATAGGAACTGCAGTCCACTTTCCACCCTCAGCTTCTATGGAATAATTGGGTCTACCCAATGGCAAGCACTTTCACTAACACCGTGCGTGTGGTTGTCCAAACCTAATATTTCCACATGACCTATTAAATATTGCATTGTAATTAATTGAAACTATTGCTTGCTCCACCTTGTCTGTTTTTATGATTGATCCTTGATCTTGATCTTGATGATCCTTCCATCCCGTGCCTCTCTCTGTTGGGGGTCCCTCCGGCTACCTGCAGCATTGGGTCACATTCCCTACCTGTGTCCTTGGCAAGGATACCGATGTATGCTGCATGCCTCAGTGGTATAAGAGTTTCGTTTTCTTTCTTTTCAAATTCTACGATGCTTGTTATTGGATAGGCTTCATACTGCATCCTAGGATACAATGATTTGTTATATGATAGCATATGTATTTGCATGCGTGTAAAACTGAATGGATATTTGCATGAACATATGCGGCGGCGGCAGCTAGGGCGTAGCGGTGGTCCCTCGTCTCTCTCTGTGGGAGGACCCACAGAGAGAGACGAGGGATCGAAGGGGAATCTTAAAAACAAAAAAAGACAGATGAAGCAATACTGTTAAGAGCACAACATTATTTAATGGCATTCCAATGAGGTCATGTGGAAAGACAGGGTTTTAGCAACAAAACACATGAGGTTAGTGAAAGTACCTGCAATTGAGTAGACCTAATTATTCCCTAGACGCTGAGGATGGCAAGTTGAACTTTATCAAAGACCTTTCCGTAATTCAAGAATATCGCATCTACTTGTGTGTTTCCTTTCCTCAATATTACTGTCATTTACTTTGAGTATGTGTAGATGTATCCTTAATATATATATGTGTATATATGTATGCTTATGTGTATGTAATTGTATATGTATGTATATATGGTTATGTTTAAATGTATGTATATATGGTTATATTTATATGTATTTGTATACATATATATATATATATTTATGTATATGTGTATATATATTTGCTTTCGTAGACGTAACACGGAAGTGCCGAATAGTACAATACACAGTAACACACAATATAGAAACACAAAAGAAGAAGAACATTAACACGTTATTTCTTGATATTTCGACGGAAACAATCCGTCTTCCTCTGAAGATATAGAAGTAAATCATTACTTCTATATCTTCAGAGGAAGACGGATTGTTTCCGTCGAAATATCAAGAAATAACGTGTGAGTGTTCTTCTTTTTTTGTGTTTCTATATTGTGTGTTACTGTGTATATATATTTGTATGCATTAAAAAGACCATAAAAACAGTAATCAAACCGATGGTCGGTTTGGTAGGTGACAGAGTTCACCCAGTACTAAGCCCTATACGGCGTGTGAAATTCACATATCAGGGTAGGGGGGCCGGTTCCTTTCCCTGTGCCGGTCATGGTTTCCCAGGAAGATCTGGTCCCCGAAAAATCACATAGCTTGGGCGGAGCTGCAGGTGCCCAGAGTGCCTTGCCCGGGCGTTGAACCCGAGACCCTCCAGTCAGTAGTCCAACGCTTTACGTATATATATATATATATATATATATATATATATATATATATATATATATATATATTGCTCTTAGCATCCTAGAATCCCTACCTGATTCAGCTATACACACACACACACATATATATATATATATATATATATATATATATATATATATATATATATATATATATGACGATGGGTTAAATGGAAGAAGGGACCATTAGGTCTCATTTTCGCCAAAAAAGGCTTCTATCTATCTATTAGGACGTCGTGTATAAAAGGTCCCGAATGTTGTTCACGTGGTTTCCCATTTATGACGCGGTGTTATCTGTTGAATAATAGGACGTGAGTGTCAAGGAATGTCATGTCGTTATTAACAATAATGTGTACCAAGACTTTACAGGAGAGGGAGGTCAAGCATATTGGTCCGTAAGTACCGGAGTATTGTTTATTTCCGCTTTTAAAAATGGAGGTGAGGCTGGTTATATTTCAAATTTTATGTGGTTGCAGATTTTGAACTCTACATCTTTTACGCCATGAGACCACCCTAAGACGGAAACATAAGAGATGAGATGAAAGAGACGCCCCCAATGCCCCATTGGCATTTCTCTACTGAACGAGCGCGTTAGCGGAGCTTATGACGACTACCCTGATTGCCTAATGTAGGCATTATTGCGCGTCCACCACCGCTGGAATGAGGAATACAAATGTGTGTTTTACATGGACGGAGGGGTGCGAGACTTGAAAGAGAGCCTGTGAGTCAGTTCGCGTTGGCCGAGGATTGAGAGTGGTTTAGAGAGGGGGGAGGGGGGGATATGACGTCACCCACTGGATGGAGAGAGAGAGAGAAAAGAGCAAAGGCGATGATGCCGACCGATGGGGAAGAATTAAGGGTGCCGAAACTCAGGAGTCGTGATGATGAAAAATGGGTGAAGAGGGACAAAAGAAATTGAGAGGGAAGGGGGGGGTGGTTCACAGAGATGACGGGCCTTTGAATACACGCGGACTCCATTCGACGGCGGCCCTGTGTCTCCCGCCCCGCTTCAAAGGCAGAGATGCAGGAAGCGCGTGCCCCAAGTGGACGCCGTCTTTCGCGTTTTTATCCTTATCTCTTAAGTGCCACGGAGGGGCGAATCATCGCCACGACGCCTCGTATCCTTCTCCCAAGACGACGGCGCGCCGCCCAACGGCCTCCGTCCAATTACTCGTAAAATCCCATATGCGTTCGCCGGTCACGATGGACCGAGGGGTGAGATCGTATTGATCCCTACTCGGATGTCTTCTTCACTGCTCTGGATAATACGTATTTGGCTGAGCAACTTAGGCAATCAGTAGAGTTGAGATCAGAGAACATGGATCGTAGTAGTTGAGCCGAATTTATTGAAACCTACCATTGTCCTTGGGGGGGGGGGGGAGAGGTTTATGCTGCATGTTCATGTGCTATTGGAAGTTCGCCTTCTTACTTATCATATTCTGGCTAGCGCGTTGTTGAATGGATTTCATGCTGCATCCTGGGCGGCAATTGTTTGTTGGTGTACGGTATATGTGCTTGCATGAGTGTTGGATGAAGGGATTTAAGACTTTTTGCAAGAGTGCGCACGCCGTAGAGGGTGTAGTTTTGCATGTATGTGTTGATTTTGCATGTAGTATTGTTCCTTTTTACGGGTGGTGACCTAACTCCCCCCTCCACACGCTCTTGCGGCTGCTTGCGGGGTATTATGTAGATGTAGAAAAAAATGATTCAGAGAAAAATAATTACTCAACCGTCAGTCGGTTCTTCGTGCGCTCCTATAGCATCCATATATATCCTATGCGCTCCTATAGCATTCAGAAATTGAAAGCTGCGGCCAAATTAGACTTTTTCCTCTGTTTGAACGAGAATTATTCTGATATTCAGCCATTCTCGTTAAATTTACATGCGCCAACAGTCATTTCTTGCATTTTAGGTGAACCCGTGCAGCCCTATTGACCCGGCGGGCTTTGGAATTCCTATCCCGAGTCCTTTCCCCCTCGTGTGAGAAGCCGCCTTCGATCTTGGATCTGACCTCCAGCACCGCCCACTCCATCAAGGCGAGACGGGTCCTTAGAGCCGCGCTTTCGTACGAATTTTCGAGCCTAACAACACGAGATCAAGTTGAACTTCCCCCCCGTAATCATTTCCCCCGTAGCAGAACATTCTTGACTTAAATAAAATTCAACGCTAGGTTTATCTAGGCCAACATTTGCCCTTGCAGCGGCTTGCGGGGTATTAAGTAGATGTATACATCTAGTTCCTCATTTTCCTCATGCACCTGGCACCCCGCGATTCACCAAAAACCGCTTGGAAAGGAGGCGACTGAACACCAATCATGCAACATGCCCACATATATATCGAGTATTACATGGTAAGCAGCTATTCCTATGCCTGTAGAAAAAGGTAAAGTTTACTAAATAAATTCAGAGCCGCATGTTTTTACGCCGAGTTCTCGAAAATTATTCGCAATCCAAAATGCGTGCATACACTTTCACTAATATCGTGTGATTTGCTATCAATACTCTTCTTGCATGGGATTGTCATTGAAGAATGTAATGCTCGGTATTCAGTATTAATTTCTCTGCTTTGTTTGCTTTCTAGTTTCTCCGTCCATCTCTCGTCTCTCTCTATTTCTCTTTGGGGGTGGGGGTGGAAGGGGGGACACGCCTCCGCTGCCTGCTGCGGTGTGTCATATTCCCTATCTGTGTCTTAGGGTGGCAGAGACCATTTTATGTAATATTTATATGTGGTACTGTAATTACGCCGTCTTACTTTTCATTCTCTCTCTGGCCCTCATTCTCTCTCTGGCCCTCAACCTGAGCGGACCTGCCTACTGAGCGCTACTGGTAACCGGTTTGACCCACCAGAGACTACCTGCCTGCCAGCTTGATTCTTGGTGCTTTTGGTTTTAGTGAAGTGCAGTGTAGTGTCAATGTATACGTTGCTCCGTTTATATAGCTTTCGTTTTGTGTGTGGTTTGTTAACCGTAGTGTGTGGTAGAAGTAATTTATTTAGTGGATTGTGGTGGTTTTTGACCGTCGACTCTGATTGGTGACCGGTGAGTGCTTTCCTTTTTCTTACTATCTTTTTTTCGGTCCTCTTAAAACCAGACCTTACTAAAGCATCGTTTTTTCCACTTAGGCTTCATATTCAATTCCAAATCGTAACTTATTTTTTGAGCTAAATTTAGCTAACCCCTTCTAGAAATTTTAGCATAGTGTATACAGGTTAGCTTTTGTTGGGAACTCGGTAGTTAAATTAGGATGGCTTCATCCAGGTCCCCTGTTGCCATGCTCGAAGGCACTGGCGAATGCGCGGCTTTAAGGGCCCGTATCGTCATGCTGGAGAGAATGGTGCGGGAGCTTCGATCGGAGAGCGCCGGCCGGAGGGCTCACCTCGGGAGAAATGGTGCTCAGGGTGGGAATCGAAAACCCGCCACGCCCATAGGGGTGCACGGATTCGTCCGAATGCAACACGTAACTGGGCGATTAGAGACCTACCCCGTGTCCCATCTCTCAACGAGGGAGTGTCTCACGTCCGTAGGTCGGACGATTGGAGGGTCGTCTTTCGGGGCAAGGGGAAGGTAACGCTGCGGCGAGGATTGGGCTCTGCGGAGGCAGATACCATCCCCGTCTCCAACAGGTACCAGGTGCTGTCGGATGACAGCACCACCGTACCTGCAGCCCCTATCCCTACTCCGAGGGCACTGCCTAGGGTAAGGCATCAGCGGTCGGGGAGGGAGGGAACCGTTATATTAGGTAGTTCAAATGTCCGGCGTATAATGAATCCGCTGCGCCGCAGAGTCCAACAGGAGGGAGGTGTTGGATTCTTGTCGTCCTGGTGTATACCAGGCGGCGGGGTACCCCAGGCGACGCTGGCGGTGAAGGCGGCCGTCAGTAATACGGGCTGCTCCAAGCTACGCATTGTGGCTCATGTCGGGACAAACGACGCCTCGGAACGTGGATCTGAAGAGATCCTGCGCTCCTTTAAGGAGATGCACCCGGAGGTGAAACGAGTCGAGGCAGAGTTGAAGGTCCCAATTAAATTAAGTATATGTAATATTGTGCCGCGTGTAGACCGCGGAAGGCTCGTTTGGAGCCGCATTGAGGGTTTAAATCAGAGATTGCTGGGATTTTGCCGGGGAATCGGAGCGGACTTCGTTGATCTGAGGCCCGTCCTCTCATCGTGTCGGGTACCCCTTAATCGCTCCGGGGTCCATTATACTGCCGAGGCATCGCAGTTGGTAGCGCGTAGGTTACACGAACACGTTTCGAGGGTTTAGCATAGCTGGTAGGTAAGAGCGTAGGTCATATATTGGGAAAAATAAAGAGGAATCCAACACTTTTTTTCAATTCAGTTCAGGTAATGCCTCTCATATCCCCAAAAAATTTGAACAAACAAACACTTACGTTAAAACAACATATAACTCACGTAAATTTAATAAAATTGGTGCCTCTACATACATAACAGATAGCAATGCAAGTGAATGTAATTCTTTTGTCTCTGTTCACCACGAATCGTCTCAAAACAGTTTTGTTAGCGTACATAAAACCGAAAAACAAGAAGTTATTAGCCATATTAAAATTATAACATTAAACTGCCGTAGCATTAGAAACAAAATATCGGATATTGAACATATTTTTGTCAGTACAAACGCAGACATAGTAGTTGGAACAGAAAGTTGGCTCACGGGAGATATAGCAAACAATGAGGTTTTTCCAAACGGTTTCACAATTTACAGAAGGGACAGACCAAATAGGTTGGGTGGGGGAGAATTCATTGCAGTAAAGTCACATCTTAGTAGCCAACGATATGAATGCGACGTAGATGACATAGAAAGCGTTTGGTGCAACATTAAGGACTACAACGGCAGAAGCCTATACGTGTGTTCATTTTATAGACCCCCAGATTCAAACACAGATGTCCTACACAAGCTCGACGAACAAATATCCACTATCAGCAGCAGACAAAGCAACAGCATTACTATAATCGCTGGGGACACAAATCTACCGTCAATTGACTGGGACAACTACTGCGTAGGAAAATCTGCCAAAAACAGAGATTCATGCCAAGAACTCCTTCATATATTCACAAAACACTCCTTCGAACAAATTGTTAAATCACCAACACGGGGCCAAAGCATACTAGACATCTTTGCGACTTCTATGCCCGAAACCATTACTAACATTGAAATAATAGACGGAATCAGTGACCATAAGGCTATTCTTGTAGAGTTAAAAACTAAGTTCATCAAAATAAACAAAGAAAAGCGTAAAATATACCTATACAACAAGGCAAATTTTAACGGACTAAGAGAATATTTAAACATAAAAATACCAGAATACATCACAGAAACACTGACAACAAATACAGAGAACACTTGGAATTATTTCTTAAATATTTTACGCGAAGGAATAAAGACGTACATCCCGTCCAAACTCAAATGCGACAGTAAGGAACCTAGATGGTACAACAGGGAAGTCAGATCGGCATTAAGAAGGCAAAGAAAGCTACAGTCAAATTTTAAAAAGAGTTTAAAAAGTGACGATATAATTTATATGAATACCACCAAACAGCAACTAAAAGAATGTCGTAGTAAGACGAAAAGTATTATGCGCACAGCACTACAGTCTTTTAAATCTAAAATGCTAAGCGAATATCTTGAGGAAAATCCAAAGTCATTCTGGTCCTATGTTAGGGAAATACAGGGTAAACGTCCCACTGTTCACTCTTTGAAGACGGAAAATGGAGAAATCATTACAGATAGCGTGAAAAAGGCAAATATTTTTAACCATTTTTTACAGAGCGTCTACAACAGAAACACAAACGCACCAAACGATCCTGTACAACCACCTGGGGAACACATGAGCGATCTTACACTTACCAAGCAGGGAATAGTACATCTGCTCCGTAGTATCAAAGCACACAAGGCACCTGGTCCGGAAGAAATACCTGCTAGAATATTAAAGGAATTAGCTTACGAAATTGCCCCATTTTTACATATTGTTTTTCTAAAATCGATAGAAGAAGGCTCAGTGCCTCGCGACTGGAAGCTAGCCCATATAACTCCCATCTATAAAGGCGGCGATAGGGATAAACCAACCAATTACCGACCCATTTCTTTAACATCGATCTCTTGTAAAATATTGGAACACATTATTGTCACTAACATTATGAGATTTCATGATAGTAGGGAAATACAAATCCACAACCAGCACGGATTTAGGAAAAGCAGATCTTGCGGAACACAACTTGGTCTCTTCATTCACGATATACTTAGATCGGGAGAAAACAACACACAAGTCGATGCAGTATTCTTTGATTTTAAAAGAACCTTCGATATAGTCCCGCACAATAAACTGTTAGAGCAACTTAAATACTATGGAATCAATAAGAAAATTATTAATTTGATTTGAGACTTCTTGTCAAACCGCAAACAAATAGTAGTCATAGATGGGTTGTGCTGAACGGAGAGAGATGTTACATTGGGTGTCCCCCAGGGAAGTGTAATAGGGCCTCTTCTGTTCTTAATATACATAAATGACTTAAGCACACACGTTAGTAGCTATCTAAGGTTATTTGCTGACGACACGGTGATATACAGGGAAATAAGGAGCCAACTAGATCGCGAGCTACTCTCTAGAGACTTAGACAATATCTCGGAACGGTGCAATAAATGGGGATTAACACTTAAGATAGATAAATGTGCAGTTTTGAAATTTTGGAATAAAGGAAGCTAGGAACAGGATATAAACTACAAAATAGAGGGTTCAGTATTGACTACGGCAAATCAAGTTAAATATTTGGGGGTTGTTCTAACACCACACCTTTCATGGGGAGCACATATCAGGACAATATGCGGATCAGCTTTTAAGAAACTTGGCTTCATTAAACGGGTGGTGGGGAAATGTAATGAAAAAGTTAAAGAGAGGTGTTATTTTGCTCTAGTTAGACCTCATTTGGAATATGCCGCAAGTATTTGGGATCCGTGGGAGAAAATTTGGCAAAAAGAATTAGATAAAATCCAGAGAAAATCCGTTAGATTCGTTAAAAATTGTTATGATAAGAACACAAGTGTGACAGGTCTCTTAGGGGATTTAGGCTGGGAACCACTTGAAGTACGGAGAGAACAAGCGAGGCTTAGACTTTTAGAAAGGTTCAGAACAAACGAGTTTAACTATGACACTGAAGGAATTATAATGGCCCAACACTACTTAGGTAGATCAGACCACAAAGATAAACTAAGGGAGATAGATTCCAAGACAGATAGGTACAAATACTCATTCTTTCCCCGAACAATCAGAAATCATAATAGCAAGAAACCGAAGTCACTTTAGAAATATTAAAAACGTTGAATTTACAAGTCGGAACAAAATTAAACACTATAGAGATGTTAGGTATACTTTCAGGTGCATGTGTATGTTAGTTGGTAGTTTGAGTGTTTGCATGTGTGTGGGGTGTAAGTGTTCATGCATGAATGTATGCCATGTTTTTTTTTAAATATATATATGATTTTGTGGTTTTTGCATGCGGTTTTTTTGTCTTTTTCTTTTCTAAATTACGGGTGGTGTCTTAGCACCCCCGCCACACGCCCTTGCGGCGGCTTGCGAGGTATTAAGTAGATGTAGATGTAGAGTTCTAATTTGTCACGTTATTAGATAGGCATTTATTTTTGTTACCTGAGAAGAGAATCAACCATTGCCTGGTGCGCTTCAGGCTCTAAATTCACATTGTTAGTATGGAATTTAATATGAAATCCTTCTATCTTCGCGTGAATAAACCGCAACGAAAATGAATATGCTCATTATATATGGAAATGCTGCACTCCTCAAAGGTTTTCCGTGTCCGCCACTTCCTGCAAGTCTGCTGTCCGTTGCCATCCGCGAGCTTCCCGACACCCTCAGGCAGAACCTCTCGCGGAGTCCCCACCGATGGTGCCGGGATCACGGTCAAGGACTCCATAGAAGCACATCCTACGGACGGGATCTCTCGCCTCGGTATCCACCGGTGCTGGTCGGTCCGTGCACCGTGACCCATTGTGCCACCGATGCTAATGTAAGCAAGCGTCGGTATCTGGTCACCCTAGCCAACTTAGCCGACGCCGGGCGAGGAAGTGGAGTGACATGATAATGGGTCTATTTTCGTGTCAGTCCTGGAGAGTTTTATTTTTAAACAATGAGCGTTAACGTGCCGAAAACAAGGCGATAAAAGTGTTCACTGTAGCGTTTCACTTGCAGAGCAACGCCGTGCACGGGGAGAAGTGGAATCTGTATCAATGATCTTACGAGGGAATCATGGAATGATTGATTGTTTCCGCAGAATGCATCTTTATTGTTCGAATACGAATGTCCCTGTGATTTGAAAAGTTAAGTTTTACATGTACATCTACTTAAACCCGGGGGTGTTAGAGGACCACCCGACGTATTTTTGTAACGACCAACCATTTCCTAACGCGACTATGGCTTCTAAAGTTCAATAATTAACCTAATAAATCAGTTATTTCCAATGAGAAATAAAGGGAATAAATGTGTACGGTTACCATTCATACGACATACTATATATCCACCATAAAAAGACGGGTAATGCAAAACTGATTGGTAAGAAGAAAATATTTCCGATTATATGGACATGAAACTCATCGTCTCCGCTCCAAAAGGCAAGGACACAAACAAAACAGGGCAAGCAACGCGGCAACAAGCAATACATTCTGTAATGGCAATCCCTTGCAGTCATGCGGGAAGGGTTTTGACAGCAAAATACACGAGATTAGAGAAAGTTCATGCAATTGAGTAGAACTAATTATTCCCTGGACGCTGAGGGTGGCTAGTGAAATTTTTGCTATCTATAACCCTGCAGTTGCTATCCCGTATTGTCCGTGGGAAGAAGGAGTCCTTGAGTCGGCTAGTTCTGGCATCTATTTCCGGAATTTTATATGCATGATCCAGGCGACCAATGTATGTAGGAGTACGAATAATTTGCGAGACCTAGGTGCTGAAACATGCGGATCTAAATTTATTTGATAATTTCAATCTTGCATTGAATCGTCTCTCTTCCATTGATTCCCATCCCAACTCCATGAGCATTTCGGTGACGCTTTGCGTTTTATCCGAAGAATTTTTAACAAAAGGGGTAACCAGCGTTGAACCTTCTGAATTTCCCGAATTAGGTCTGCATGCATATTGTAAATGAGGCCTTACAAGAGCGTGTTAACAACGTTCCTTGACCTCGGAGTCACTCCTGCCGACCGTGCGTCCAATGAATCCCATTTTTTTATATGCTTGCCCGCTGATTTTACGCATGTGGCTGCCCCAAGTTAAGTCTTAAGTGATTGTAAAACCTAGGTATTTTACTGTATCAACTAATTCTAGGTCAACTCCACCTAATTCGTAAACAAATCTCGTTGATCTTTTAAAGAAATTTACCATCTGAATATTAGTAATGTTTTCATGATAATCCCCATTTTGTGCACCATAAAGCGTTTAGGGAGGATCTAACCCTGGTTAAAAAAATCCATCATTACACACTAATCACTAAGTGATTCATGGAAAAAACTCATCCAGAATAAGCAGCCAGTGTATTAGACGCATTGTCGGCAAATCCCCGCCACACGTCCTAGTGGCGGCTTGCGGCGTAGTAAGTAGATGTAGAATCAAAATTTGAATCGAAATGCTTCGTCACGCTCGAACTCTGTATAAAGGTTTTCTGCTGATGCTAATTTTTCCTCAATACTACGGACACCTCTGTAAACAGCAGTTTACATAGTAATCGTGTGATCCCCAGGTCTGTTAATCTCATGTAAATTATAGCGGTGTACGTGGGTGTTCATGTCATTACGGTTATGTCATCGATGTAAATTGCCGAGAGTAGGGTCACCGTCGCACTTCCCAGCGGCACTTGCTTCCCTTACCACCCGTGATCCTAGAGTCCCACCCCGCCTCGCCGGCACGTAGCCCGCCGACAAAATGCCCACGCACGCCACTGTCATCTCGCCCGCCCCCGCCGCCCCCACACTCATACACTTATCCCTCCGCCTCGCTAAGGTTCTCTTCGGGGGCCGGGAGTGCTGCTATGGGGGTGGCAGCGGCGGGGGCTCACCTTATGCCCCCAGAGGTCCGCCCTCATCTCTCCTTCCTCCCTTATCACCTTTTTACCATCATCCCCTCGCTTTCAATGCCCTTCGAACATTTCGCGATGGAAGTCGGCCGGGCAAAGCGAGGGAAGAAGTCACCGTTAGTGGAACGTGCCCATCGGAGTAAAGGGCTGTCGGCATTCAAGCCTCCTGGGGCCACTCGCTGTTTCCTCAGGGGTACGAGATGTCCTAAGTTCCTTGCACCTGATCACAACTTGCCCCGATTGCTGTAAAAAACGATGCATTTTATGGGTGATAAGTGAAATATAGAACTTCATGGAAAAAACTCACTTAGAATAAGCAGCCAGGGGAATCATTAGTTTTACTTACATGCGGGTACTTCCACTAATTTCGTGTGCTTCGCAGGAAATCCCTGACCGCATGGAGCTTTCATGCATTGAATGCAGTGTCCGTTAAGATATTATCTAAACTTTTTTATTATTTGATGTTCCCCACCTGCGAATCCCGAATTTCAGCTTAGGATGCCGTATGAAATTCATCCAATAACGTGCAAGCTAGAATTCGATAAGTAAGAAGCGAAATACCACCACCAAATGGACATGCAAAATACAATGATCTCATCCACCTAGGATACAGGTAGCGAATTGACCCAAAAGTGTAAGTAACGGAAGGATCCCCCTACAGCGAGGGATGTCTAAAGCAGTCGGCTAGACATCGAGGGATCCGGGTTCGAATCCCGGTCAAGGCGAACGAATTTCACTCTCTGAAACTGTTGCATCTTCTAGTGACCGTTTAGATTTCCCATCAAAGAATTTTTGTAACTGAATGGTAGTCTGCATCCAAAGATTTTAGATCGAGTTTGAAAAGTTGCAAGGATCCTCAAGATGGTGGTTACCTGACACCCCCGCCACACGCCCTTGCGGCGGTTTCCGGTGTATTATGCAGAGGTAGAAGATTACATTAGGGACGGGAATCCTAGATTGGTTGTTTCCTTGTTTTGCAGCTCCAATGTCCGGCGTATAATGAATCCGCTGCGCCGCTGAGTCCAACATGAGGGAGGTGTTGAATTTTTGTCGTCCAGGCGGCCGGTGGGATACCCCAGGCGACGCAGGCCATGAAAGCGGCCGTCAGTAATACGGGCTGCTCCAAGCTATGCATTGTGGCTCATGTGGGGGCAAACGTGGATCTGAAGAGATCCTGCGCTCCTTTAAGGAGATGCGCATGGAGGTTAAACGAGTCGAGGTGAAATTAAAACCCTCAGACACGTTTCGAGGGTTTAGTATAGTTGGTAGGCAAGAGCGTAGGCCATATATTAGGATAAATAAAGTAGAACCCAGCGCTTTTTGTTACTTCAGATCACGTTATGCCTCTCAGATCCCAAAATTAATTGAACAAACAAACACGTTAAAACAACATATAACCCAAGTAAAGTTAATAAAAATGGTGCTTGGAATACATAAAAGATAGTAACTCAAGTGAATGTAATACTTTGGCCTCCATGAACCATGAATCGCCTTGAAACAGTTTTGGGAGCATGCATAAAATCGAAAAACAAAACTAATTCTACATCTACATCTACATCTACATAATACCCCGCAAGCCGCCACAAGGGCGTGTGGCGGGGGGTGTTAGGTCACCAACCGTCACAAGGAAAAATACCACATGCAAAAAAACAACACGGAAAATTACACCCACAGCAGCGCACACACTCATGCAAAAATCCCTTCATCCAATACTCATGCAAACACATATGCCATAACTCAACAAACAACTGCACCCCAGGATGCAGCATGAAAGCCATCCAACAACAGGCAAGCTAGGACACAAAAAGTAAGAATGTGAAACATCACTGCCACATGAAAAAAAACAACACGATGGGATCAACGAGAAAATAATTAATTGGATTAGGGACATTTTGTCAAACCGCAAACAAATAGTAGTCATAGATGGGTTGTGCTCAACGGAGAGAGATGTAACTTCGGGCTTCCCCCAGGGAAGTGTAATAGGGCCTCTTCTGTTCTTAATATACATAAATGACTTAAGCACACACGTTAGTAGCAATCTAAGGTTATTTGCTGACGACACGGTGATATACAGGGAAATAAGGAGCCAACTAGATCGTGAACTACTCTCTAGAGACTTAGACAATATCTCGGAATGGTGCAATAAATGGGGATTAACACTTAATATAGATAAATGCGCAGTTTTGAAATTTTGGAATAAAGGAAGCGAGGAAAAGGGTATAAACTACAAAATAGAGGGTTCAGTATTGACTACGGCAAATCAAGTTAAATATTTGGGGGTTGTTCTAACACCACACCTTTCATGGGGAGCACATATCAAAACTAAGGGAGATAGATTCCAGGACAGATAGGTACAAATACTCATTCTTTCCCCGAACAATCAGAAATCACAGATGAACAGAACACTAATGAGGTCACTCGGAAAGATTGGGTTATGATAACAAAACACATAAGGTTAGTGGAAGAACATGCATTTAAGTAGAACTAATTACAGGCTGCAGGTCGTGGCCCATGTGGGCACCAACGACGTCACGGACCGTGGATCCGAGGAGGTCCTCCGTTCCTTTAGGGAACTGAGCTCCGAGGTGAAGCGCGTCCAGGGCGTCGAGGGGGTTCGGCTGGGACTAACGGTCTGCAGCATCGTTCCGAGGGAGGATCGCGGGTCTCTGGTTTGGAGCCGAGTGGAAGGCATAAACCAGAGACTATCGAGATTCTGCTCGGACATAGGAGCCTCCATCGTCGACCTGAGGCCAACCCTCCGATCTTGCAGGACTCCCCTTAACCGATCTGGGGTCCATTACACGGCGGAAGCGGCGAGAAAGGTAGCGGGTAGGATACTCGACCACTGTAGGCCTTTTTCTACATCTACTTAATACCCCGCAAGCCGCCGCAAGGGCGTGTGGCGGGGGGTGTTAGGACACCACCCGTAATTTAGAGAGGAAAAAAACCGCATGCAATAACCACAAAATCATATATAAAAAAAAACATGGCATACATTCATGCATGAACACTTACACCCCACACACATGCAAACACAATAAAACTACCAACTAACATACAAATGCACCTGAAAGTATACCTAAAACTTTGCAGTGTTTAACTTTGCTCCGACTTGTAAATTCACAGTTTTAATATTTATAAAGTGACTTCGGTTTCTTGCTATTATGATTTCTGATTGTTCGGGGAAAGAATGAGTATTTGTACCTATCTGTCTTGGAATCTATCTCCCTTAGTTTATCTTTGTGGTCTGATCTACCTAAGTAGTGTGGGGTCATTATAATTCCTTCAGTGTCATAGTTAAACTCGTTTGTTCTGAACCTTTCTAAAAGTCTAAGCCTCGCTTGTTCTCTCCGCACTTCAAGTGGTTCCCAGCCTAAATCCCCTAAGAGACCTGTCACACTTGTGTTTTTATCATAACAATTTTTAACGAATCTAGCGGATTTTCTCTGGACTTTATCTAATTCTTTCTGCCAAATTTTCTCCCACGGATCCCAAATACTTGCGGCATATTCCAAATGAGGTCTAACTAGAGCAAAATAACACCTCTCTTTAACTTTTTCATTACATTTCCCCACCACCCGTTTTATGAAGCCAAGTTTCTTAAAAGCTGATCCGCATATTGTCCTGATATGTGCTCCCCATGAAAAGCGTGGTGTTAGAACAACCCCCAAATATTTAACTTGATTTGCCGTAGTCAATACTGAACCCTCTATTTTGTAGTTTATATCCTGTTCCTCGCTTCCTTTATTCCAAAATTTCAAAACTGCACATTTATCTATCTTAAGTGTTAATCCCCATTTATTGCACCATTCCGAGATATTGTCTAAGTCTCTAGAGAGTAGCTCGCGATCTAGTTGGCTCCTTATTTCCCTGTATATCACCGTGTCGTCAGCAAATAACCTTAGATTGCTACTAACGTGTGTGCTTAAGTCATTTATGTATATTAAGAACAGAAGAGGCCCTATTACACTTCCCTGGGGGACGCCCGAAGTTACATCTCTCTCCGTTGAGCACAACCCATCTATGACTACTATTTGTTTGCGGTTTGACAAGAAGTCTCAAATCAAATTAATAATTTTCTTATTGATTCCATAGTATTTAAGTTGCTCTAACAGTTTATTGTGCGGGACTATATCGAAGGTTCTTTTAAAATCAAAGAATACTGCATCGACTTGTGTGTTGTTTTCTCCCGATCTAAGTATATCGTGAATGAAGAGACCAAGTTGTGTTCCGCAAGATCTGCTTTTCCTAAATCCGTGCTGGTTGTGGATTTGTATTTCCCTACTATCAAGAAATCTCATAATGTTAGTGACAATAATGTGTTCCAATATTTTACAAGAGATCGATGTTAAAGAAATGGGTCGGTAATTGGTTGGTTTATCCCTATCGCCGCCTTTATAGATGGGAGTTATATGGGCTAGCTTCCAGTCGCGAGGCACTGAGCCTTCTTCTATCGATTTTAGAAAAACAATATGTAAAAATGGGGCAATGTCGTCAGCTAATTCCTTTAATATTCTAGCAGGTATTTCTTCCGGACCAGGTGCCTTGTGTGCTTTGATGCTACGGAGCAGATGTACTATTCCCTGCTTGGTCAGTGTAAGATCGCTCATGTGTTCCCCGGGTGGGTGTGGAGGATCGTTTGGTGCGTTTGTGTTTTTGTTGTAGACGCTCTGGAAAAAATGGTTTAACATATTTGCCTTTTTCACGCTATCTGTAATGATTTCCCCATTTTCCATCCTCAAAGAGTGAACAGTGGGACGTTTACCCTGTATTTCCCTAACATAGGACCAGAATGACTTTGGATTTTCCTCAAGATATTCGCTTAGCATTTTAGATTTAAAAGACTGTAGTGCTGTGCGCATAATACTTTTCGTCTTACTACGACATTCTTTTAGTTGCTGTTTGGTGGTATTCATATAAATTATATCGTCACTTTTTAAACTCTTTTTAAAATTTGACTGTAGCTTTCTTTGCCTTCTTAATGCCGATCTGACTTCCCTGTTGTACCATCTAGGTTCCTTACTGTCGCATTTGAGTTTGGACGGGATGTACGTCTTTATTCCTTCGCGTAAAATATTTAAGAAATAATTCCAAGTGTTCTCTGTATTTGTTGTCAGTGTTTCTGTGATGTATTCTGGTATTTTTATGTTTAAATATTCTCTTAGTCCGTTAAAATTTGCCTTGTTGTATAGGTATATTTTACGCTTTTCTTTGTTTATTTTGATGAACTTAGTTTTTAACTCTACAAGAATAGCCTTATGGTCACTGATTCCGTCTATTATTTCAATGTTAGTAATGGTTTCGGGCATAGAAGTCGCAAAGATGTCTAGTATGCTTTGGCCCCGTGTTGGTGATTTAACAATTTGTTCGAAGGAGTGTTTTGTGAATATATGAAGGAGTTCTTGGCATGAATCTCTGTTTTTGGCAGATTTTCCTACGCAGTAGTTGTCCCAGTCAATTGACGGTAGATTTGTGTCCCCAGCGATTATAGTAATGCTGTTGCTTTGTCTGCTGCTGATAGTGGATATTTGTTCGTCGAGCTTGTGTAGGACATCTGTGTTTGAATCTGGGGGTCTATAAAATGAACACACGTATAGGCTTCTGCCGTTGTAGTCCTTAATGTTGCACCAAACGCTTTCTATGTCATCTACGTCGCATTCATATCGTTGGCTACTAAGATGTGACTTTACTGCAATGAATTCTCCCCCACCCAACCTATTTGGTCTGTCCCTTCTGTAAATTGTGAAACCGTTTGGAAAAACCTCATTGTTTGCTATATCTCCCGTGAGCCAACTTTCTGTTCCAACTACTATGTCTGCGTTTGTACTGACAAAAATATGTTCAATATCCGATATTTTGTTTCTAATGCTACGGCAGTTTAATGTTATAATTTTAATATGGCTAATAACTTCTTGTTTTTCGGTTTTATGTACGCTAACAAAACTGTTTTGAGACGATTCGTGGTGAACAGAGACAAAAGAATTACATTCACTTGCATTGCTATCTGTTATGTATGTAGAGGCACCAATTTTATTAAATTTACGTGAGTTATATGTTGTTTTAACGTAAGTGTTTGTTTGTTCAAATTTTTTGGGGATATGAGAGGCATTACCTGAACTGAATTGAAAAAAAGTGTTGGATTCCTCTTTATTTTTCCCAATATATGACCTACGCTCTTACCTACCAGCTATGCTAAACCCTCGAAACGTGTTCGTGTAACCTACGCGCTACCAACTGCGATGCCTCGGCAGTATAATGGACCCCGGAGCGATTAAGGGGTACCCGACACGATGAGAGGACGGGCCTCAGATCAACGAAGTCCGCTCCGATTCCCCGGCAAAATCCCAGCAATCTCTGATTTAAACCCTCAATGCGGCTCCAAACGAGCCTTCCGCGGTCTACACGCGGCACAATATTACATATACTTAATTTAATTGGGACCTTCAACTCTGCCTCGACTCGTTTCACCTCCGGGTGCATCTCCTTAAAGGAGCGCAGGATCTCTTCAGATCCACGTTCCGAGGCGTCGTTTGTCCCGACATGAGCCACAATGCGTAGCTTGGAGCAGCCCGTATTACTGACGGCCGCCTTCACCGCCAGCGTCGCCTGGGGTACCCCGCCGCCTGGTATACACCAGGACGACAAGAATCCAACACCTCCCTCCTGTTGGACTCTGCGGCGCAGCGGATTCATTATACGCCGGACATTTGAACTACCTAATATAACGGTTCCCTCCCTCCCCGACCGCTGATGCCTTACCCTAGGCAGTGCCCTCGGAGTAGGGATAGGGGCTGCAGGTACGGTGGTGCTGTCATCCGACAGCACCTGGTACCTGTTGGAGACGGGGATGGTATCTGCCTCCGCAGAGCCCAATCCTCGCCGCAGCGTTACCTTCCCCTTGCCCCGAAAGACGACCCTCCAATCGTCCGACCTACGGACGTGAGACACTCCCTCGTTGAGAGATGGGACACGGGGTAGGTCTCTAATCGCCCAGTTACGTGTTGCATTCGGACGAATCCGTGCACCCCTATGGGCGTGGCGGGTTTTCGATTCCCACCCTGAGCACCATTTCTCCCGAGGTGAGCCCTCCGGCCGGCGCTCTCCGATCGAAGCTCCCGCACCATTCTCTCCAGCATGACGATACGGGCCCTTAAAGCCGCGCATTCGCCAGTGCCTTCGAGCATGGCAACAGGGGACCTGGATGAAGCCATCCTAATTTAACTACCGAGTTCCCAACAAAAGCTAACCTGTATACACTATGCTAAAATTTCTAGAAGGGGTTAGCTAAATTTAGCTCAAACAGTAAGTTACGATTTGGAATTGAATATGAAGCCTAAGTGGAAAAAACGATGCTTGAGTAAGGTCTGGTTTTCAGAGGACCAAAAAAAAGATAGTAAGAAAAAGGAAACCACTCACCGGTCACCAATCAGAGTTGAAGGAAAAAAAACCACCACAATCCACTAAATAAATTACTACTACCACACACAACGGTTAACAAACCACACACAAAACGAAAACTATATAAACGAAGCAACGTATACGTTGACACTACACTGCACTTCACTAAAACCAAAAGCACCAAGAATCAAGCTGGCAGGCAGGTAGTCTGGTGGGTCAAACCGGTTACAAGGAGCGCTCAGTAGGCAGGTCCGCTCAGGTTGAGGGCCAGAGAGAGAATGATAGGATAAAGGGCAGGTCACTTAGTGGGTGGGTAACGTCTGGGGATAGCGCGTAAAATATTATTAATAAAAATATAAAAGTCAACGACAACACTTGCATTGATTTCGCAAGACATGTGATACGCACTTCCCCACAAAGGCGTCCTAAATTACAGTCAGTCACAAATAAGGACGTTATTCAACAAAAATAATTTAACTATACTTGTTATAAATTGCAATCGCTGAGGCTGGTAAGTGGAATTTTTGCTATCTATAACCCTGCAGTTGCTATCCCGTACGCCCCGTGGGAAGAAGGAGTCCTTGAGTCGGCTAGTTCTGGCATCTATTTCCCGAATTTTATATGCATAATCCAACCGACTAATGTATGTAGGACTACGAATAATTTGCGAGACCTCGGTGCTGAAACATGCGGATCTGAATGTATTTAATAATTTCAATCTTGCATTGAATCGTCTCTCAGCCAATGATTCCCACCCCAAATCCATGAGCATTTCGGTGACGCTTTGCGTTTTATCGTAGGAATTTTTTACAAAACGGGCTGCTCGGCGTTGAACCTTCTCAATTTCCCGAATGAGACCTTTTTCACTCGGATCCCACACGCTGCATGCGTATTCTAAATGAGGACTTACAAGAGCATGGTAACAACGTTCCTTGACCTTCGAGTCACTTTTGCTGACAATGCGTCTAATGAATCCCAATTTTTTTATATGCTTGACCGCAGACTTTACGTATGTGAGTCCCCCAAGTTAAGTCTTTTGTGAATGTGACACCTAGGTATTTTACATCTACATCTACATAATACCCCGCAAGCCGCCGCAAGGGCGTGTGGCGGGGGGTGTTAGGTCACCAACCGTAAAAACGAAAAATACCACATGCAAAAAACAACACGGAAAATTACACCCCAGCAGCGCACACACTCATGCAAAACTCCCTCCATCCAATACTCATGCAAACACATACACCGCAAAACAACAAAAAACTGCACCCCAGGATACAGCACGAAAGCCATCCTAAAACACGCAAGCCAGGACACAACAAGCAAGAATGTGAAACATCACTACCACATGAAAATGCACCACAAAACACTCAACCCCCCAAAGAGACAGTAAAAGGAAGGGAATTCGACCCAACGTTGCAGGTAGCAGGAATTTCCCCCCGCCGGGAGGGAAGAGGGACTGAAAGGGAAACTTAAAAACAGATGAACAGAACACGAATGATATCATGCGGAAAGAATGGGTTATTATAACAAAACACATAAGGTTAGTGGAGGAGCATGCATTTAAGTAGAACTAATTATTTTTTAGACACTGAGGGTGGCAAGTGGAATTTTTACTATCTATAATCCTACAGTTGCTATCCCGTATTGTCCGTGGGAAGAAGGAGTCCTTGAGTCGGCTAGTCCTGGCATCTATTTCCCGAATTTTATATGCATGATCCAAGCGACCAATGTATGTAGGAGTACGAATAATCTGCGAGACCTCGGTGCTGAAACATGCGGATCTGAATTTATTTAATAATTTCAGTCTTGCATTGAATCGTCTCTCTTCTAATGATTCCCACCCCAAATCCATGAGCATTTCGGTAACGCTTTGCGTTTTATCGTAGGAATTTTTTACAAAACGGGCTGCCCGGCGTTGAACCTTCTCAATTTCCCGAATGAGACCTTTTTCACTCGGGTCCCACACGCTGCATGCGTATTCTAAATGAGGCCTTACAAGAGCGTGGTAACAACGTTCCTTGACCTTTGAGTCACTTTTGCCGACAATGCGTCTAATGAATCCCAATTTTTTATTTGCTTGACCGCAGACTTTACGTATGTGAGTCCCCCAAGTTAAGTCTTTAGTGAATGTGACACCTAGGTATTTTACCGTATCAACTACTGCTAGGTCACCTCCAGCTAATTTGTAAGCAAATCCCGTTGATCTTTTAAAGAAATTTACCACTGAACATTTATTATAATTTAGAGTCAATCCCCAGTTAGAACACCATTTAGTAATGCAATCTAAATCCTGCGCTAGAATAAAACGATCCTCATCCCCAGATATCTCCCGATAGATCACCGTGTCATCCGCAAACATCCTAATGTTACTTTTCACTTCGCGGTTCAAATCGTTAACAAAAATCAAGAAAAGTAACGGCCCGATCACACTTCCCTGAGGTACCCCCGACGTGACTCGAACGCTGTCGGAACTAGCGCCATCAAGGACTACCCTCTGTTCCCGCTCTGAAAGAAAATCTTTAACCCAACTTATAGCGCCCTTGTTTATACCCGCGACCTTTAATTTATGAATGAGTTTACCATGTGGGACCTTATCAAATGCCTTTTGAAAATCTAAGAAGATGGCATCCACTTGCCTACCTCTCTCACCAGATACAAGTAAATCATGTGTAAATAATCCTAATTGGGTTTCGCAGGAGCGGGTTTTCCTGAATCCGTGTTGATTGTCACTTAAAAAGTTAATGTTGTCAAGGTGTCTCATTATTGAACTGACAATTATGTGCTCTAATATTTTACAACAGATAGAAGTGAGAGATATAGGTCTGTAATTACTGGGATCCTCCCTGTCACCACTTTTAAAAATAGGCGTTATTTGCGCGGTTTTCCAAATCTTAGGTACTTTGCACTCTGTGAGGGATTTGTTAAATATAAATTCAAGGTACGGGGCAATGTTTGGAGCTAAATGTTTTATCACCCTAGCTGGTATATTTTCGGGACCCGGGGATTTGTTGGGTTTAATCTCATTAAGTAATTTTAGAATTCCTTGTTGGTCCACTGTTATTTTTTCCATGGGTGGAGTATGTATTGTTTCTTGGAGATATGCGGTGGCAACATCATTCGAGAAAACGCTTTGGAAGAATGAATTTAAGATGTTAGCTTTAACCTCGCTGTCTGTATGAATTACATTGCTACAATCCCTTAAGCAAGCCACGGTTTGTTTACTCCCATTTACTTCCCTAACATATGACCAGAAAGCTTTGGGGTCAGTGTCCAAGTGCTCGCAAAGTACTTTGCGTTTAAATTCCAGTAAGGCGCTACGTAATTGTTTTTTGGTTTCAATTTTAGAGGATCTATATGTGTCCCATAATTGTGTATTCTCAGGAGATGATGTGTTCACGCCTGCCCTCTTTACCCTAGAGTGTAGCATTCTCTGCTTTCGAAGGGCTTTTCTAACGTCTTTATTGTACCACCTGGGGTCGCGATTTGCTTTAACGTATTTTATAGGTATGAAATCTACGATTCCTTTTTGCATGATATTGACAAATTCTGTCCAAGTTTCTTCCACGTTGGCATGACTTAAGCGGGTTTTGAACTCGGGTAGTGAAGAGTTTAATTGATTGGCAAAAGATTCAAAGTCTGCTTTATGGTAATTATAAATTTTTCTTTTTGGTTTAACAATCTTTTTTATTGCTATGTCCAAATGGACATTAATTGCTTTATGGTCACTCAAGCCCTCATCAGTTGATACACTAATAATACGTTCCGGCGTGTTTGTAAGAAATAGATCCAATATGTTTTTTCCACGGGTGGGCATGCGTACTGCTTGATGGAGGGAGTTTCTTTGAACCAATTTTATCATGGAATTGCAAGATTCGCGATCGCGGGTCCCAGATTTAACGATATTGCTGTCCCAATCTATACCAGGGAGGTTAAAGTCGCCACCAATTATGTTTATGCTGTTATTATATTTACGTGTAAACTTGTGAATTTGATCGTTGAGGGTGTGAAGTGTTTTCAAATCTGAGTCTGGAGGTCTGTAGAAAGAGCATAAATTTATGTTGGGTTGATTGGTCCGTAGTAAGGTGCACCAAACACTTTCTATGTTATTATTTTCAAATGAAACTTGCCTGCTTTCAAAATGACTTTTAACTGCCACGAAAACCCCTCCTCCGGGTCTTGTATCTCTATCGTGTCGGTAAACTTTGAAATCTATTGGGAAAATTTCTTGGTCATTAATATCATTGCACAGCCAACTCTCTGTGCCTAATACTATATCAGCGGAATGAGTTTGGATTATGTGTTCTAGATCCGCTGATTTGTTCTTGAGGCTTCTGCAATTTATAACAAGTATAGTTAAATTATTTTGATGTTGAATAACGTCCTTATTAGTGTCTGACTGTAATTTAGGACGCCTTTGTGGGGAAGTGCGTGTCACATGTCTTTCTAAATCATTGCCAGTGTTGTCAATGACTTTTATATTTTTATTAATAATATTATACGCGCTATCCCCAGATGTTATTGACCCACTAAGTGACCTGCTCTCTATCCTACCGTATCAACTACTGCTAGGTCACCTCCAGCTAATTTGTAAGCAAATCCCGTTGATCTTTTAAAGAAATTTAACACTGAACATTTATTATAATTTAGAGTCAATCCCCAGTTAGGACACCATTTAGTAATGCAATCTAAATTCTGCGCCAGAATAAAACGATCCTCATCCCCAGATATCTCCCGATAGATCACCGTGTCATCCGCGAACATCCTAATTTTACTCTTCACTTCGCGGTTCAAATCGTAAACAAAAATCAAGAAAAGCAACGGCCCGATCACACTTCCCTGAGGTACCCCCGACGTGACTCGAACGCTGTCGGAACTAGCGCCATCAAGGACTACCCTCTGTTCCCACTCTGAAAGAAAATCTTTAACCCAATTTATGGCGCCCTTGTTTATACCCGCGACCTTTAATTTATGAATGAGTTTACCATGTGGAACCTCATCAAATGCTTTTTGAAAATCTAAGAAGATCGCATCCAACTTCCTACCTCTCTCACCCGAAAAAGTAAGTCATGAGTAAATAATCCTAACTGGTACTAACCGATCGGTAACTACGGCCGTATGAATATAACGGGAAGAGTCCACCCCAGCCGTACTCTTATAAATGGGCAAAGGACGGGTGAGGGAAATTGGAGAAGATACAAGCAGTAAATCAATAAAAATTATAAAAACAAATAATTAACTGAAAATAAGACCAATAATAAATATAGTAAAAAACTAAAAATAACTGAAATATTTAGATACCGCAAACGGTTAGAACAATGAAATGGAAGACTGCAAATAAATCACGTACTATCTAGCTTGGATACACTATACAGCATTGATCCATGCTAGTCTCAAGCACTCAAACGCACGTAATAAAATAAAATTTAGAATAATAAAAAAAATGAAAATTAATCACGCATTCTCTAGCTTGGATGTACTATGCCGTAGTGATCCTTGCTAGTCTCATACACTCCCACTCTATCATCTACATCTACATAATACCCCGCAAGCCGCCGCAAGGGCATGTGGCGAGTGGTGTTAAGTCATCAACCGTAAAATGGAAAAATACCACATGCAAAAGAACAACACGGAAAATTACACCCACAGCAGCGCAAACACTCATGCAAAAATCCCTTCATCCAATACTCATGCAAACACACAAACCGCAAAACAACTAAAAAACTGCACCCCATGATGCAGCACGAAAGACATCCTACAACACGGAAGCCAGGACACAACAAGCAAGAAATTGAAACATCACTACCACATGAAAATGCACCACGAAACACTCTACCCCCAAAGAGTCTCTAAATGGCAGGGAATGGGACCCAACGTTGCAGGTAGCAGGAATTTGCCCCCGCGGAGAGGGACGAGGGATTGAAAGGGAAACTTAAAAACAGATGAACAGAACATGAATGAGTTTACCGTGTGGGACCTTATCAAATGCCTTTTGAAAATCTAAGAAGATGGCATCCACTTGCCTACCTCTCTCAGCCGATAAAAGTAAATCATGTGTAAATAATCCTAATTGGGTTTCGCAGGAGCGGGTTTTCCTGAATCCGTGTTGATTGTCACTTAAAAAGTTTATATTGTCAAGGTGTCTCATTATTGAAATGACATTTATGTGCTCTAAGATTTTCAACAGATAGAAGTGAGAGATATAGGTCTGTAATTACTGGGATCCTCCCTGTCACCACCTTTAAAAATAGGCGTTATTTGCGCGGTTTTCCAAATCTTAGGTACTTTGCACTCTGTGAGGGATTTGTTAAATATAAATTCAAGGTACGGGGCAATGTTTGGAGCTAAATGTTTTATCACCCTAGCTGGTATATTTTCGGGACCCGGGGATTTGTTGGGTTTAATCTCGTTAAGCAATTTCAGAATTCCTTGTTGGTCCACTGTTATTTTTTCCATGGGTGGAGTATGTATTGTTTCTTGGAGATATGCGGTGGCAACACCATTCGAGAAAACGCTTTGGAAGAATGAATTTAAGATGTTAGCTTTACCCTCACTGTCTGTATGAATTATATTGCTACAATCCCTTAAGCAAGCCACGGTTTGTTCACTCCCATTTACTTCCCTAACATTTGACCAGAAAGCTTTGGGGTCAGTGTCCAAGTGCTCGCAAAGTACTTTGCGTTTAAAGTCCAGTAAAGCGCTACGTAATTGTGTTTTGGTTACAATTTTGGAGGATCTATATGTGTCCCATAATTGTTTATTCTCAGGGGATGATGTGTTCACGCCTGCCCTCTTTACCCTAGAGTGTAGCATTCTCTGCTTTCGAAGGGCTTTTCTAACGTCTTTATTGTACCACCTCATACACCGCAAATCAACTAAAAACTGCACCCCAGGATGCAGCAAGAGCTTTACCGCCTATCCCGGCTATACCGGCCTGTCAGGGCTTACGAGAGGTTTCCCTCTGCGTCAGGGGCCTACCAATCACACGTAGTGAAATAAAATTAAGAAATATAATAAACGAAAAATAATCACGCACTCTCTAGCTCGGATGTACTGTATAGCATTGATCCTTGCTAGTCACAAGCACTCATATTCAATCAGGGCTTAGGAGAGGTTCCCTCTGCGCCAGTGGCCCGTCACTCACACGTAATATAATAATAGAAGCAACAAGAATCACGCACACTCTAGCTTGGATGTACTATGCAGCAGTGATCCTTGCTAGTTGCATACACTCCCACCCTATCAGGTCTTATGAGAGGTGTCCCTCTGCGTCAGGGGCCCACCAATCACACGTAGTGAAATAAAAATTTAAATCACAGATTCTTAAATCCGAAATTCAATACCTCTTCTCAAAAAGAGCTAAACTAGAACTGGAATGCTACCAACTACACTTGAAGCTAACAAAAGGCCTTAACAACCCGGAATTTTCAGACTGGCTGTAATTGGAAAGAAAAGTACATGTTGTAATGAAACACAAATACCGCAACAAATCCTGGTGTCTTTCTAGAAAATACCAAGCAATTTTGCCAAAAAACGACTACACTCCTTCTACCAATGACAACTCCTTTCCGTTTGTTATTAACATGCCCTCCTCCAATTTCTCCAAAGATGAATTATCCCTACTGAACCGCGGACTCAATTTTAACATCTGTCCAAACAGCTTACCTATAAAAGATCTTATTTCCCAGGTAGAACATTCGATTAGATTCCAAGACATCGATTCGAGAACCCAAGTCCGGAAGAACTGCGAAAGTGTCATCAAGTCAAACCTTAATAAAATCCATCCCAAAAGAAACAAAGACTCCCACTACATCACGCTCCCTCCGAAACCACGACTGCTTCTACCAAAAGGCGGACAAAGGTAATAGCTTTGTCATTTTAACCCTACCATGCTGGAACACTATGAGATACAAAATATCAGTCGTGGGATTTAATCAATTCTATATTAACAGAAGATTTGTTTAATCAACCGAATTTTCTTAATCGAATTGGTCCTTTAGTGTTGGTCAGCGTCGGAAACTGATGTTGAAATACATCATGCGTCGACACACCTTACAGCGTCGAGAAAGTAATCCTCAGCCTTACAAAAGGTTTTCTGTTGAATTGGATTCGTTGAGGAAGAAACAAATTCCTTACATCGACGAAACTTAGAGAAATAGATTCCAGTACAGATAGGTATAAATACTCATTTTTCCCCCGAACAATCAGAAATCATAATAGTAAGAAACCGAAGTCACTTTAGAAATATTAAAAACATTGAATTTACAAGTCGGAGCAAAGTTAAACACTGCAAAGCTGTTAGGTATACTTTCAGGTGCATGTGTATGTTAGTTGGTAGATTGAGTGTGGGCATGTGTGTGGGGTGTAAGTATTCTTGCATGAGTGTATGGCATGTTTTTTGTGAATGTATGAATTTGTGGTTCTTGCACGCGGTTTTTTTCCTCTCTAAATTACGGGTGGTGTCCTAACACCCCCCGCCACACGCCCTTGCGGCGGCTTGTGGGGTATTAAGTAGATGTAGATGAAACTACCCCCGATTCCCACCGCTTTCCCAGGAGAGCGCACCGACGAATCGGACAAACCAAGCCTGATGCTCTCCACGACGGGAGCGTCCTCAAACGGGCGAGTGGAGGGCCGGTGAACGAGGCTCAAGGGGGCGGGAGAAGGAGCTGCGGCAGTGGCTGGAGGGGAGAACGGGGGAAGAGGATCACCACCCGCAGGCTGGCTGAAGAGGAGGGGGGGCAGCAGCACACCGGTTGAGAAACATTGTTTCGCCGCAATCCCCTCCCTCTCTCGCCCTTCCCTTCAGGACCTACGAGGGCTGGGGTCGAGGGAGGGTCTGCCAAGTAAGACTTCTCGTTGTGAGGAACCGTAACCCGGGGGGGGGGTGGCTGGGAGAGCGAGTCCAGATGAAAGTGTAGGTGGCCCAGCTGAGGCGAGGATTGGAGAGAAACGGCAGCTCCGCGACCGCCGCCCCCTGGCGGGAGCAAGCGTAAAGTGCTCGGCGGCATGGGGCGATAAGGAGGGGGGGAGTTCATTACTAAAAGGCACGCGGGAGGGCTCGGGGAAGGGAGGAGCCGTTTGGGGGGGAGGGAGGAGGGAGCACAGGCTGGAGGGTAAAGGGGATGCTAGCCATTGTTGGTCTCATTTCCTCATCAAGAGATAGTCGAGGTCAGCCGTGGATTTTTTAAGGTCGCACGGATACAGTGCTCTGCTCCGATGCCTGCATGTAGTATTCCATGGATAGGGAGAGGTCGTGGGGGGGGAGAGAGTAGGGGAGGGTGAGGGGAGGGGTGTGGAGCGTACCACGCTCCCTCCCGCCCCTACTTCGCCCATTTCGCGCTCCTTTGAGTGTCGTCGAGCAGAATTGAATTCCGCGAGACGACACGGTAATTCGGTTTTGCCATTTTGAAACGTCGACGTCCGCGTGATTTATTCCGGGATGTTTTTCTCCCTTATAAAACACATCCCATTGGGTGCCGTTTCCATAATTTTCGTGCTACGTGTTCCAAAATAGCTTTATAAATAAACTTAGGACTATTATCACCAAAACATTAATGTGCAATATTTCCTTTATCTGTCTTAAAACAATATTGACTCTTATACGTATTTAGATGCAGAAAGTAGAGACAAAGGTTTCAAGAGGCGCAAGAGAGTTTTTCCACTGTCGGTGCGGCTTTCACAGTCAGTGCAGCTAGCGCACATAAAATCATTAATCGATTTAATGTAAAAGAAACGGGCAGCAATGGCATTAATACTGACAGATATTTGACAAGAACTAATCCACAAAAGTGCATAATTTAACTATCCTTGTAATGAATTGAAGAAGCTTCAAAAAAAAGACAGCGGATCTCGAGAACAAAATTCAAAGTCATATATTAGGCACAGAGAGCTGGCTGTGTAATGATATAAACGACCAAGAAATTTCCCCAATAGATTTCAAAGTTTACCGACACGATAAAGATACAAGACCCGGAGGAGGGGTTTTCGTGGCAGTTAAAAGTCATTTTGAAAGCAGGCAAGTTTCATTTGAAAATAATAACATAGAATGTGTTTGGTGCACCTTACTACGGACCAATCAACCCAACATAAATTTAGGCTCTTGTTACAGACCTCCAGACTCAGATTTGAAAACACTTCATACCCTCAACGATCAAATTTACAATTTTACACGTAAATATAATAACAGCATAAAACATAATTGGTGGCGACTCCCTGGTATCCATTAACAGCAATATCGTTACATCTGGGACCCGCGATCGCGAATCTTGCAATTCCATGATAAAATTGGTTCAAAGAAACTCCCTCCATCAAGCAGTACGCATGCCCACCCGTGAAAAGAACGTATTGGACCTATTTCTTGCAAACACGCCTGAACGTATTATTAGTGTATCAACTGACGAGGGCTTGAGTGACCATAAAGCAGTTAATGTCCACTTGGGCATAGAAATAAAAAGATTTTTAAACGAAAAAGAAAAATTTATACATATACATCTAATTAATACCCCGCAAGCCGCCCCAAGGGCGTGCGGCGGGGGGTGTTAGGACCCTACCCGTAATTTAGTAAAGAAAAAAAACGCATTCAAAAACCACAAATTCATACATCCACAAAAAAACATGCTATAAATTCCTGAAAGAACATTTACACCCCACACACATGCAAACACTCAAACTACTAACTAACATACACATGCACCTACAAATATACAAAATATTTTTGGATTGTTTAATTACGATCCGACTTATAAATTCAATGTTTTTAATATTTCTAACGTGACTTCGGTTTCTTGCTATTATGATTTCTGATTGTTCGGGGAAAGAATGAGTATTTGTATATATCTGTATTGGAATCTATCTTCCTTTTTTATCTTTGTGGTCTGATCTACCTAAGTAGTGTGGGGCCATTATAATTCCTTCGGTGTCATCATTAAACTCGTTTGCCCTGAACCCTTTTAAGAGTCTAAGTCTCGCTTGTTCCCTTTGTACTTCAATCAACTCCCAGCCTAAATTCTGTAAGAGACCTATCACACTTGTGTTCTAATCATAAAAAGTTTTAACGAATCTGACGGATTTTCTCTGGACGTTATCTACTTATTTTGCCAATTTTTCTTTCAAGGATCCCAAATACTTGCGGCGCATTCCAAATGAGGTCTAACTAGAGCAAAATAACACTTCTCTTCAGATTTTTCATTACATTTCCCCGCCACCCGTTTTATGAAGCCAAGTTTCTTAAAAGCCGATCCGCATATTGTCCTGATACAGGGTTCGTCCGGAAAATAAGTGTACTGACTCCTGGGCTGGGCGCGCCGCTCCAGGCGCGCCCAGCACCGCTCTGACGGGCTGCGATTGGAGGGGGGTATGTTGGCAAGCGACGCTGAAAAAGGCAGTCGGCTCTGAGCTGTGGTGTAGTGAGGAGTTCTGTTAACGCGAACCTCCACGCTTCGACCCACGTCACGGAACGCGATGCCGAAGTTTTTGGAGCAGCGTTATTCCATCAAATTTGCGGTAAAGCTTGGGAAATCGTCTACCGAAACTGTCGGTATGATTAACCAGGCTTACGGGGAGTCAGCCATGTCCAGAAATATGATCTTTCGGTGGCACAAGATGTTCGTGGAGGGCAGAGAAGAGGTCAACGACGAGTCTTCGAGAGGTTTCACGATGATGCCTTCGCGGGAGCGTTCCAGGAATGGGAGCGCCGCTGGAACAAGTGTATCGACTCACAAGGGTCCTATTTTGAGGAATATTAGCTTAGGATATGTAAAAGTGTAATGAATTTTTTTTCCTAAGCTCAGTACACTTATTTTCCGGACGAACCCTGTATGTGCTCACTATAAAGGCGTGGTGTTAGAACAACCTCTAAATATTTAACTTGATTGGCTTTAGTCAGTACAGAACCCTCTATTTCGTAGTTTATGTCCTGTTCGCCACTTCCTTTGTTCCAAAATTTCAAAACTGCGCATTTATCTTTATTAAGTGTTAATCCCCATTTATTGCACCATTCCGAGATATTGTCTAAGTCTCTAGAGAGTAGCTCGCGATCTAGTTGGCACCTTATTTCCCTATATACCACCGTGTCGTCAGCAAATAACCTCAGATTGCTACCAACGCGTATGATTAAGTCATTAATGTACATTAAGAACAGAAGAGGCCCTATTACACTTCCCTGGGGGACGCCCGAAGTTACATCTCTCTCCGTTGAGCACAACCCATCTATGACTACTATCTGTTTGCGATTTGACAAGAAGGTTCTAATCCAATTAATTATTTTCTCATTGATTCCATAGTATTTAAGTTTATGTAACAGTTTATTGTAAGGGACTTTGTCGAAGGTGCCATGAACTCCTTCACATATTCACAAAACACTCCTTAGAACAACTTGTGAAATCACCAACACGGGGCCAAAGCATAGATGGGTTGTGCTCAACGGAGAGAGATGTAACTTCGGGCGTCCCCCAGGGAAGTGTAATAGGGCCTCTTCTGTTCTTAATATACATAAATGACTTAAGCACACACGTTAGTAGCAATCTAAGGTTATTTGCTGACGACACGGTGATATACAGGGACATAAGGAGCCGACTAGATCGCGAGCTACTCTCTAGAGACTTAGACAATATCTCGGAATGGTGCAATAAATGGGGCTTAACACTTAATATAGATAAATGTGCAGTTTTGAAATTTTGGAATAAAGGAAACGAGGAACAGGATATAAACTACAAAATAGAGGGTTCAGTATTGACTACGGCAAATCAAGTTAAATATTTAAGGGTTGTTCTAACACCAAGCCTTTCATGGGGAGCACATATCAGGACAATATGCGGATCAGCTTTAAAGAAACTTGGCTTCATTAAACGGGTGGTGGGGAAATTTAATGAAAAAGTTAAAGAGAGGTGTTATTTTGCTCTAGTTAGACCTCATTTGGAATATGCCGCAAGTATTTGGGTTCCGTGGGAGAAAATTTGGCAAAAAGAATTAGGTAAAGTCCAGAGGAAATCCGCTAGATTCGTTAAAAATTGTTATGATAAGAACACAGGTCAAGTGTGACAGGTCTCTTAGGGGATTTAGGCTGGGAACCACTTGAAGTGCGGAGAGAACAAGCGAGGCTTAGACGTTTAAAAAGGCTCAGAACGAACGAGTTTAACTATGACACTGAAGGAATTATAATGGCCCCACACTACTTAGGTAGATCAGACCACAAAGATAAACTAAGGGAGATAGATTCCAGGACAGATAGGCACAAATACTCATTCTTTCCCCGAACAATCAGAAATCATAATAGTAAGAAACCGAAGTAACTTAAGAAAAATTAAAAACGTTGAATTTACAAGTCGGAACAAAATTAAACACTATAGAGATGTTAGGTATACTTTCAGGTGCATGTGTATGTAAGGTGTAGATTGAGTGTTTGCATGTGTGTGGGGTGTAAGTGTTCATGCATGAATTTATGCCAAGTTTTTTTTATATATGATTTTGTGGTTATTGCATGCGGTTTTTTTCTCTCTTTTTTCTAAATTACGGGTGGTGTCCTAACACCCCCCGCCACACGGCCTTGCGGCGGCTTGCGGGGTATTAAGTAGATGTAGATATCTAGATATTACATTCACAAAGGACATAATTTAGGGGACTCACATACGTAAAGTCTGCGGTCAAGCATATAAAAAATTGGGATTCATTAGACGCCTCGTCGGCAAAAGTGACTCGAAGGTCAAGGAAAGTTGTTACCACGCTGTTGTAAGGCCTCATTTAGAATACGCATGCAGCGTGTGGGATCCGAGTGAAAAAGGCCTCATTCGGTAATTTGAGAGGGTTCAACGCCGGGCAGCCCGTTTTGTAAAAAAATCCTACGATAAAACGCAAAGCGTCACCGAAATGCTCATCTACATCTACATCTACATAATACCCCGCAAGCCGCCGCAAGGGCGTGTGGCGGGGGGTGTTAGGTCACCAACCGTAAAAAGGAAAAATACCACATGCCAAAAAAAAACAACACGGAAAATTACACCCAGAGTAGCGCACACACTTAGCTCATGGATTTGGGGTGGGAATCATTGGCAGAGAGACGATTCAATGCAAGATTGAAATTATTAAATAAATGTAGATCCGCATGTTTCAGCACCGAGGTCTCGCAAATTATTCGTACTCCTACATACATTAGTCGCTTGGATCATGCATATAAAATTCGGGAAATAGATGCCAGAACTAGCCGACTCAAGGGCTCATTCTTCCCACGGAAAATACGGGATAGCAACTGCAGGGTTATAGATAGCAAAAATTCCACTTGCCACCCTCAGCGTCTAAAAAGTAATTAGTTCTACCTAAATGCATGCTCTTCCACTAACCTTATGTGTTTTGTTATAATAATCCATTCTTTCCGAATGACTTCAGTCCTGTTCTATTCATCTGTTTTTAAGTTTCCTTTTTAGTCCCTCGTCCCTCTCCGCGGGGGGAAATTCCTGCTACCTGCAACGTTGGGTCGCATTCCCTGCCTTTTACAGTCTCCTCGGGATGAAGACTGTTTTGTGGTGCATGTTTATGTGGTAGTGGTGTTTCTCATTCTTGCTTGTTGTGTCCTGGCTTGCGTGTTGTAGGATGGCTTTCGTGTTGCATCTTGGGGTGCAGTTTTTTAGTTGTTTTGCGGTATATTTGTTTGCATGAGTATTGGATGAAGGGATTTTTGCATGAGTGTGTGCGCTGCTGTGGGTGTAATTTTCTTTGTTGTGTTTTGGCATGAGGTATTTTTCCTTTTTACGGTTGGTGACCTAACACCCCCCGCCACACGCCCTTGCGGGATATTATGTATATGTAGATGTTGGCAAAACGAAACAGCTGAATCTATACATATGATTAGAAATTCCGAGGCCTAGCACAAGTTACTTTTTCCCTTATAACAGAAAGTGTTTGATGGTCCATTAAACGCCCTTGTTCTAAAAGAGTCTACTTTTGGGCCTGCTACAGACCCCCAGTTGCCGAGAAACAGTACCAGGAAAAGATGGCTAGTTTATATTTTCATTTGCATAATCGAGCAATTATGATCGGAGGGCGATCTTCCACCCAAAGATTGGAAATACTATAGTTTAATAGTAGGAGGTAAGGACAAGGAGTCACCCGAGTCATTGCTTAGTGTTTTTACATCCCAGTGTTAAACCAACTACGGAGCACCTGCACTCACCAGAGGAAACAATATACTTGACGCAGTAACCACAACTTTATCCGAAGTCGTCAGTTTTATTTAGTGGCTTAATACTTAGTATTGAATTCTAATATTAAGTCTTTATCTAAATCTATTCACATCGAATCAATACCTTGAGAGCCGCTGCTATAGCGTGTGGCGGGGAGTGCTAGGCCACCACCGGAAAATCATGTCAACCAAATTATGTTAACTCTGTACAAATATTACTTTGTTCATGCACTCGCAAACTTAAATATTACGGAAGAAAGTACATACATGCAATAACAGTAACAACAGAATATGTATGTTTAAATCATTCCGGAATCGAGATTGTGCGGAGGCTATCGTACTGGCTTCCCACCGAGAAGGTGCGCGTTCAAATTCCGGCGTCGTTGAATATTCTTCAGTGGTATCTCTACTCGAGGAGTGCCCTCCACAAAGCACCTCGATATGCTCTGTGGAGGGCACTTTGAGTAAGTACGCCGTCTATCGGATGGGATGTAAAGCTGCGCACCCCTTGGCGCTTTTCGACAAAAAATAAGCTTATGCCGACGCCGGGTTTCTCTCCACCCTTCATCGTTTCCTATCCATCCCTAATGGCGCAAATGACCTCAGCTGCCGGTCGCCTCCCATAAATATTAATACGAATCATTCTGTAGAACTATTAAAAATCTGGGTTTATTAAACAAAAAGATTTACATGAAGAAAAAATCTGCGAGACATCAACAAATATATACACTACCAATTCTATCTCCTATGCGATTGCTGTAATGTCTATTACGCTAGCTAGTAATTTGATAAAAACACGACATTATAGATGTATTCGTTGTCAAGGAAATCGCCCTGAATTTATGCTGGAGACCCTACCCACCAATGAAACTCTATGCTCATGACTAGACATGCCACCCTGTATTACGGCATCGTCAGCAAATAGACCAATTTCAGTGGAAACCTACATCTCGATGTCATTAATGTATCGAATGGAACAATAGCGCACCAATATCACCTCCCTGTGGGAGAGTATTTTGTTAGACTTACTTTGCCCAACGATACCGGGTCTATTACGACCCTTCAATCGCAAATGGTCAAACTAGACAGGGTAACCTGTTATCAAGTCATTAAGCCAGTCTATTTCGTATTTATCAATCCTGTAGGTCCCCAAATTTTGGACAATCTTTTTATGAGACTTTGTCGGATGCCATTTTATGACCTTAAAATATCGCATCGACTAGAAAGTTATTTTAGTGTTAATTCCACTGCACACTGTTAAAGTGTAATATATCACTGCATATATATATATATATATATATATATATATATATATATATATATATATATACACGTACACATAAGGTGATTCTAGTCGTACCTCTTATGCGAATAACCATTAATGTTTATTACGTAAATTCCCAATAGTTACCCTGACCTGGCATGTATGCTAACCCCCCCTCCTTCCGCACATGTTCCTGAATCGTAGTCGCTATTCTTCTTGCTCATGGCATGCAAATGTGTGCGTTATTTGAAGTTTTTACTATTTATTTTATCTTTTTCCTCTTCGACATCCTTCCTTACCACTTACAAGTCTCAGCTTCTCTTGCAGTTAAATTCTTCATTGTATCACACCATTCCGACAATATTTAATATTCATAGTTTATGTAAAATAAGTAAACATTTTTTATGAAACTTCGATTATTTAATCAAATAAAAGAAACCTTAGTTTGCTCGTCCGTAACATAACAGGACCACACAATTCCCCTTACAAGTCAATCGTCAGAGTAATAAATAATATAATTAGGAAGTATTGCATGACAAGTTACAGACGTGCTATAGCAATGTTGGCCTAGGTCTCAGTGCAGAGCTCTTGCATGGCCAAAGCCGAAGTTGCTATAGAAATGCGCCCTGATTTGCACGCCCACCAATGGTTGCCTGAGAGACTCGGCCGCTTCCGACAAGCAACTCAGGCAGGGTTGAGTGCTCCATCGTGTTTGCGACTTGGGGTCAGCCACGCACTTTACGGTTGTTGCCTGCGCCAAATGACTGCAAGTGGGGAAAACATGAAACGAATGAAAATGCATGAAAAACATCGACCGAACGCAATCTCTCACAACGTCTGCATTTACCAGTGCTAACCTTTTCTAATAGCGTCGTTTATCGTCCGCAGACCTCTCCTAAATAACCTCCTACGAATGCTCGGTAAGCGGTTAAGTTCTGAAAGATTAAGATAAGCCATTACCTAAATGTTATGTCGTAGGAAAAAGGTATCGTAATAATGGTCAAATTACAATCACCACAGCATTACGGACAAGTGGTAGCAGCTACCTGCAAGTGGTGGTGCGGATGGGAGGGTCTCCACGGCGACGCACGGGTGCACCCTGCGGCTACGCCTCGCAGCGGTGCGCATCCTCGACTTATTCCGCTTCCTCCGACAGAACTTTCGGACGCGAGCATCGAGCACTGGATCCGAGCGGACCAAGATGCTCCATCGCCTGCACACCACTGAGCCGAGACTAAGGTCGCACCGTCCACCATTCTGCGGAGAGTGAAGTGATGGTCATTTACTCTTGAATGGAGCACTCATGCCATTGAAGATACGGCGGTATTTCATTGGCGGATTTTAAGGTAGGACAAATGGATCGTAATCCACGAGGAAAAGCGTAATTAACAAAAAATATATTACACTCTATATGGATTCAGTGAAAAAAATGGTGTTTAGATTTAAATATCGCAAAATGGAGAACACTTTTAGATGGAAGAAAAAACAAAATTTAATTTTTGAACAGGTGGACTTCATAAAAGAATTTCGGAATAGATCAAACATTTAACTTATACCTTGACATTAAACCATTGATTGGATACACAGCCCAGGAAAATAATGCAGATCAGCAGCAAACAAGCTGAGATTCATTGTATGGTGTGTAAGGAAATATAATGTACCATTAGGACGTGGGCAGTACTCCGCTTTAGTTGGGACGTTTCAAGAGGTATTGTGAACATAGGATTTGGGAGAAATGCAGAGAAAACCCGCAAGTTTTGTGAAAAACCATGAAGATACGGTTAGAGCGTCAAGGCGAATCTCTACGGATAACCAAATTTGAAATGCGGATCACTTTTTATCAAGTAGCGGCATAAATAGATAAAGAACGTACTACGGCCGAATGGAAGGAATGAATATAAAACCCAAGTTAAGAGTACGGCTTTGGGTTTTATATTCATTCCAAGTAGCGGCAACTTTATTACGGATATGCATGTAAAATATTGAACAAGACTTCTGCGGAGTGATTATACTCTTGCATTGAATAATTTTCGAGATTGACTAACTTTTCAACTCAATAATAATTGTTCATCATGGTACGCCGCATAAGTTGCCAGAACACTTAGCTGGCATTTTGAAACCAACTAATCAATAAATAACTGCTGGACGCACCAGATGCATTAGAGGCGGTACAAATCGTATTGCCTTGCAAATACTTGAATCTTAATATAAGAGTTAAAGTATTTACCTGAATATATAGGATGCCATCTCTGGAGGTAGATTCCCGATAATATCGAAGGATCCCTGGGAGACGCCTTCACTGGACCTTGGATCACTGATCATGGCGAAGGAGTTGAACCACGAACCTCTTAGCCCTCCACCTGTAGCCTCACTAACAATAATATATGAAGACTCAAGCGAAGACTGCACAGGCCAACTACTAGAGTAGAATACCCCTTGCTTGACCGCGGTCAAAATATATAACCCTCCCTCCCCCTCTCCAACGAGGGAAAGTGAAAGGGACTGTTTAACTCTTCGAGGAAGCTGATTGGCTAGATTCAGAATCCCTTGCTCATTGGCTAACATCGTTTACCTGACGAACTCGCACTTGGTTCCACTCAAAATATCCGTTAAAGAGTCAAGATGTCGTTCGATGTGTGAAGATAAGTGTGTCGCTATTTCCTCGTACGATCAGCGATCAAATAAGACATGGCAGCATTCGAGTGGGAGACAATTAGAATTGGAAATTTGTTTATTTTTGTGCATATCCTGCATGAGAGATTAAACAGTTTTACAACATAGGGTGAAATAAAGTATCCTGTTACTAAAACTGTAGCATACAAGTACTATTTCTCGCGTAATTATCATTTTCAGTGCATCATAAAACAAATATTTTTTTTAGATGTAACATGATTGGGATTATGCATCACGGTTTTTTGACCTATCATCCCCCCGCCACAAGCCCTGACAGTGACTCGCGGGGAATTATGTAGATGTAAGATAAGTTGAAAATTTTTGAAAATTCAATCAAAGATTTGCCTTGGATCTTCGCCCAAACTGGTCTTTGAAAGGTGAATTTATACCACGACCACAACTGCACCTTACACCGCAAGCCGTCCCAAGGGCTACCTACTCTATGTGAGGTCCGAAATACGAAAATCCGGCACGCCCATAGGGACGCACGAATTCGTCCGAATGCTACACGTGGCTGGGTGACTATTGTCTCACGTCCGTAGGTCAGACGATTGGAGGGTCGTCTCTCGGGGCACCATTTATTGCACCATTCTGAGATATTGCCTAAGTGCCCTGGGGACGTCCGAGGTTATATTTCCATCCGTTGAGCACAACCCATCGATGACTACTATTTTTTGCGTTTTGACAAGCGTAAAAATTAGAAAGCGTTTGGTGCAACATAGGGACATCTACATCTACATAATACCCCTCAATCCGCCGCAAGGGCGTGTGGCGGGGGGTGTTAGGTCACCAACCGTAAAAAAGAAAAATACCACATGCAAAAAAAAACACGGAAAATTACACCCACAGCAGCGCACACACTCATGCAAAAATCCCATCATCCAATACTCATGCAAACACATATACCGCAAAACAACTAAAAAACTGCACCCCATGATGCAGCACGAAAGCCATCCTACAACACGGAAGCCAGGACACAACAAGCAAGAAATTGAAACATCACTACCACATGAAAATGCACCACGAAACACTCTACCCCCAAAGAGTCTCTAAAAGGAAGGGAATGCGACCCAACGTTGCAGGTAGCAGGAATTTGCCCCCGCGGAGAGGGACGAGGGATTGAAAGGGGGAAAGGGGGAAAAGGGGGAAAGGGATCATTCTCTCTCTAGCCCTCAACCTGAGCGGACCTGCCTACTGAGCGCTCCTGGTAACCGGTTTGACCCACCAGAGACTACCTGCCTGCCACCTCGATTCTTGGTGCTTTTGGTTTTAGTGAAGTGCAGTGTAGTGTCAACGTATACGTTGCTTCGTTTATATAGTTTTCGTTTTGTGTGTGGTTTGTTAACCTGTGTGTTGTAGTAGTAATTTATTTAGTGGATTGTGGTGGTTTTTGTCCTTCGACTCTGATTGGTGACCGGTGAGTGCTTTCCTTTTTCTTTCTTTTGGTCCTCTGAAAACCAGACCTTACTCAAACATCGTTTTTTCCACTTAGGCTTCATATTCAATTCCAAATCGTAACTTATTGTTTGAGCTAAAGTTAGCTAACCCCTTCTAGAAATTTTAGCATAGTGTATACAGGTTAGCTTTTGTTGGGAACTTGGTAATTAAATTAGGATGGCTTCATCCAGGTCCCCTGTTGCTATGCTCGAAGGCACTGGCGAATGCGCGGCTTTAAGGGCCCGTATCGTCATGCTGGAGAGAATGGTGCGGGAGCTTCGATCGGAGATCGCCGGCCGGAGGGCTCCCCTCGGGAGAGATGGTGCTCAGGGTGGGAATTCGAAAACCCGCCACGCCCATAGGGGTGCACGGATTCGTCCGAATGCAACACGTGGCTGGGCGATTAGAGACCTACCCCGTGTCCCATCTCTCAACGAGGGAGTGTCTCACGTCCGTAGGTCGGACGATTGGAGGGTCGTCTCTCGGGGCAAGGGGAAGGTAACGCTGCGGCGAGGATTGGACTCTGCGGAGGCAGATACCATCCCCGTCTCCAACAGGTACCAGGTGCTGTCGGATGACAGCACCACCGTACCTGCAGCCCCTATCCCTACTCCGAGGGCACTGCCTAGGGTAAGGCATCAGCGGTCGGGGAGGGAGGGAACCGTTATATTAGGTAGTTCAAATGTCCGGCGTATAATGAACCCGCTGCGCCGCAGAGTCCAACAGGAGGGAGGTGTTGGATTCTTGTCGTCCTGGTGTATACCGGGCGGCGGGGTACCCCAGGCGACGCTGGCGGTGAAGGCGGCCGTCAGTAATACGGGCTGCTCCAAGCTACGCATTGTGGCTCATGTCGGGACAAACGACGCCTCGGAACGTGGATCTGAAGAGATCCTGCGCTCCTTTAAGGAGATGCACTCGGAGGTGAAACGAGTCGAGGCAGAGTTTAAGGTCCCAATTAAATTAAGTATATGTAGTATTGTGCCGCGTTCAGACCGCGGAAGGCTCGTTTGGAGCCGCATTGAGGGTTTAAATGAGAGATTGCTGGGATTTTGCCGGGGAATCGGAGCGGACTTCGTTGATCTGAGGCCCGTCCTCTCATCGTGTCGGGTACCCCTTAATCGCTCCGGGGTCCATTATACTGCCGAGGCATCGCAGTTGGTAGCGCGTAGGTTACACGAACACGTGTCGAGGGTTTAGCATAGCTGGTAGGCAAGAGCGTAGGTCATATATTGGGAAAAATAAAGTAGAATCCAGCGCTTTTTGTCAATTCAGTTCAGGTAATGCCTCTCAAATCCCCAAAAATATTGAACAAACAAGCACTTGCGTTAAAACAACATATAACCCACGTAAATTTAATAAAATTGGTGCCTCTACATACATAACAGATAGCAATGCAAGTGAATGTAATTCTTTTGTCTCTGTTCACCACGAATCGTCTCAAAACAGTTTTGTTAGCGTACATAAAACCGAAAAACAAGAAGTTATTAGCCATATTAAAATTATAACATTAAATTGCCGTAGCATTAGAAACAAAATATCGGATATTGAACATATTTTTGTCAGTACAAACGCAGACATAGTAGTTGGAACAGAAAGTTGGCTCACGGGAGATATAGCAAACAATGAGGTTTTTCCAAACGGCTTCACAATTTACAGAAGGGACAGACCAAATAGGTTGGGTGGGGGAGTATTCATTGCAGTAAAGTCACATCTTAGTAGCCAACGATATGAATGCGACGTAGATGACATAGAAAGCGTTTGGTGCAACATTAAGGACTACAACGGCAGAAGCCTATACGTGTGTTCATTTTATAGACCCCCAGATTCTAACACAGATGTCCTACACAAGCTCGACGAACAAATATCCACTATCAGCAGCAGACAAAGCAACAGTATTACTATAATCGCTGGTGACACAAATCTACCGTCAATTGACTGGGAAAACTACTGCGTGGGAAAATCTGCCAAAAACAGAGATTCATGCCAAGAACTCCTTCATATATTCACAAAACACTCCTTAGAACAAATAGTTAAATCACCAACACGGGGCCAAAGCATACTAGACATCTTTGCGACTTCTATGCCCGAAATCATTACTAACATTGAAATAATAGACGGAATCAGTGACCATAAGGCTATTCTTGTGGAGTTAAAAACTAAGTTCGTCAAAATAAACAAAGAAAAGCGTAAAATATACCTATACAACAAGGCAAATTTTAACGGACTAAGAGAATATTTAAAGATAAAATTACCGGAATACAAGACAAAAACACTGACAACAAATACAGAGAACACTTGGAATTATTTCTTAAATATTTTACGCGAAGGAATAAAGACGTACATCCCGTCCAAACTCAAATGCGACAGTAAGGAACCTAGATGGTACAACGGGGAAGTCAGATCGGCATTAAGAAGCCAAAGAAAGCTACAGTCATTTTTCAAAAAGAGTTTAAAAAGTGACGATATAAGTTTTGTGAATACAACCAAACAGCTACTAAAAGAATGTCGTAGTAAGACGAAAAGTATTATGCGCACAGCACTACACTCTTTTAAATCTAAAATGCTAAGCGAATATCTTGAGGAAAATCCAAAGTCATTCTGGTCCTATGTTAGGGAAATACAGGGTAAACGTCCCACTGTTCACTCTTTGAAGACGGAAAATGGAGAAATCATTACAGATAGCGTGAAAAAGGCAAATATTTTAAACCATTTTTTCCAGAGCGTCTACAACAAAAACACAAACGCACCAAACGATCCTCCACACCCACCCGGGGAACACATGAGCGATCTTACACTGACCAAGCAGGGAATAGTACATCTGCTCCGTAGTATCAAAGCACACAAGGCACCTGGTCCGGAAGAAATACCTGCTAGAATATTAAAGGAATTAGCTGACGACATTGCCCCATTTTTACATATTGTTTTTCTAAAATCGATAGAAGAAGGCTCAGTGCCTCGCGACTGGAAGCTAGCCCATATAACTCCCATCTATAAAGGCGGCGATAGGGATAAACCAACCAATTACCGACCCATTTCTTTAACATCGATCTCTTGTAAAATATTGGAACACGTTATTGTCACTAACATTATGAAATTTCTTGATAGTAGGAAAATACTAATCCACAACCAGCACGGATTTAGGAAAAGCAGATCTTGCGAAACACAACTTGGTCTCTTCATTCACGATATACTTAGATCGGGAGAAAACAACACCCAAGTCGATGCAGTATTCCTGGATTTCAAAAAAGCCTTCGACAAAGTCCCACACAATAAATTGTTACACAAACTTAAATACTATGGGATCAATGAGAAAATAATTAATTGGATTAGGGACTTCTTGTCAAACCGCAAACAAATAGTAGTCATAGATGGGTTGTGCTCAACGGAGAGAGATGTTACTTCGGGCGTCCCCCAGGGAAGTGTAATAGGGCCTCTTCTGTTCTTAATATACATAAATGACTTAAGCACACACGTTAGTGGCAATCTAAGGTTATTTGCTGACGACACGGTGATATACAGGGAAATAAGGAGCCAACTAGATCGCGAGCTACTCTCTAGAGACTTAGACAATATCTCGGGATGGTGCAATAAATGGGGATTAACACTTAATATAGATAAATGTGCAGTTTTGAAATTTTGGAATAAAGGAAGCGAGGAACAGGATATAAACTACAAAATAGAGGGTTCAGTATTAACTACGGCAAATCAAGTTAAATATTTGGGGGTTGTTCTAACACCACGCCTTTCATGGGGAGCACATATCAGGACAATATGCGGATCAGCTTTAAAGAAACTTGGCTTCATAAAACGGGTGGTGGGGAAATGTAATGAAAAAGTTAAAGAGAGGTGTTATTTTGCTCTAGTTAGACCTCATTTGGAATATGCCGCAAGTATTTGGGATCCGTGGGAGAAAATTTGGCAAAAAGAATTAGATAAAGTCCAGAGAAAATCCGCTAGATTTGTTAAAAATTGTTATGATAAAAACACAAGTGTGACAGGTCTCTTAGGGGATTTAGGCTGGGAACCACTTGAAGTGCGGAGAGAACAAGCGAGGCTTAGACTTTTAGAAAGGTTCAGAACAAACGAGTTTAAATATGACACTGAAGGAATTATAATGGCCCCACACTACTTAGGTAGATCAGACCACAAAGATAAACTAAGGGAGATAGATTCCAAGACAGATAGGTACAAATACTCATTCTTTCCCCGAACAATCAGTAATCATAATAGCAAGAAACCGAAGTCACTTTAGAAATATTAAAAACTTTGAATTTACAAGTCGGAACAAAATTAAACACTATAGAGATGTTAGGTATACTTTCAGGTGCATGTGTATGTTAGTTGGTAGTTTGAGTGTTTGCATGTGTGTGGGGTGTAAGTGTTCATGCATGAATGTATGCCATGTTTTTTTTTATATATGATTTTGTCGTTATTGCATGCGATTTTTTTTTTTATTATTTTTCTTTTCTAAATTATGGGTGGTGTCCTAGCACCCCCCGCCACACGCCCTTGCGGCGGCTTGCGGGGTATTGAGTAGATGTAGATGTAGAAGGGAAACATAAAAACAGATGAACAGAACATGAATGAGGTCATTCGGAAAGAATGGGTTATTATAACAAAACACACGACGTTAGTGAAAGAGTATGCAATTGAGTAGATCTAATTATTCCCTAGACGCTGAGGGTGGCAAGTGGAATTTTTGCTATCTATTACCCTACAGTTGCTATCCCGTATTGTCCGTGGGAAGAAGGAGTCCTTGAGTCGGCTAGTTCTGGCATCTATTTCCCGAATTTTATATGCATGATCCAAGCGACTAATTTATGTAGGAGTACGAATAATTTGCGAGACCTCGGTGCTGAAACATGCGGATTTAAATTTATTTAATAATTTCAATCTTGCATTGAATCGTCTCTCAGCCAATGATTCCCACCCCAAATCCATGAGCATTTCGGTGACGCTTTGCGTTTTATCGTAGGAATTTTTTACAAAACGGGCTGCCCGGCGTTGAACCTTCTCAATTTCCCGAATGAGACCTTTTTCACTCGGATCCCACACGCTGCATGCGTATTCTAAATGAGGCCTTACAAGAGCGTGGTAACAACGTTCCTTGACCTTCGAGTCACTTTTGGCGACAATGCGTCTAATGAATCCCAATTTTTTATATGCTTGACCGCAGAATTTACGTATATGAGTCCCCCAAGTTGTCTTTTGTGAATGTGACCCCTAGGTATTTTACCGTATCAACTACTGCCAGGTAACCTCCAGCTAATTTGTAAGCAAATCCCGTTGATCTTTTAAAGAAATTTAACACTGAACATTTATTATAATTTAGAGTCAATCCCCAGTTAGGACACCATTTAGTAATGCAATCTAAATCCTGCTCTAGCATAAAACGATCCTCATCCCCAGATATCTCCCGATAGATCACCGTGATCCGCGGACATCCTAGTTTTACTTTTCACTTCGCGGGGGGAAATTCCTGCTACCTGCAACGTTGGGTCGCATTCCCTGCCTTTTAAAGACTCATTGGGGGCAGAGTGTTTCGTGGTGCATTTTCATGTGGTGTTTCAATTTCTTGCTTGTTGTGTCCTGGCTTCCGTGTTGTAGGATGGCTTTCGTGCCGCATCATGGGGTGCAGTTTTTTAGTTGTTTTGCGGTATATGTGTTTGCATGAGTATTGGATGAAGGGATTTTTGCATGAGTGTGTGCGCTGCTGTGGGTGTAATTTTCCGTGTTGTTTTTTTGCATGTGGTATTTTTCTTTTTTACGGTTGGTGACCTAACACCCCCCGCCACACGCCCTTGCGGCGGCTTGCGGGGTATTATGTAGATGTAGATGTAGATGTAGTAATGCAATCTAAATCCTGCGCTAGAATAAAACGATCCTCATCCCCAATTTTTTATATGCTTGACCACAGACTTTACGTATATGAGTCCCCCAAGTTGTCTTTTGTGAATGTGACCCCTAGGTATTTTACCGTATCAACTACTGCCAGGTCACCTCCAGCTAATTTGTAAGCAAATCCCGTTGATCTTTTAAAGAAATTTAACACTGAACATTTATTATAATTTAGAGTCAATCCCCAGTTAGGACACCATTTAGTAATGCAATCTAAATTCTGCGCCAGAATAAAACGATCCTCATCCCCAGATATCTCCCGATAGATCACCGTGATCCGCGGACATCCTAGTTTTACTTTTCACTTCGCGGTTCAAATCGTTAACAAAAATCAAGAAAAGCAACGGCCCGAGCACACTTCCCTGAGGTACCCCCGACGTGACTCGAACGCTGTCGGAACTAGCGCCATCAAGGACTACCCTCTGTTCCCGCTCTGAAAGAAAACCTTTAACCCAACTTATGGCGCCCTTGTTTATACCCGCGACCTTTAATTTATGAATGAGTTTACCATGTGGGACCTTATCAAATGCCTTTTGAAAATCTAAGAAGATGGCATCCACTTGCCTACCTCTCTCACCCGATAAAAGTAAATCATGTGTAAATAATCCTAATTGGGTCTCACAGGAGCGGGTTTTCCTGAATCCGTGTTGATTGTCACTTAAAAAGTTAATATTGTCAAAGTGTCTCATTATTGAACTGACAATTATTTGCTCTAAGATTTTGCAACAGATAGAAGTGAGAGATATAGGTCTGTAATTAATGGGATCCTCCCTGTCACCACCTTTAAAAATAGGCGTTATTTGCGCGGTTTTCCAAATCTTAGGTACTTTGCACTCTGTGAGGGATTTGTTAAATATAAATTCAAGGTACGGGGCAATGTTTGGAGCTAAATGTTTTATCACCCTAGCTGGTATATTTTCGGAACCCGGGGATTTGTTGGGTTTAATCTCCTTAAGCAATTTTAGAATTCCTTGTTGGTCCACTGTTATTTTTTCCATGGGTGGAGTATGTATTGTTTCTTGGAGATGTGCGGTGGCAACATCATTCGAGAAAACGCTTTGGAAGAATGAATTTAGGATGTTAGCTTTACCCTCACTGTCTGTATGAATTATATTGCTACAATCCCTTAAGCAAGCCACGGTATGTTTACTCCCATTTACTTCCCTAACATATGACCAGAAAGCTTTGGGGTCCGTGTCCAAGTGCTCGCAAAGTACTTTGCGTTTGAAGTCCAGTAAAGCGCTACGTAATTGGGTTTTGGTTTCAATTTTAGAGGATCTATATGTGTCCCATAATTGTTTATTCTCAGGGGATGATGTGTTCACGCCTGCCCTCTTTACCCTAGAGTGTAGCATTCTCTGCTTTCGAAGGGCTTTTCTAACGTCTTTATTGTACCACCTGGGGTCGCGATTTGCTTTAACGTATTTTATAGGTATGAAATCTACGATTCCATTTTGCATGATATTGACAAATTCTGTCCAAGTTTCTTCCACGTTGACATGACTTAAGCGGGTTATGAACTCGGGCAGTGAAGAGTTTAGTTGATTGGCAAAGGATTCAAAGTCTGCTTTATGGTAATTATAAATTTTTCTTTTTGGTTTAACAATCATTTTTATTTCTATGTCCAAGTGGACATTAATTGCTTTATGGTCACTCAAGCCCTCATCAGTTGATACACTAATAATACGTTCAGGCGTGTTTGTAAGAAATAGATCCAATATGTTCTTTCCACGGGTGGGCATGCGTACTGCTTGATGGAGGGAGTTTCTTTGAACCAATTTTATCATAGAATTGCAAGATTCGCGATCGCGGGTCCCAGATTTAACGATATTGTTGTCCCAATCGATACCAGGGAGGTTAAAGTCGCCACCAATTATGTTTATGCTGTTATTATATTTACGTGTAAAATTGTAAATTTGATCGTTGAGGGTGTGAAGTGTTTTCAAATCTGAGTCTGGAGGTCTGTAGAAAGAGCATAAATTTATGTTGGGTTGATTGGTCCGTATTAAGGTGCACCAAACACTTTCTATGTTATTATTTTCAAATGAAACTTGCCTGCTTTCAAAATGACTTTCAACTGCCACGAAAACCCCTCCTCCGGGTCTTGTATCTCTATCGTGTCGGTAAACTTTGAAATCTATTGGGAAAATTTCTTGGTCGTTTATGTCATTGCACAGCCAACTCTCTGTGCCTAATACTATATCAGCGGAATGTGTTTGGATTATGTGTTCTATATCCGCTGATTTGTTCTTGAGGCTTCTGCAATTTATAGCAAGTATAGTTAAATTATTTTGATGTTGAATAACGTCCTTATTTGTGCATGACTGTAATTTAGGACGACTTTGTGGGGAAGTGCGTGTCACATGTCTTTCTAAATCAATGCCAGTGTTGTCGATGACTCTTATATTTTTATTAACAATATTATACGTGCTATCCCACGGACAATACGGGATATCAACTGCAGGGTTATAGATAGCAAAAATTCCACTTGCCACCCTCAGCGTCTAAAAAATAATTAGTTATATTTAAATGCATGCTCTTCCACTAACCTTATGTGTTTTGCTATAATAACCCATTCTTTCCGAATGACCTCATTCGTGTTCCGTTCATCTGTTTTTAAGTCTCCCTTTCAATCCCTCGTCCCTCTCCGCGGGGGGAAATTCCTGCTACCTGCAATGTTGGGTCGCATTCCATTCCCTTTACAGACTCTTTGGGGGTAGAGTGTTTTGTGGTGCATTTTCATGTGGTAGTGATGTTTCAATTTCTTGCTTGTTGTGTCCTAGGTTCCGTATTGTAGGATGGCTTTCGTGCTGCATCATGGGGTGCAGTTTTTTAGTTGTTTTGCGGTATATGTGTTTGCATGAGTATTGGATGAAGGGATTTGTTCATGAGTGTGTGCGCTGCTGTGGGTGTGATTTTCCGTGTTTTTTTTTGCATGTGGTATTTTTCCTTTTACGGTTGGTGACCAAACACCCCCCGCCACACGCCCTTGCGGCGGCTTGCGGGGTATTATGTAGATGTAGATGTATCCCCAGATGTTACTGACCCGCTAAGTGACCTGCCCTTTATCCTAAAAAAGACCTACCGTGGTCGAGTATCCTATCCGCTACCTTACTCGCCGCTTCCGCCGTGTAATGGACCCCAGATCGGTTAAGGGGAGTCCTGCAAGATCGGAGGGTTGGTCTCAGGTCGACGAAGGAGGCTCCTATGTCCGAGCAGAATCTCGATAGTCTCTGGTTTATGCCTTCAACATTATTCACACATGACTTACTTTTATCGGGTGAGAGTGGTAGGCAAGTGGATACGATCTTTTTAGATTTTCAAAAGGCATTTGATAAGGTAAACTTATTCATAAATTAAAGATCGCAGGCATAAACAAGGACTCAATAAATTGGGTTGAAGACTTACCTTCAGAGCGGGAACAGAGATAGTCATTGATGGCGCTAGTTCCGAGAGCGTACGAGTCACGTCGGGGGTACCTCAGGGAAGTGTGATCGGGCCGTTGCTTTTCTTGATTTTTGTTAACAATTTGAACCGCAAAGTGAAAAGTAAGATTAGGATGCTCGAGGCTGACACGGTGATCTATCGGGAGGTATCATTAGTTTGAGTGTTTGCATGTGTGTGGGGTATAAGTGTTCTTGCATGAATGTATGGCATTTTTTCTATGGATGCATGAATTTGTGGCTCTTGGATGCGGTTTTTTTCTTTCTAGATTACGTGTGGTATCCTAACACCCCCCACCGCACGCCCTTGCGGCGGTTTGCGGGGTATTGAGTAGAAGTAGATGTAGGTGAGACCTTCAACTCTGCCCCGAGTCGTTTCACCTCCTAGTGACTCTCCTTAAAGGAGAGTAGTATCCAGACTCAGATTTGAAAACAATTCATACCATCAACGATCAAATATACCTGTACAATTTTACACGTAAATATTATAACAGCATCAACATAATTGGTGGCGACTTTAAACTCCCTGGTATAGATTGGGACCACAATATCGTTAAATATTGGACCCGCGATCGCGAATCTTGCAATTCCATGATAAAATTGGTTCAAAGAAACTCCCTCCATCAAGAAGCACGCATGCCCACCCGTGGAAAGAACATATTGGATCTATTTCTTACAAACACGCCTGAAAGTATCATTAGTGTATCAACTGACGAGGGCTTGAGTGACCATAAAGCAGTTAATATCCATTTGGATAGAGAAATAAAAAAGATTGTTAAACCACAGTTCCGAGTTCAAAACCCTCTTAAGTCATGCCAACGTGGAAGAAACTTGGACAGAATTTGTCAATATCATGCAAAAAGGAATCGTAGATTTCATCCCTATAAAATACGTTAAAGCAAATCGCGACCCCAGGTGGTACAATAAAGACGTTAGAAAAGCCCTTTGAAAGCAGAGAATGCTACACTCTAGGGTAAAGAGGGCAGGCGTGAACACATCATCCCCTGAGAATAAACAATTATGAAACACCTATAGATCCTCCAAAATTGTAACCAAAACACAATTACGTAGCGCTTTACTGGACTTTAAACGCAAAGTACTTTGCGAGCACTTGGACACTGGCCCCAAAGCTTTCTGATCATATGTTAGGGAAGTAAATGGCAGTGAACAAACCGTGGCTTGCTTAAGGGATTGTAGCAATGTAATTCATACAGACAGTTAGGGTAAAGCTAACATCCTAAATTCATTCTTCCGAAGCGTTTTCTCGAATGATGTTGCCACCGCATATCTCCAAGAAACAATACATACTCCACCCATTGAAAAAATAACAGCTCTTCAACAAGGAATTCTGAAATTGCTTAATAAGATTAAGCCCAACAAATCCCCGAGTCCCGAAAATATACCAGCTAGGATGATAAAACATTTAGCTCCAAACATTGCCCCGTACCTTGAATTCATATTTAACAAATCCCCCACAGAGTGCAATGTACATAAGATTTGGAAAACCGCGTAAATAACGCCTATTTGTGAAAGTGGTGACAGGGAGGATCCCAGTAATTACAGACCTATATCTCTCACTTCTCTCTGTTGCAAAATCTTAGAGCACATAATTGTCAGTTAAATAATGAGACACCTTGATAGCATTGGTCACATTGGTCGCTTGGATCATGCATATAAAATTCGGGAAATAGATGCCAGATCTAGCCGCCTCAAGGACTCCTTTCCATGGACAATACGGGATAGCAAATGCATGGTTATAGATAGCAAAAATTCCACTTGCCACCCTCAGCGTCTAAAAAATAATTAGTTCTATTTAAATGCATGCTCTTCCACTAACCTCGTGTGTTTTGTTATAATAACCCATTCTTTCCGAATGACCTCTTTCGCGTTCTGTTCATCTGTTTTTAAGTTTCCCTTTCAATCCCTCGTCCCTCTCCGCGGGGGGAACTGCCCGCTACCTGCAACGTTGGGTCGTATTCCCTGCCTTTTAGTGCACTGCCTCCTCGGGGGGTACAGTGTTTTGTGGTGCATGTTATGTGGTAGTGATGTTTCACATTCTTGCTTGTTGTGTCCTGGCTTGCGTGTTGTAGTATGGCTTTCGTGCTGCATCCTGGGGTGCAGTTTTTTGCTGATTTATGGCATATGTGTTTGCCTGAGTGTTGGATGAAGGTATTGCTGCTCGAGTGTTTGCGCTACTGTGGGTGTAATTTTCCACGTTGTTTTTTTGCATGTGGTATTGTTCCTTTTTACGGTTGGTGACCTAACACCCCCCGCCACACGCCCTTTCGGCGGCATTATGTAGATGGAGATGATATTTTTAGATCCACGTTCCGAGGCTTCGTTTGTCCCGACATGAGACATAATGCGTGGCCTGGAGCAGCCCGTATTGCTGACTAAAAAGTAGTTGTTAAAAAATCACGTTGATCTTTTAAAGAAGTTTACCTCCGAACATTAATTAAGATATGATGACAATCCTCATTTTGAACAACATTTATAAATGCAATCTAGATCCTCTGCTAAAATTAAACCATCCTCATCCCCAGATAAGAGTATATCCGCGTATAGCTTCATATTAATTTTTACTTCGTGGTCCAAATCCATAACAAAAAATAAGAAAATAAGCGGCCCAAATACACCTACCCGAGGGACTCCTCAAGTAAAGAGTACGCTGTCGGAATAACTTTATTTAGCTACTAACATCGCCCCGTATCTTTAAGTTATATTCAACCATTTCCTCGCAGAGTACCAAGTTCCTAAAAATTGGATAACCGCAAAAATAAAGGCTAATTTTAAAAGTGGTGACAGGGAGGACAGCAGTAATTACAGACCTTTTCAATCCTTAGGCTTCCGTGACGTCTATCAGTTGAAAGATCCATGCTGCTTCAGGGAATTAACGACCTCGAAATGAAGACCACTTAACGACAGCATTAACTTTTTAAGAGGCAATTAATACTGATTTAGGAAATACCGCTAACAAAATATTTGATTCAATGTGAGGCAGGTTTCTTAACTGAGGATGTTATGGGCATATTATAGGCCCCCACTTGCTATGGTAGATGAGATCACCTACGTAAAATCAGGGAGATTTATTTTAGAACGGATAGATTTAGCATGTCATTTTTTCCTAGAACCAATAGAGGTCATAATAGACATGACAGCAGGAGATAATTAGGAGATAATTATAATTGGTAGTGTATATATTTAATGAGATCCTGCATGTTTCTTCATGCAAGTTATTCTTTTTGTCTCATAAACTCATCCTTTAATAGTTTTACAAGATGATTTTAATCTATATATTCTGTTATGACATGTTGCTGCATGTAAGTACTTTCGCTCGCGTCATTGAGATTTGTGGAGTGCATGAACAAACTAATATTTGTGTAGAGGTAACATGATTTGGTTTTACATGTCGTTTCATTCGAGTTAGCGGGTGGTAATCTAAAACCCCTCGCAACACGCGCTAGCGGCGGCTTTCGGGGCATTGGGCTTAGGTACGTAGAGAATATAGTTGAAGATGAATTAAAACCAGCATTAATTCACTTATTAAATTAGTTTGTTTATTCGAGAGAAGAAACTAAAAATCATTACGGATTCACAACAAACCACACGCAAATTTCATTCACGTGGTTAAAGGTAAATGGCAGTAAAATTGAAATTATGAGATGGTAAATACCCTGTAAGGTTAGCCAAATGATGCATACTAAGGCAATGCAGAGCATAAAAGCAAGCGAGGGAACATGTCAATTAAGCTTCCACGTCTTAGAGACAGGATTTGTATTTAAATGCACAATATGTGTGCTTGTGGCATTTTTAAGTAGTAGAAAAAACCCGATTTGGCTTTGCCAACTTAAATACTTGAGAGGTGCTCTGAAGAACATCGCATACTGCGTTAATTTCTTGGGCCTCGCAGTCAATCTTAAATGGAGAATACAGAAAGGCAATATATCTGGAGAGGCCGTGAATAATTCTGCATTTGCAAACGTAAAGTCTATGGTCAAGTTAGATGAATTTCCAATTCTAATTATCTTCCACGCGATTGCTGCCATGTCTTTTTTGATCGCTGATCGTACGAGGAAATAGCGACATTCTTATCTTCACACATCGAACGACATCTTGAATCTTTAACGGATATTTCGGGTGGAACCAAGTGCGAGTTCGTCAGGTAAACGATGTCAGCCAATGAGCAAGGGATTCTGAATCTAGCCAATCAGCTTCCTCGAAGAGTTAAACAGTCCCTTTCACTTTCCCTCGTTGGAGAGGGGGAGGGAGGGTTATATATTTTGACCGCGGTCAAACAAGGAGTATACTACTGTATTAGTTGGCCTGTGCAGTCTTCGCTTGAGTCTTCATATATTATTGTTAGTGAGGCTACAGGTGGAGGGCTAAGAGGTTCGTGGTTCAACTCCTTCGCCATGATCAGTGATCCAAGGTCCAGTGAAGGTGTCTCCCAGGGATCCTTCGATATAATCGGGAATCTACCTCCAGAGATGGCATCCTATATATTCAGGTAAATACTATAACTCTTATATTAAGATTCAAGTATTAGCAAGGCAATACGATTTGTACCTCCTTTAATGCATCTGGTGCGTCCAACAGTTATTGATTGCTAAATGAGGTGATTTCAAATAATTCTAGCTAATGTTTCTGGCAAGTAGTAAGAGTATCACGGTGAAAAATAATTCTAAACGCAAGTCAAACTGGAAAATTCTTTGATGCCGAGTGTAATCACTCCGCAGAACTCTTGTTCAATATTTTATAGTAGACTGAATCAGCCTTATTAGCCTCTCCGTAAAGGAGTTTAAAATGTCACCATTCAAATCAAGACCTGTATATCGGATCTACACTGTCTGAAGTCCAGTCGGAGGAAGTAGCAGGACGGGGTTTTAAAATCACTTCATTAGCTTTGAAAGGTCATCGCCTTACTTGGCTAGGGACTTTTCCCAGTTCCTTCAGAGGAAAGACTTTTTGATGAAATGATTTTTCAAAAATGTATTTCAAACTTGATTATTCCTTGAGATTCCCCCCGATTCCCCGCATGTTCATGGTTTTTCACAAAACTTGCGGGTTTTCCCTGCATTTCTCCCAAATCCTATGCTCACAATACCTCTTGAAATGTCCCAACTAAAGCGGAGTACTGCCCACGTCCTAATGGTACATTATATTTCTTTACACACCAAACAGTGAATCTCAGCTTGTTTGCTGCTGATGTGCATTATTTTCCTGGGCTGTGTATCCAATCAATGGTTTTAATGTCAAGGTATCAGTTAAATATTTGATCTATTCCGAAATTATTTTATCAAGTCCACCTGTTCAAAAATTAAATTTTGTTTTTTCTTTCATCTAAAAACTTCAGTGTTCTCCATTTTGCGATATTGAAATCTAAACACCATTTCTCACTGACCAACTTTGGTTCACTAAATCCATATAGAGTGGAGTATATTTTTTGTTTATTACGCTTTTCCTCGTGGATTACGATCCATTTGCGCTATCTTAAAATCCACCAATGAAATGCCGCCGTGTCTTCAATGGCATGAGTGCTCCTTTTCAAGAGTATTCAAGAGTAAATGGCCATCACTTCATTCTCCGCAGAATGATGGACGGTGCGACCTTAGTCTCCGGCTCAGTGGTGTGTAGGCGATGGAGCATCTTGGTCCGCTCGGATCCAGTGCTCGATGCTCGCGTCCGAAAGTTCTGTCGGAGGAAGCGGAATAAGTCGAGGATGCGCACCGCTGCGAGGCGTAGCCGCAGGGTGCACCCGTGCGTCGCCGTGGAGGAGACCCTCCCATCCGCGCCACCACTTGCAGGTAGCTACTACCACTTGTCCGTAATGCTGTGATCATTTTCATTTCATAACATGCCGAACATATGTCGTGAACGACCATGGATTCGCCGCATTGCATCATTGATCACTGTGGTTGTGAGAAATACTGGATTTTGCTCGCCTCCGCCACCCTTGGGGGATCGTCGCGTACAAGATCACCACCTGGTGCATTAGCTAACTCCTACACAGCTGTAACACGAAATGATTATTTGATGTAATTGAGGTACATTTAATTGCAGATGTGTGCGTCACCTCGTCCGGTAGTCGGTCAGAAGTACACATATAATTATCCAAATATGAATTGTGTAAAATCCGCCTTGTAAATTCAATGTTATTAATATTTAGACAGTGATTTCGATCTCTCGCTATTATGATAAGTAATCGTTGTGGGAAAGAAATAGTATTTGTATTTATCTGTAGTGGAATCTATCTCCCTTATTTTATCTTTGTGGTCTGATATATCCAAGTAGTGTTGGGCCAATATAATTCCTTTAGTGTCATCGTTAAACTCGTGGTCTAAATCTTTCTGAGAGTCTCGCTTCTTCCCTTCGTACTTCAAGTGGCTCCCAGCCTAAATCCCTTCAGAGACCTGTCACACTTCACAGTGTCAACCACCTTAACAATTTTTTACGAATCTGGCGGATTTTATCTGGACTTTTTAGAATTATTTTTCCCAAACTTTCTTCCAAGGATCCCAAATACATGCGGCATATTCCAAATAACATTACATATGGTTAATGGTTTATCTTATTCCTACAGAACTTAACCGCGTTCCGAGGAGTCGGAGGAGGTCATTTAGAAGAGTAATGCGGAGGATAAACAACGCTATCAGAAGAGGTTAGACTGGTTTAGAATTCAGAAGTCGTGAGAGATACGTTTCCCTCGGCCGATGTTTTTCATGCATTCATTTGTTTTCACACTTGCAGTCATTCGGAGTAGGCAACAACCGTAGAGTGCGTGGCTGAACCCAAGTCATTAATACGATGGAGCCCTCATCCCTGGATGAGTAGCTGGTCGGACGAAGATAGCGTCTGGGTTCTCAGGCAATCATTGGTGCGGGTGCAAATTCTGGCAGAAAAGTGGCCGGGTACCAGAAAAGTGAACGGGTTTTCATAGCAATTTCGGGTTAGGCCATGCTGGAGCTCTGCACCGAGACCTAGGCCAACATTCTCATACCACGTCTTTGAATTGATTGCCATGAAATATTTCCGAATTATATTATTTATTTATACTGACGATTTCCCTGTAAGGGTAATTATGTGGTCCTGTTATGCTACGGACAAGTAAACGAAGGTTTCTTTTTATTCGAGTAATCAAAGTTTCAGAATAAATTTTTACCTATTGTACATAACTTCTGAATTAAATACCTTGCCGGAATGGTGTGATGCCATGAAGAACGTCACTACAAGAGAAGTTTAGTTTCTGGACTCATGTCGCATTTTCCTGCTTTTTCCACTTGCATTCGTTATTGCATTTCTGCATTATACCCGATCCCGTTGTCGGGAATTAGTTAGGGCACTTCATGTATCCCTTGGAAGTCTCTGCTAGAACCGCTGTATTTCCCATTCCCATTAGGTAAGACTTTGAATATTTTGGGAAGCAATTAGATAGTGTTGGTTTATGCATCTCATCATCACCAAAATAATAAATATTTATGAGTAAGTATTAACCTTTTCTCTTTGTTTTGAAGATCCTGTTTGAGTTTTAATTTTAGAATTCCTCAAAGGTTGACTTAAATGCTATTGGATGCACAAAAATCTTCAATGCATATCATCCATGTATCAACCTGTAAGTGTCATAGTATTTGTTCGGTTAGGTCACTAATGGGACTAAGTAATGATCAGTTTTGTGTCCTTCATCATTATATGAGTGCTGCAACAATTACACATTTTAAGGGGATCATGTCGGCTGTTAAGGCAAGGAGATTTTGCGCATGGTATCTTTACATTGAGAGGAAGGCAAACACATGTGAATATGATGCTGAGAAATCCTCAAAAGCTTTTTTTGAGAAAATGATGTACAAAAAAATAATGAGCTAGTGATCACATGGTTTCTGATCTTATATTATTCAAACATAAACAAAAATCAGTTATTGAAAGGCTGGGTAATTAGAGGCAAATGCAGCTTGTTTACAAGTGCCACTTGGAAGTGTTATCGGGATCCTAATCTTGATGCTTGTGTATTAATGACCAACCTTGCCATGTTAGCTGTAACCTTAGATAGCAGTTAATGAGCACAGACAGGTTGTGGGTTCCTCTCCACTGATTTAGGCCAAATATTTTAGCGGTGTTAGGAATAGGTATTAGAAATTAATATGAGAAATGTTGACTTTTGAATAAAAAGGAAAAGACTTGCAAGACAAGGGATGGCCCTTTTAGAAAAATACTGGAATGAAGGAAAAGGCATTTTGGTGAAATAACTAGAATGTTGTAATAAGGTATTTCCACTGAAGTCACACCATTCGCCCAATTTTTGTGGTATGTGAAAACAAGTTTCTCACATAATTCCATGATTTGTATATTTAGTATGATAAAGTATGATTTGGAAATCCTCATGCCACGCTAATTCTATTAATTTGATAAAATTGCTTTGAGCAAAAGAAAATATGATGGCCAAAAGTGGAGAAATCAGGTAGAAATCCCTTATTGCACAAAGAAAGCAGGCTGAGAGACTAAGAAAAGTAAGCAACACTTTTCCTTTTGACCCTGAGAGAATCATAGACGCTCCACATTGCAATTGTGCAACAGCATTGGAACAAATTAAGATAGATAAGAGACCTGCAATGAAAGTTTCCAGACCTCATTCTTCCCTCAATTGATACACAATCATAATCAATTAGTGCCACTCCTACACTTTTATTTTTCTGCACTATATTTAAAGAGTTACTCCTTTTTTGGTAATGATAATGACCTGCCTAAACTACTTAAAGGGTTATGAAGGAATAGTGCTGGTTTTGTTCACGTTCATGACACTAATGAAATATCATAAACACATCCCAGCCTTGTGGAAAGATCAATGTCACTTACTCTTGTAATAAACAAGTGGTGTACTGATAAGTATTTAGACTTAAATGTAAATCAAAGTGAAATTGTGTAATTTTTACAATATAAGAATGTGACAGAAACTCTGTTGGTCAAAATTAATGACTGAATGATGTAGGTAAAAATTGACTCAATGTAAATTTTCAGGAATTTTTAAATGCAAATATATCTTGGGATACAAATATAAAAGCCCTACAGAGTAAGCTCAGTCCCAGTTGCTATTTATTAAGACATGCATGAGCAACAAGCAAAAAAGTACTTCTTAATTTATACTATGGGGATATATTCAAATATAACCTATAGTATAATATTTTGGGGTTCAGCTGCCATTTCTCTATCCATGTTTAAATACAAAAGAAAGCCATCTGAAAAATCTCTGTGAAATGTCATAATGCTCTAGCAAGGTCTATATTCTAGGAATTAAAGTTACTACCACTCCCAAGCATGTCTTTTATCCTTTAATTCTGTCCTTAAAAAAGAACATTGGTCACTATTCCCTTAGTTCCAAATATCATCATTACACTAAAGAGGAAGACAATATGACAATATAAGAACTAAAACAGTTCTTAAGTAGTCATAATAGATGGAAACCTGGGGCCTAAGGAAATAGGAATCAGACTATATAACAAATTACCCAATATTACAAAATATACTAAGGCAACTACTGTGTTTCAAACTAAATTAAAAAGATACCAACAAGGTAACATGTTCTATTCTGTTGATTATTATCTCAGCAATACTCATAATTATTGAGAACTTTACATTTAGTATATTAATGCTCTGTGATAAATGGAAACTTATGTGTAAGCTACATTTTGATGTAATTGATAGAATCATATTTATATCTCAATTGAATCTGTTTCTTTTACTTCATTGAGACATTCCTTTTATCATGTACATAGATCACCTATTGGCTATATGATCTTTGGGAAAATGAAATGAATTATAATTGATATTTATCATCTGAGGTAACCAGTTATCAACCCGAAAGTTGAATTGACATATGAAGCTAGAACTCACTGACCTTAGGGCTCAGTCAGTCAGTGGTACGTGAAATTGACACATCAAGGTTAGGGGGCCAGTACCTTTGGCCACCTATGGTTTCCCAGAAATGCACCCAAAATATTGCATAGTTGGTGTGAAGCTGAGAATGCCCAGAGGTGACCCCAGAAATTGGACCTGGGTCCTCTGGTAAGTAGCCTAGTGCCATACTACCTGGGCAACCATGTCCCCTCTCTATCTTAAAGACTTCTATCTTAGAACTTGCAGAGGGGCATTGTGTCAAACAATTTTTGAAAGTCTAGAAAAACTGCATCAACTGGAAAATTATTTTTTCCTAGACCCAAAATATCACAGATTATGATTTCAAATTTGGTCTCACAGGAGCTATCCCAGTGGAAACTTCTGAATTTTCTTCATTATATCCTGGCTAGCATGATGCCTCACTAATAATTGAACAGCATTGACTCTATAATCTTGTATGTGATGAATGATCATGAGATAAGTCTACAATTCCACCATAAGGTGGATTTTTGATATATGTTTTAAAATAGTTATTTTACAGTAAATGGGCATCATGTGCTTGCTCTGTTGAGAACTTCTTAGATGTCCTCTTCAAATATGCCATTGTTTCTAACCCCAGTTCCTTTCATATGCAAGCTTGTATTTGGCTGAGTTTGGAGGAACTGCTGTGGCTGAAGGCTTCCAATAGGCATTTTATTAGCTACATGAAATTCCAATTGCAGGCATTTCTGAGAGGAGCTAATTAAAAAGGTGATTGGAAATCTTCAGACAGTATCCTGGTGAAAATGCCAAGAGAGATAGAGTTAGATAATATCCTGACTGCAGGTTGCCCTATCCTCATCATTTTTTAGTGAGTTAAATACATTGTTCCTGCTTATTCCCTTGATTCCTCCGATTTAGGGATTCAGTTGCTGAATAATGCAAGTTGTATTTCAGAGCTGCTATCTCATAATAGTGTTTGTGAAAACTCTAAATAAAATGTGGACAATGTCCTTTTGGTATGAGTGGATGCACGTTGACAAGGCGTTTCCTTTCTACATGCTGCTTCAGTGTGAAAGAGGCTCTGAATAAAAGAGCAAAAATTATGCAAATGTAGAAATCCACATTTCTAAAGGTAGGCTACTCAGGTTAGCCAAGCATATATTTTTCAAATCAATATAAAAATACACTGGATTTTAAACTTATACATATGTAAAACCATTAGAACAACCCTCAACTTCATATCATTCAAGGTATTCCAAAGAGGGTTGCATCTTTCAAAGAAGACATAATTATTTAAACTTATGAATGGCTAAGATTAACTTACTGACTAGTGATCCTTTCTGCTGCATACATATTGAATGAATCAAGTGAAGTAGCTGGCCCAGGTGGCGGTGGGGTAACATCTTCACCTGCCAACCCAGAGGTTTCAGGTTTGATTCTCACCTAGGAGGGTTTTTCTCCATCCAGGGCTAGGATTCTTGTAATAGTTTCTATTTTTATACATAATTATTAAAAAGCCTGAGTCAAAGAGCTGTTTTCAGATTAATGCCAAATTAAGAAAAAGTAAATCATCTCAGATGGTGAAATGATGAAATTCCACCTAGTCTCGAATGAGGACATATGCCTTGGGTCCAAGGATACTATGCAATATTCCCAAATAAGATAATTCCATGCTCTAGCAAATTATGAGAGACTATACATACATCACATAGAAATCAAGGAATAGTGTGCTTCCAATATAGGTCCACAATTCCTTCGTATTGAACATGATGTGAATGAAAATTTGAGCAGATAACCCATAATATCAATTCATTTTCATTCAAGATGTTCTCCTATTTCAGGGCAGGTGCTATTAGATGGTGGTCCCTTTCAACTATTTACTTCTACAATTCACAATAACCTCCTCTTCACCACAGCACAATTTCTTTCTTCATTTATTCATAACTTCTGCCCACTCTAATGCAGTCTAAAAAGCATATTTTCTTCCTTTCTGTGCTTTACTAAACCAGCATTCTCAATTTAATCATGTCCATCAACATCCCACCACCTTTCAATAATATCCTCATCCAATTTCTCTGCCTTTTTTGGTTTTTTGATTTCACCTTGCCACCGCCTCCTCTATTCCACTGAATTGATGAATTTGTGCTATGTCTCCTTCTGTGCCCATTTTAATTTCTTCATTCTCTGTCACGCCTGCATTTCAAAACCCTCTAATCTATGATGAGCATTTCCTTGCTCAAAGACTAGGTTTCACATTCATAAAATCTTACACACTACATTTAAGTCTTTAAGATTTTTTCCTGTTTTTACTCAGTCTATCACCATTCTTCTGGCAAATGCCTCTCTTTGCAATTCTCATAATGTCCACACTTAAATTCTGATTAAATAAAATATTGCTCAGGTACATGATCTGCTGCATCTACTCAAGTAATTTTCCTCCTATTTAAATGTTTAACTTGGCTTTCCTGCTTCTTGATAATTCAATGACTTCAGTATTATAAATCCTCATTCTATACCTCTTGCATTGTTCTTGAAGGCACTCAATAATATCTGCAATCTATTGCTTGGCTACCTGACTCACTCTCGTTAAAAATCTCTTATCAATCACAACCCTGACTGAATCAATCATCTGATTGGCCACTTTCATTCCCAGCTCAAGCTTTTCTCACGCTACCTACACATGTACTCGCCATGCATATTTGAAAGTAGCAATTCTCAGGCAACCCTGATAAGCTCTCCTGCCAATCACAGTCCATCCATTCTCTTTCTTCTTAACTTACCTGTGAAATTTGATTCATGAATAAGTTTTGAGTAACTTGTCAATCTTTCCAATCTACTCTATTCCATGTATCTCTAATAATTTTTCCCACTCTACACAGTCAAATACATTCTCAAAATCTCCACATTACACAAAGACATCCTGGTTATATTTCATCCTCCTTGCTACTAATTTTCTCACCATTGCAATGGCAGCGCATAGACATCTACCATTTCTAAACAAGAACTGATGTTGATAGGTAGTTGTTTGAATTATTTTTTAAACTCCTATAGACAATTCTCAGAACTACTCTTCTTCCAAGTGAAAGTAAAATTATCATCCTATAGTCCAGATAAAATTCCTTTGCACTTTTCGTGAATAGGTGCCTTGTTGTTTTTCAGCCATTAAAATATACCTGAGAATTCTGCAGGCCAAATTCCTCCCTCATAAATATTGTACTGTGCACAAGCTCTAAGAATTCTTCTTTTCCTTATGATGGCATACACATACATATATGATGTAGGTGGAACCTAATAGCTGGATCTAGTTCTGTTCTTTGTTATGTCATTGGATGATACATAAGAGTACTATTGTTTTAACTCACAAATTATATTTTAATTAGATGTACAAATAATTGTATTAAAGTTGTAGTTTTTTCTTAGTTTTATTTAAATTGTCATGTCATCATCATCAATATTTCAATCCTGATATTGTTTCACCATTGCCTTCCATTCTTCTATAGTCAGTATTAATATTCTCACCCTCTGAAAGCTTCTCTGTTCCATGTCCTCAATTTTCCCTTTGTCCTTGCCTCTTTCTCTTCCTTGTGATAGGATTTTCCCTTTTATGTTTCCAAATAAACCATTGTGCCTCAAAGTTTCTCCACGTCATCAAGTTTTTATTTGCTGCAGTTCTCCTTATGGCCCTCTACTCTGCTGCTCTTCTTTCCTGCTACTTCCTCGTTCCTCACTTTACCCGTCCATTTCCTCTTTAGCAATCTCTCAGAGCACCATGCATTGAACGTTTATATCCTTTGTTGGTCCATTCTTCCAAAGAACCATATCTCTGATGTGCAGAAGGCCATGCTCTTTATGAATATTTGATGAACTGCTTTACTTCCAGCAATGCTACCAGTTGTGATTATATTGCCCGATTTTCTATCTCACCAGGATCCCTTAAAAAAATGTTATCAAAAATACCCAAAAATGTTGGAATGCTAATTATTGCTGTGTGGATATCTGTACATGTCAATAATTTGTTCCCAATGCCCATTGGGAAAATTTCCTTAATCAATGCCACAGTGTTTAGTTAAGAACTGCTTCTAAGATTTATAATTTTGTACCATGATACTGGCCTGTAACAAATACTATATTTCCATTACTCTGATTCCATTTTTAAAATGAAATAAAATTTAATATTGATGCTTTGTCTACATTAATGAACCTAACCAGGCAGGTTTGTATACCAGCATACCCTCTGAAAATGTCTTTCATGCATTGCAAATCAAAATTCTTCTCTAATTTTAAATTTTATTTTTTATCTTAATAACGAGTATGTAACTTTATGTAATTTTTACTTGTTTGTTAATGTATTTTTATAGTTGTGTTTCTTGCCTTTCTTTATGTGAAAAGGTTATTACCGTAAATAAATAAATGATCCACTCCTTCTTGTCTCTCTTCTCACTCATCCTTGTCCTTCTTCATCTCTCACATGACTTGGTTCTTGAACTTCTTATATGTGGTTTCCTTTGCTTCATTTCTAAGAATTATTATAAATTATCCCAATATAATTTCCGTGGGTCTGCTGAAAAATCTATTGATGGAAATTTCACCACAAATTATAAAATATGAGGCATCAATAAGAATCATGCTAAAAGAAAATGAACTACTTCATTTGAAAATATACTCACTAATGATATAGTCTTTGCTTGGTGAGGAACATGTGCAGAGAAGCAGCACAACAATTTATAAATCTTGGGCCCGACGGAAAATGAGCAAATGAAATGAAAACCCCAAATACTTTACAGCATATTAATTTCATTGACAGAAGGCATTACCTACATAATATATTAACAAAGACGGAAGCAAATACTGTAATAAAACCAGTAAATCATATTAGCCTAGTTTCATGAGACCTGGCCACTGCAGAGCAGGACTGCCTGTGTGTTGAACTTTGTTTGGTTTGTGGCCTAAACTAGCAGACTAGGAAGAACAATTTTTGTACTGCCTAATAACAGCTTGGGATAACATGAGCAAGACTAAGTCAATGGAGAGTAATACTAATGTTGGTGACTTCATTTCACATGATGAAGAAGAAGGGTTGAAAAAACTGATACCAACCGCCATCCAAGACAATAATAATACATTTTGCTGGCCCAAAAATCATATTACAAAAATACCACGTGGCTGCATAGATGTATATAATATAAGGCGCATCAAAATGGAGTATAATGCATACAGACTCAATTGAGGTACAAAATATGGTACCAATAATTACATTAAATGTGGCACAAGCACACACAGACACTCACATTAAGTGTAACATGCACACAAACATCCATTAAAAATCACAGAGCACCAATATAAACTAGATTAAGAGCATTACTACAAACTAGAAGCACGGACTCAAAGATCAGTATTATCGTTGAGATATTCCTCAACTAAGTAGAATATATTATATTGTTGAAATCTTTTTCATTTATGTTTGAATACACTAGTTCCCTTAGTATGCTTTACACTTTTGGGTAATTTGTTATACAATCTAATGTCCATTTCCTGGGGCCCTAATTTTAATGCTTTAGTTCTAATATTGCCACAATGGATGCTGTGCCTTCCTCTGGTGTATTGATCATGAAAGTCAGAGTTAAAAGAAATTATTCAAAAAAGCCACCTAGTGCCTTAGATAATTGTGAAAACAGAACTAAAAAATATTTTATAACACTATTATTAGTGGTAGACAACCATGCTAGAGTAGATTTTCAATGGACCCAGGAGCTATTAAATAAAACAGAATGTTGATCTTTCCAAGTTCATATGCAAAATTATCAATATTTACCTTCATTGGCCTATTATTAGCACATGTACTTAAATTAAACTTTTCAATTTGTAAGCACCTTGTCCTTTCTTAACAGTTCTTCAATATCATGGTGAATAAACAATAAAACTGTAAATTTTAACATATGCTGCAAAAAAATATTTTTGCTGATTACAAATTATTACTGTGCTTCTCTGGTAAGCATGTCAATAGCAATTTCTGTTCCAATTCATTGTGTGTGCTTTCTGTTACAATTTCATACTTCTCCAGATTTCAAGTCGGTGCTGCTTTGATACTTTGATTATGAAGAGATCATTCAGCATAGTGGGTTGACAAATTTTCAAGTAAAAATAAGGGACACCCTGATAACACACTTATTCCCCGCTTTGCCAATCCATTCCATTTTCTCAATTCTTTTTCAAAGCACATTTCATAACTTTTGAAATACTTCTTTCTCTCTTATCATCAATGTTTCACAGCCATGGGAAACCACACGCTTCATAGATCAATTAGCAAAACTCTCCCTCAATTAAGTTGGAATACTTGTCAGGGAAAATAGAAAGATCAATTTCATAGGTGGAGCCTAGCTGGTTATTTTACCATTGTATGGTCTAGGTGCACATATTATTTTCTATTATTGTTCCAGCCTTCACCACACTTTAAATCTGCAAGATTGTTATGCTTCCAAATGCTTTAATTATAAAACAAATGGATGGAGCAACATTTCCTCAATAGGACTAAAGAACGGAAGGCAGTAACTGTGATGTTTTAATATTGAAATCTGTCAACAGTTGAAGGCCTCTGATTGGTGTTAAATTATGTGAATGATTTTGTCACAAAAGTGTAAAGAATGGTAACTCCAGAAGATGCCATGACAGTAACTTTCAAAGGAGTAATCCACTATGTGTCAATTACATTAGAATAAGAATAAATAATTTTTATTGCTCTGGGAGCAATGTCCCTGGGAGCAGAACACATGTTACATGAGGTTTTGAAACCTATGGAGTGAAACAGGTTTACATAATGCATAGAATAAGGTAATTAAACCAGTCACAAAACATAATTTAACATCAGTTGAATGAAACATATAGTACAATGCATAACTACAAATACTAAGAACAATAGTAAAATATTTAGCCTGAAAGAACAGTAGTAAGGTCACTTTGATAGTGTGGTAGACAGATATTCAAACATTTTCCTGTTGAATTGGGACATGTTCCTGGATAATTTTACTTCATTAGGCAAGCAGTTCCACAGTTTACAGGATGAAATACTGAATGACTTTTCATATATAGCCGTGCGGTATTTGGGAAGGTGGAATGTTTTTGCAATGCGGGTTGATCTCTTTGTCTTAAGTGAATTGAATATAAAATTTTCAAATAAATAAGAAGGGGTTTTAGAATTCAGAACTTTTAATAATTGTGAGGCCTTTTGAAGCATTCTCCTCTGTTCGAGTTTTAGCCAATTCAACATTTTATAGTAAGGAGTTACACGTTCATTAAAACGCATATTAAAGGTGAATCGTAGACAAGAATTTTGGAGCCTTTGTAATTTGGTACTTAGCTCCTTATTCACATCAGCGTAGACAACTGAGCAATAGTCGAGATGTGGTAATACTAACGTTTGAACAAGCTTCTGGTGAAATGTTATAGGGATTATGTGTCTGAAATGCTTCATTGTGTAAAGAGATTTGTGAACTTTATTAGAAATGGTATGTACTTGCTCGCGCCAGGTTGAGGTGCTGCTTAGATAAACTCCTAGGCTTTTCACTGTATTTGTGTAGTCAATTTGAATATTTAAAACACTTATTTCAGGGAGATCACTTGCGAGCAGCATGTGTACATTGGCGGTGCTTCCAAAGATTATTGACTTGGTCTTTTTGGGATTCAAATTTAGCCGATTTTCAGTCAGCCATTTACCGATGAGTTGGATATCCTTGTTGACCAAGTCAATGGCATGGTTAAATTCAGAGGGGTAGGACTCAAGATATATCTGGAGATTGTCAGCATAAAAGTGATGTTTACAATGAGTTATTATGGTAGCTAGTTCTTTTATAAAAATAGTAAATAATAAAGGTCCGAGAATTGACCCCTGTGGAACTCCACATAGGACAGGTTGGAAAACAGATACATTCCCATCTTCATCTTTAATAGCTTGCTGATGATTAGACAGATAGGAGCGAAACCAGCAAAGGACAGAGTAACAGAACTTGAGCTTGCTCATACGTTCCTGTAGTATGCCGTGGTCAACTGAATCAAAAGCCTTGCTCAAATCGAATTGGACCAAAACTGTTACCTTTTTTGCGTCTATGGATTTGCGTATATCATCATCAGTTACCTTTATCAAAGCCGACTGAGTGCTATAGAGCTTATGAAAGCCCGCCTGATACTCATCGAAGAAATTGTGCCGCGTAAGATGCTCCACTGTGCTACATTAGAGGAACCTGGGTTAAAATCCCGGACAAGGCGAATAATTATTACACTCTGGAATTATTACATGGCAATGTAAATTCCCTCAGAGTGTGAAAAATTAAATAAACTAGTGGAGGGGCTATAAAATATAGAAATTATTGCTACCAATAATCCATAATTTTATTCGTTCAGGATTGACATGGTTGAGGATAAATCAATGATGTCGAAGATGTGTTTATTTAACATTACTATGGAAACAAATGGCAAATTGTTAACTTACGTTAGCATAGAAATATGCCAAAGAAACCCACAATTGCAAATTTATTAGACAATTAACTGCAAAAATAAATGAATTCAAATTCAATTTTGATCAAATCAAAATATGTTCTTTATGAGGTCACCACAGGGAAAGGATCTAGCCACCCTACCCTGATGTGAGAATTTCACATGCTGTTGGGCTTGGGTGGGTGGGTTAACTTTGGATGAATTGGGTGAACTCTACCAGCGCTGACCAAACCAATCTACCTCTTGATTACTTTGTATATAGATTTCACAAAGTCCCTTGATTTTGACTCAAGATATTGTTCATAATTATATTTTAAAATTGCAAAAGATAAAATTGCTTAAGTTGCCATCAGAAAGATGATATAGCACATATTGAAGAAGACTGTTTAATATTGAATCTGAGGTTTCTGCTGTATTTATTTACAATGGTAATGGCTTTTGGGCATTCCTTTGCATCTGGATGTCTCATGGTGACACAAAGACGGTGGAAACCTGATGCGGAGGAACAATCCAAATGCCCTCACCATTACAATGCAACAATTTAAGAGTGTAAAAATCATTCGCCTATTGATGATTATGTATAATTACCTGCATTGCAATTTAGCATTGAGAAATGAGCAGCTCAGTACCAGTGACCCATAATGAATTACTGAATTGACAGTCTCCTAACTAGAAATATTGGAATATTGCAAAAAATTTCCTTAAATACAATACTGATAAGGATTTCAAGCCTGAAAAAGGAGGAAATCAACAGATTGAGAATGAAGACACTTTCATGGTAGAAACAAGTTTCTAGCTTTGAAAAGATATGAAGATTTAAGCACACCAGGAGTCTGGGATGAAAGCAGCTGAAAGACTGACTGCAGATTACAGGCAAGACTGACAAACAATCGCGGCAAAGTCTACAAACCAAGAAGAAGCAAACAAAGAGGCATGGTATGAAAGAAATATTCCCATACTATGCTAGTGGGACAGCCAGAGAAATTGGCATTTAAACTGAGAAAATTGGTAAGGACATGTAATTTTGGTGCAAAGGCAGTGGGAATGTACAGTTCATATCAATTGGTTCAGTTTAGTACTAAATGCAGTAGGCCCCAAAATGTGGTGATCCACTTCAGAAGTGTACAAATTAAGAATGGGACCGATGTAGTTTACATCTGTGATTAACTTCTTTCGGAGAATAATTTGGGAAAATGAACTTATCGCTAACATACGTCTGACACAATTAGACTGTACCAATGTGGAGTTTCATGACAAAATTATATATTGAGGAAATATTTTGCTTCAGACCTACCTCGTAAACTTGACGGTAAATAACTATGATAAAACGCATAAATGAATGCTAATAATACTTTGATTTAAAAATGATACCTGCTCGATAGAATTTTCTGATATCCTTAAACTTAAACAATTTCCATCCATGTCAATGGACAATGGGGTAAAGGAGGGATAAAAACACTTGAAAGGAGAGATCGATGAATTAATAGTAAAACTTCAAGCCATGGAGAAAGCATTGAGGTTCTTCTCAATTATTTCTTCTTCTCAAAGAATAGTTGCGAAAGTACTGCGACACATAAAATGCTCTGGCTAGGAAAGTAAAAGGATGTGGTCCCTTGATGTGAATTGCTCTTTTAATAAAAAGACGGAGGCTTATTTCATGAAAGTCAAAGGCTATCCCTTTTTCAGCATGCCAATTTGGTAACATCAGCTAGACTGCAGGAATAAATATTTGATAAGCATGAGCGTTTGAATTTTCGTGTACTTTTTAGTTTTAGTTCTATCCCAAACATTGCGAACGGCGTTCTACTTGGGAGCATGATTGCCGCATTATAGGTGGCGTTGAAGGAAAGAGACATTGGACTGTGCTGACATCTTGCAAACTTACTACTTAACTAACACCTTTCTAACGACTTTCTAAAGCCGCCAAAATGAAACGCGGGATTTATCCATAACATATTGGTACTAATTATTCATCATCGCAGCTCATTTTTACAATAAATTTGTTATCAACACACTGCAATGTAAAAGGATTTAGCGCTTCTTGAAGACAGATAACTATTGAGTTCCTGCATTGGAAGGTTAATGCAATAGCTTGTACTTCATGTGTAGATCATCAAATGCTTCCAAGTGAAAAAACGCGTTTTTAAAGGGTTTTCAGTTTCGACACTTAAGCATGCACTCGATGACAGAGTAAAAACGACTGGTGGGTGACTACAAATGACGAAGCATATCCCATAATGCCGTAAAGTATATTCGTTTTCTAATAATGCTTGGGCACTCTTGATTTGTTTGCCTATTTTTACTATTCCTTTAGCTATCTGTCAATTCATCCATAACAATATTATCTGAGGTTTTTTTCACTCTACGCCATGTACTAAAATAGTTTAAAATCCATCATTGTCATCCAGGAACGCTAATCAAGTTGACGCCATAATTGTTTCGTTTAAAACGTAATTAAAACACTTTCTCTTTTCTTTAGTCGACTTAATTATAACGTAAAAATGACGCTTTCACCTTGTTGAATGCCTTTTCCGTAAAATTAGGCAGTTTTGTGAACAATTCAATTGGCTATTGGTTTCCGCGTTCTCGTCCACAGTCATTCAGTAGAAGTACTGTTTGTGAGTACACCAGACCTAGAAACTGATGAAGCCTTGGACATGAGGCTAAATTTAATTTTAAGGTGTATTTTTATGGATTTGGCCCGGCGATTTTGTAATTAGACACACCGTTCTGTATTCTTGTACGGCTCGTTCCCTAACAGGTCACTCGTCGGCTGTCGCGAAGGCGTTTCTAATTGGAATCGCTATTGTACACATCGTAATATTCATTTCATAAGATTAGAATGAATTCATTCCACACCTAATAAGTATTATTTTACGATTACAAAGGGCGCAGTGAAAGAAGAAAATCAGCGTCGATTATGAGGATTCCATGTACATCCCCATGTAGGAGGGAGCAAATGAAGTATGTCACCTCACTTGGAACTATTTTAAATAAGTCGCACCTGTGGGATATTACAACAATTTGATTGGAAATTAAAAATATTCTGTGATAATCAGCTGGCATTACACTTACGTAGTTCTCCGCATATTTAACAGGAAGTAAGAATTTCGAATTTAGAAAATCATTCGCGTTGACCGGAATTCGAAAAACGATTCTTCGATGTCCGGCTGAGTGATTTCGCCTCTTAACTACATTCTAACGCATACTTCATTTGTCCAAAGTACTGGTAAACCAACCTCATTAGCAGTTTACTACATAAAGTGGATTGAGGTGTCGTCCAACGCTTTGACATTTTCGCATTTCGGTGCGCATCAATGTTTGACGCCGTGGCACCATGAATTTCATTTCACCTTAGTAAGGCGTGCAACACAAAATGCGGAGTCGATTTCATTGTTTACATTCGGTTATTCAAAACTAAAATCGAGAAATATCGATTAACAAGTTATTGTATCAATTCATACTTTCAAAAATTTGAAGGTTCCCTGCGTTTTTTACAATTGCTTATGCGTTTTTAGGTAGAACTGCTTCACAAAACTTTAATCTAAAAGAAATTTTTTTTATTTCATACTAAGATATCAAGTAATACATTAGTCGCTTTTGTCAACTATTTCAAAGCTAATTTGGCCTCATTTACAGAGTTCGCCGACTGTTAGGATATTCCATTTTCCTGTGATTCGTACTGCGATCATATTCGTTGCATTGCTTCGGTGAGGATTCATTTTTTTTCTCTTTGATTTCAAACTGCGTGCTTGCAGCAACATGCCCGACCGTTAAATGTTCCAAATAACTTCAATTTCCCTTCTGCTCGTCATATTAATTAATACACTTCTTTCTCCTTTCGTGCCTTTTTCTTTATTTCTGGATATTTCCGTACTTCGTGTGAATCATTGTCTATTGCTTACGGTGTCTGTTTGCCTGAAAACAAAAATATCATTAACAGGACGACATGTAAACGAGGAATACATTTTGACCTTAAAGAAAGTATTTACTCTATCACCCCAGTGTTACCCTCACTTTTGTGGTCGTGCTCAACGTCTCTTTTGTTGCTTTAATTAACTGCTCGTCCTGATTAAACCATTCCTCCACCTGAACTCTTATCGCTTTCTCCTCACCTCTTGCTCCTAAACCGTTGTCCACTATCTCTCCGCCATATCTCCCTTCGCCCATCATCGCGCTCTCCAACATTATCAAATGTTTAACAAACGAGTTTAACTATGACACTAAAGGGATTTTAATGGCCCCACACTACTTAGGTAGATCAGACCACAAAGATAAAATGAGGGAGATAGATTCCAGGACAGAGAGGTACAAATAATCATTCTTTCCCAGAACAATCAGAAATCATAATAGTAAGAATCCAAAGTCACTTTAGAAATATTAAAAACATTGAATTTACAAGTTGGAGCAAAGTTAAACACTGCAAAGCTGTTAGGTATACTTTCAGGTGAATGTGTATGTAAGATGTAGTTTGAGTGTTTGCATGTGTGGGGTGTAAGTGTTCTTGCATGACTGTATGCCATGTTTTTTTTGTGGATGTATGAATTTGTGGTTCTTACATGCGGTTTTTTTTCTTTTCTAAATTACGGGTGGTGTCCTAACACCCCCCGCCACACGCCCTTGCGGCGGCTTGCGGGGTATTAAGTAGATGTAGATATAGAAATGTTTCCTTCCAGGAACCCTCTCAATTATTTACATTAATTGATCGTTTATCCTGTTAATTTCTTCCTCCAAGTGGTTACCTGATGGCGTGTGGGTCAAAATGTGGACCAATTTTGTTGGTTTAGCTTTGAATTATTGCCACCCCTTCCTTGCCTTCTACCCCTCCGCTGTACATTATCCATAACTATCGCTCCAGTAATTCCCGCTATTCAGCCATCTCGCCTCGCACAGCCCTAAAACGTCTTCATTTCCTCTCTCCATCTCTCGTTTAATGTGTTCCGATTTCTTTGTTCTTAGAATCATCTTCACTTTCCTAATTGCTATTTTGATTTTATTGGTCTCCTGCTGTGTCCTCTGTGCTTCTTTCATCGATCCCGCTTCGCAAGGTCCAAGTTGAACAGGAATGAATATTCCGCCTGGCAAGGTGAATTTCATCAGCTACACATGTCCTCTCTTCGTCCCTTGCTTTCTATTTTCTTATTACCCTGCTCTTAACATTGTCCTAACTTCCCCATTCCCTGTTACAACTGCTTCGGTCTTTTCCTGTGTTGCTGTTGACGATTTCTTTCGGCAATAATTCTGCTGAATTCTGCTCATCCGCTACTTGTCAGAGCACACTGTCCAGCAGGCCGAGGCCCCTAGTTACCAGGTCTCGTTTTAAGACTTTTGGGCCAAATAATTTAGGAGGTTTCCCATTGCCTTCCTCAATAGTGTTTTTAAAGTGAACCTGTGTCCCTCACGAAGGACCAGACGCTGCGCCGACTACCCTTCGTCTGGCTCCTAAACTTCCACCCTCCTGATGGGTTACTCCACCAGAGGCAAATATGATTTCTTTCACAAAAAAATATCGAATGGTTATCAGAACGCACCAGCACTTCCGCCATGTCCGAATTGTAGCCCATGTTGATGGAAGCTAATGAGATAACAAAATTAAAATGTTGAGCTGTAAATAATTCGAATGAAATATTTTGAACACTCTCTAATGAACAAAATTGTACGCATTTAGCAACATCTATTGGTTGTGTCCAAAACCATTGACGTTATTGTTTCGATTAAGTAGTCGTTCGCCTGTCGGTGGATGCAGGTGGTAATGTCCGAGAAAGTCATTGCTCCCGCCAGTTGCAAAGTGTTCGATTTCATGCTGTGATTCGATTTTTGTATTTGCAAAAGGATCATCAGCAGCCCACATTCATCGTGAGTTGTGCTTAGTTGTTCATGGACTCACAGTGATGACTGAAGTATATATTGAGTCGAAGCTTCATAAATGTGCATGATGGAGAATCGGAGTGGCAGGCCCAGTAGCCAGACCGATGAAATCGTTCAACAAGTGAACTGCGATCCGATGGGCGATTAGTGCGCACACTTCTTTACACATAATATTTCACCCGTTATTGCGATTTTTTAACCTTTTCCCCGCTGTCGTAGGGGATGAGACGAGAGCAGTGATGTATAATACGTTCCGTACACCTTCGGTACTTTCCTCCCACTCCCAAAGTTAGTCAAATCCCCCTCGGATCCTCCGAAACGAGGAGCAGGGGATCGAACGGAAAAGGGGACTCCTTCCCGAGTCAAGGCATAATCCCTCTGCGACCACGCAACAATTGGGCTTCCGCCGTTCTACTTACGCTCCGTTCCTCGCTCTCCCGCGAGTACCACTTCTCGGCACGAAAAAGAAAACTCCTTCGGCAATCACTTCGCACAGGTGTCTTACATTGTCCCTTTTGACGACACCGCCACCTCCTAATATATCCTCCGCTCACTATTTGCGAATTCTTCTGGTTTCACACTGCAACCTTTCCTCTTCCCTCGCCATCTTTAAGACATTTTCCTTTTCATTCATCTCTGTCCTCTTTGGCCACGAGATTCTCTTTCTAATTTTCCTAATTCCTTGCGCTCATTCTCCTCCCTCAAGTACTCCCCATTCCAGTGCAATGCTACACCTGCTCTGTTTCACTCTCTGCAACTTAAATGTTTAACGTATAAGTTTTACTTACTTGAGGATCGCGTAATTTCGGCTACCTTGTATTTAATCCTCATTCTATATATTTCGATTTGGCCCAACACTTAAAGCACTCAACAATAACTACAACACCTAGGCTATCATACTCAATATTTCTTGATCATTTGCAAACCTACTTGACCTAATATTTTTACCAAACACTTTACTTCTTAGGTCAAGCTCTACCCACGCCACTTTAATGGACTGGTATGGTATAGATTCCTTTGAAAATATTTTGTTCTTTAAAATCGAATCCATGTGTGAGAAAAATTAAATTTTCCAACGCACATACGGTGTCACTACCCGCCTGGTATCAGTCAAGCACATGACAAAATGATAGAAAATATGGTAGAGGCGGCCAGGTTTGTCGGATGGTTATCACACTCACCTGCTAAGCCAAAGGCCGCGGGTGAATGAGTGTCGCGTCAACTCGGGCCGTTTGACCCCAGGGACACTCCTGAGATGACAAACTAAGAGTGGATTCCATTAGGCACACGGAAAATTTAAGCAAGAAAAGCAAGAAAAAAACATCCAACATTACAACTTAAACCAAGGAGAGAAAAATTTGGCATTTGAATGTAATCTAATGATATGGGAACAAATCAAAGCAGGGAAATCAAAATTGCGAGACAAGATAATCATGTTTTTTCTCAAAAAAGCCCGGAAGAAAACTATAGCAAGTTACGTATGTAACTCGCTCTTACCCAATTAACACAAAGCACCACGTGCATTTTGCGATTAAGTTGGATTGAATCCGTAATCAGCGGAAAGAAAATTTCACAACGAAGTGTTTCGGGTTTTCTGTTTTGAGTATTTTAGTTTTTCGCTGTTCAAACGCCGCTAGCATTTCAAAACAAGTTTCCGATTAAATGTCATTTCATGGACTGTACAATTCTTTTAAGGAAAATAATTTAATTTGAGTATTAATCGTTTAATACTGATTATTTTTTACAGAAATTTCTACATCAAAATGTTTAAAATGTGAAAGATTGACAACCTGTTTCACGTATACCGGAAATATGGCGTGGCTCCGTGCAATGATCCCTCCTTTGACAGGCTTTGCTGTAAAACCGCCCTTAGGCCAGTACCGGATTCCCGGAGGGGTTCGGGGGGTGTGAGGGACGGGAAGGAGGAAACACCTTCCCCTTCTCAAGGGTCGACGAGCGGGTCTCTGAACGATTTTCAAAAACTGGAAAGCATCGTTTCGTGTCATACAAATTGGCGCTGTTATTATTTTAGAAAATGATTTACAAGTGTTTCCAAAAGGTGTTGCCACTTGCCGTTTTCCTCTGGAAGTTAAAATCACTTCCTAAAGATTAATAATTATTTCAAGTAAACCGGTAATCGTTATAAATAAAATGATAGAGAATAGCCATTGGTTAGTAAAAACAATCACATCATTCTAACATACGCATTAGTACGCAACGCATGCACTTACACACAAGACACTTGTACGCATTTTCCCCCTCTTGGGATTCCTCCCAACATTCACCGCAGGCCGATAAAGCCAGAGCTCCTTATATCCGTGGGTTTTTTTACCCCGAAATCCCAGTGGTGGCAGCATTTTTGAGAGGTGTCACGATTATTGCTTGGGGTACCATGTGGAGGGAGTACCTCAAGTGGAGTACGCCGTCCGTCGGATGGGACGTTAAATTGTGTTACCCCTAGGCGCCTTCCGTTGAGAGTTGGTAGGTGCTAATACCAACGTCGGGTTTCTCTCAACCTTTCTAAAAATTCCCTGACATTCGTCACCCTACCAAATAACCCCACACCTATCCTATATCACCTTAGCCGCTCGTCTTCTCCCTTAACTACCACGGTGACTAGCAATGGCAGCGGTTTAAGAATACTTACTGCTTGTCTGTGTGTTTTTACAAGTATCCCTCGATTCCTTTTATTATTTATATCATATTACACATGTATACCTAATTAAATATATCTTTACAGACGGAATATTAGTTCCTAATTAAGTTGAATTGTACATAGCGGGATCGACAGAGGCAGCAGAGAGGACGCAGAAGAGGACCAATAAAATTACAACAGCAATTAGGAACGTGACGATGATTCTGAGGACAAAGAAATCGGAACACATTAAAGGAGAGATAGACAGAGGAAATGAAGAGGTTTTAGGGCTGTGCGAGGCGAGATGGTTGAATAGCGGGGATTACTGGAGCGATAGTTAAGGAGTAATATACAGCGGAGGGGAAGAAGGCAAGGAAGAGGTGGCAATAATATTGAATAAAAAGGTAGGAAAAGGCGTGGTAAACATAGGGCAGGTGTGTGATGAGATGTGTATTATTAGTAGAATTCAAAACTAAACCAACAAAATTGGTCCACATTTTGGTCTACATGCCATCAGGTAACCACATGGAGGAAGAAATAAACAGGATAAACGATCGATTAATGTAAATAATTGCGAGTGTTCCAGGAAGGAAACATTTGATAATGTTGGAGAGCGCGAAGATGGGCGAAGGGAGATATGGCGGTGAGATAGTGGACAACGGTTTAGGAGCAAGAGGTGAGGATGAGGAGAAAGCGATAGCGTTCAGGTGGAGGACGTTTAGGTTTAGGACGAGGAGGTTTAATCAGGACGAGCAGTTAATTAAAACAACAAAAGAGACGTTGAGCACGACCACAAAAGTGAGGGTAACACTGGGGTGATAGAGTAAGTACTTTATTTAAGGTCAAAATGTATTCCTCGTTTACATGTCGTCCTGTTAATGATATTTTTGTTTTCAGGCAAACAGACACCGAAAGCAATAGACAATGATTCACACGAAGTACGGAAATATCCGGAAATAAAGGAAAATTCACGAAAGGAGAAAGAAGTGTATTAATTAATATGACGAGCAGAAGGGAAAAATATCGGTGTACAAGGAAAATGCCAGAGATTTGGAAAAGCATACGTTATGCAATAGATTTGGGAATCGCGTGATTAGTTCGCATAATTTCCAAGGATCGGATGGAAATAACAATTAAGTAATTACGAGGTGTATCGTCAGATTCCAGAGGACGGAACAGTGGAGACGGATGAGGAAATCGAATGTAGAAACATTAATTGAGGTGAAAAGAAAGGAGCATCAGGGATGCGTGGAAACATTTATGAGTGACACCAGAGAGATGAGTACGTATAACGGAAGAATGATGGAATGTCAAAAATGGGATATCGAAAGCCAAAAACGAAACTATAGAAACAGAAAAGAGCAAGGAAACCAAATTTACAGAAGAGACGATTAGGTGATAGATGAGAGAGGAGGGGATCGAGATGGTGCGGGGGCTAACGTACTGGCTTCCCACCATGAGGGCGCGGGTTCAAATCCCGGCGGTGTTGAATATTTTTCAGAGGTATCTCGATCCCTACTTGAGGTGCTTTGTGGAGGGCACTTTGAGTGAGTACGCCGTCCGTCGGATGGGACGTTAAACTGCGGACCCCTTGGCGCCTTTCGTAAAGAGTAGGCTAATGCCGACGCCGGGTTTCTCTCCACCCTTCATCCTTTCCTATCCATCCCCTATGGCGCAAATGACCTTAGCTGTCGGTCGCCTCCCCTCAAAACTACTACTATGAGAGAGGATATAGAAAAATGTGAAAACGGAATTAGATGGTGGGAAGTAAAAAGAGATAAATAATAAACTGGGGCGAGAAACCAAAGGCGCAAATAAAGCATGCTGGGAAATGTATTGTGCGGATATGGAAAGTTTGCAAAGGGAGGGAGAAATACAGAAAGAACTCTCAGGAAGGAAGGAAAAACTGTGCATAATATTACTTGTACGGGAGGAAAATTATCAATCGAGCCAAGAAATGTTTCAGGGATATGGCAAGAATACGTGGAGGATCTATTAGGCAAAGGTACATGTATTACGCCAGCCAGCTAAGTAGATAGGGATAGTTTACGTCGAGACGTGCTGGGTTGCGAAATACCCGTAGAAAGGGCATTAAGGGAGAAGAATATATTAAGGCCATGGGCGTAGATAGCATCCCGATAAAACTGAATACAATACCTCTGAAATGATATTGGTAGAAGAGTTTTTATGGATATCATTTATGAGGGATAACTTTGGCGAAAGATTTTGTCAGGGCAGTGTTTGATCCTATACCAAGAAAGTGGAAGGCAGAAGAAGGATTATTGAATGATAAGTTTGATTTCTCTTTTGACTTCTCATGCAGCTAAGATGGTGCTTAGAATCATCCACGAAAAATGGAGAGGAGAACTAATAATTGCTTGGAGGATGATCAGCCTGAGTATAGGAAGGCACGTGTGATAGAAGAAATGAGGTCACTTAAAGTGAGGTACATAGAGCATAATCAGGATCTATTTTTTTGTTTCGTATATTTCGCGAAGGTGATTGATAGAGTGTGTTGGTAGAGTTGAAATGAATACATTACAGAAAATAGGAGAGGATTCGAGGGATAGGCAACTTATACACGACTTACGCATGTCTCAGACTGCACAGGTGCGAGTGGCGGATGGAATCTGGATGAGCAGCGAATGAACATCTGTGGGGAAATCAAAAAATTAGTTCGGTTTTCAAAAATTCAAGCTTTAGTTAGCATCTTGTAGTTAGCCAAGGGTTTACAAGCATTGCTGAGCGCATTAGAAAATTATCAAATGGTTGGCATAGGATGAGAATTATTTTAGACGAAAAAGTTTTTGTTTTCTAAGAAAAACGATTGCTTCGTTAAAGGCTACAATAGTGAGGAAAAACTAGAGCAAGTGAAACAGTTTACGCACCTAAGTAGTGCTTTGGACCAAAATGGTCAAGGTTGCAGGGACATAACAGAAAGAATTACGTTAGGCAAAGTACAGAGAGCAAGTGACTATTACGAACAAGTGACTATTGATACAGGGACTTGGCGTAAGGATGTTAAGAAGCAATAGGAAACATGGCCTTTGAAGCAAAACGATAGGCGTAATTTGGAGGCTTTTGAAATGTGGGTGTGGAGAAGGATGGGAAAAGTGATGAGGACAGAAAGAAAAATCAAACGAGGCAGTGCTAAATGTAATGGATGAAGAGAAGAAATGGCTGGAAAATATCCGGGTGCAGGAAAGATGGATGCAGAGCGTTTGGACCGGTGATGGGGTGTTGAAATACGTGATAGAGGGAAGGACATTAGGCAAGGGAGGAAGGGATGGGAATTGGTTGGCCAAGTTGGCCGGCATGAAGGAAGGAATGAATGCGCGGAGATGCAGAGTGGCTTGTTTTAGTGAAGTATGCCGTGTTATGCTCTCTTATGAGGGACAAGGAAATGCTCCGTTGCGCCATTTGTATACATCTGCGTCCATCCAAACCTACCCTAACTGATGTTGGAACACCAGTAGCAACATATCTCTTACTCGATGAGCCCCAAAGTGTGCCTCATTCCTCACTCGGTCCGTCTATTTAATAATCTTCAGCATTCTCTTCTTCATGCGCAATGTTTCGAAGGTGTCTATTCTTCGTTGTTCCACTTTTCCAATGTTCCATGTCTCTAAACAATAAAGTGACATGTTCCGTACGAAAAGTTTGACGAACTGCTTCCATGTTTGCAACCTCGGGTTCATAATTGCCTCCTCTTCGGGAACGCCTTCTTAGCTTGAGCCACTCTTCGCTTGATGTCAGCTGATCTCCTTGAATCCCAAGTTGTACTGCTTCTCAGGTAGACGAGAGCATTTTTCTAGATTAATTTCTTGAATTACGATACCCTCCTCTCTTGCACACCTAAGGATTTAGTTTTAGTTTTCACCTTGCAATGCGATGCTCATATTACATTCCCGAAGTACTTGGCTCATAGCATTCAGGCTTACTTGTTTTCTTCCGTTCTTTTGTCATTGGTTTCCTCGCAGGGGATTAAAACCACTCTTCCTTGGCCTCTTGCACACTGATTTGACTTAGTTCCGCAACTTCTTTCGAAGGGCTTCCCCACTCTAATTTCTTGGATTCTTATATTCTCTTCTTCCTTCTACGAGTTGTCTTATTTGTGCTGATGTTATCCATGGCCACATGGATCTCGCCTCTTATTTACGAATTCCCCGATTTTGATTTCGGTTATGATATTCTTCATTTTCTTCCACCCTTCTTACATGCTAGTCTGATATATTCTTTCATTATTTCTCTCAATAGTTGTGGTGAACCTTTTTCTTGCTCGTTTGACTACATATTCTGATTGTAACCTATTATTATTTTATACATTTTTCAACATGTACGTATCGTTTGGTAAAAAATCTTGAATTTGCGAACGGATTTATTTCTGCCGTTATTAGTTTGAAATTTTATTTCCTTCCTTCGACCACTGGTCACAATTTTCGTTTCCGACCTCTTGCAAACCTGATGACAATTTTAGCGTGACTTATTTCAATCTCTGGGATACACGTGTTATCAAAAATGCCCGGAAAAAATGAGCTACTTGAAAGCAAAATTTTAAATAAAGTCATATCGCCCTATCATTTTTAGTTGTCCGAAGTAGGGAAAGAAAAAATGTTTCTTTCTTTTGTTTTAAGTTCCGGCTTTCAGTTAGAACCGGCATCTATGTCCTTTTCCGAGGAAGTGGCGAGGAAAATGGAGCTGTTCCTCTCCTTTCATGGATGCCTATTGGTTGGACATCAATGACTAATAATTGGCGTCGTATGTGAAAGTTTAAAATGTCTCAAGAAATCTTCTGGAAAAGAGATGGAGGGATTGAACTATGCTTTCCACGTGAATTTTGACTTAATTTGGGATGCACGACACCCTGGGCCCCTTCGAGATTAGTTTACAACCATAAATCCCTACCCTCCACTCACCTCCTGCAGACTGATCCCTAATCCCAGAATGCTCCACGGCTGGTCATTTCACGGCGTGAACTACTCCAGCCAAAAAAAGGAACGCGCGAGAAAACATCGTTTATCCAAGATTGGCGGGTTCGAACCCAGTACCCTCGGGTTAGCCGACGATCGCATTGTCCATCGAGCTAAAGGAAATCCCGAATCCTTCCAAGACAGCATTCGCATAGGAGTCACATATGTGTGGGGTGTATGTGTTCTTGCATGAGTGTATACCATGTTTTGTTTGCGGACGGTATAAATTTGTGGCTTTTGCACGCGGTATCTTTTCTTTCATAATTAAGGTTGGCGTCCTAACACCCCCGCCACACGCTCTTGCGGCGGCTTGCGGGGTATTAAAATGAGTCTGCATCACCGTTCACCAAGTGCCCGCCTTTAATCGGGAGCCAGGGTTTATTTTCCCCGAAAATCCCCCGTGCGCCTCTGAGGAGACCGAGGAGGCGTGTCGGGGATTCGAGGAGCAGGTGAGCATTTCGACTTGAATGGCCACCACCGACCGCTTCCTCCGCGGCGCCAAATCGACGCCGCATCCGAGTAAAAAACGTTAAATCCGAGCACGGAAGCGATTCTCCTCCACCTTCCACGGAGGGAGATCACCAAGCGACCAATAAACAGGTACCGATCGCAGCGAAGCGGGTGTCCCTCCTTTCTCCTCGGCAGTCGCGGAGGATCCGCGAAGGAAAGAGACGGTGCCCAGTCCCGATTACCTTGGCTTGACCTTTTGTGACCCCTCTCTCCCTTCCCTACGGAAGAAAGCCGACCTCTTTTTGACTTTCACCTGCTCATGGTGTTCCCCCTCTCGCCACCCGCCCCCAACATCTCTCTGATCGAAATACTATATTCAATATTTTTTGCCGAACATGGGTGAAAATCGAAACGAGGAAGTCCACGGAAGAGAATGCCTTATGGGGGTTAATGCATCAGATTCTGATGATGACGGTCATGCCGTCGAAATCTCAAAACTGCAAATGTGAATTTCCTGTCTTTGTGTTTCAGTGTTTTAAAAATCTGTATCTGTATTTTTATATATTTGCACGTCGCCGAAGAGCATTCTAATTTCAATATATATATATATATATATATATATATATATATATATATATATATATATATATATATATATATATATATATATATATATATATATATATATATATATATAATACACAGTAACACACAATATAGAAACACAAAAAAAGAAGAACACTCACACGTTATTTCTTGATATTTCGACGGAAACAATCCGTCTTCATCTGAAGATATAGAAGTAATCATGATGATTACTTCTATATCTTCAGATGAAGACGGATTGTTTCCGTCGAAATATCAAGAAATAACGTGTGAGTGTTCTTCTTTTTTTGTGTTTCTATATTGTGTGTTACTGTTTATTGTACCATTCGGCACTTCCGTGTTACGTCTACGAAAGCATATATATATATATATATATATATATATATATATATATATATATATATAGCTCCATTCCGTGTATTAAAATAAAAAACTCAAGCTCAAATAAACGGCAAGTGGCAAATAATCGCTCCAGATAAAGAGGGATGCAAGGCTTACGAGAATAAGGCGCTAGAAGATTTGTTACGACGCAAAATAATTGCCGTTGGTTAAAGTGGAAAAGAACCTTCAGATCGAAGGGCTAACCAATGGATGGACTGAAAATCTTTTTCAATTCATGCATTGGCGCGGTGCAAGAGAGGATGAAACCTTGGGAAAAGTTCGCCGGGTAAGAGTGCCGGTGTCTCTCAGGCATCTTGGTCTCGAGTCCCGTCGCCTCGTCCGTGTGGCCAGCGACGCCGTCCTATCTTTCTCTCTCTATCCCTCTCCTAGTTGTCATCGTGTCGAAGTGATTACATACGACATCGTATGCGACGGGTCATCTTTCATTGCACTAATTGTCGATTGGTGATTTGTGTTGCTCCGGTGATTAAATTCGTCCAAATTACATTTTTCCCATTGTCCTGATCTCGAAATGTGCGAGAGAAGAATGATTCCTAATAGCGATCGGTTCTGTCGTCCATTTCCCATAACAACCGACTGTGATCTCGTCTACCAGTATAATACCGCGCTCGGATTATTCCTTGTGTCGGCTTTATACTCGATTGATTTTATTGATTTTTAAAAGTTTAAACTTTTGCATGCAATCTTCATTCTTCCGGCGTGTCCCTAATTCGACTATCCAAAAAATCATGTGACGCATTCTATTCTTTCTTTATGATTCTTGTCGAAACGGACAGATTTTCTTTTTACCCTATTTCATTCCGAAATTAAGATATTCTGCGAAGTGAGTCCCATGCACTACGAGTATTCATATTGAGGGATAGCCGAGGTGAAATATCATCTCTCGCCTTGATTTTTTCATTTGAATAGTAATCCCCTATTCGGTTTATGAGCCCTGGTTTCCTCAATGCAGCCTCTCAAGGCGTTCCCTACTTGCATTATCCAAATCAAGTCCGATGATAACATGATCGCTGCGTATTATTGCTCGGAACACCCGCCTCATTTTTTACCCCTACGACTTACGTTAAAGAACTTAGCATTTATTTTCCCGGAATTCCAATGCTGCACATTTCTTTAGAATGAATTGGAATTCAGACTGTTTGAGAATTAAGTTCAGATTGAGCAGGGAATTTTCAGATTGAATCACTTCAAATTCAAAGCAATAATATGCCTGATGCTATCAGAAACAGTGGTGCAGTCCTATTTGTTGCTTATATCGTGGCAGGTAACAACGGTATCATCAGCATATAATTTGATTTGTTGCTTAGTTAGCAAAGAACGCCCCTGGTTTCATGGGAAACATTAAGAGAAGGATCACACTTCTCTGTTCCACATCTGAGTTTACATTCAGAAATTAATTCACTTTCTTCTCAATTCCTTCTCTCTTTGAGTCCATTGTGGATGAATAATCCATGTTGAATTACAGAAGATCTAATAACTTGAGATCCATGCTGTGTTTGTGAATAAACGGTGAAATATTTTATAGAAAAAGATGGTGTCCCGTCTTAATATTGAATGATGGAACGAAATGAAACTCAAATGGATCCAATTTTACTGGAAGAAAACTAGCATGCCTTGTTATTCATTCGGATATACGTAAACCACGGATCAAATCCCAACAACCAGGGTGTCTCGGTATCCTTCATATACAGTAGTACTGTAGTGCCTGCCGAAGGGATTCTTTACTTTGTAGGGAGTTCAAAATCATAATGGAATGTTTCAGCTAAAGGTCCTTAGCGTGGTGCGTTTAAATACGCGTTGCACTTTTCCTGACCACGATGCGCTTTGCATTAGTCGAGAGGAAATTAGTTCACCCTGCCTATTTCGAGGCATTTTTGCCGAATGTTTCAGTAAAAAGGGAGAATGGATTCTCGTAAGTAAACCATTAGACGGGTCGTAGGGAAATGTAATGGACAGGAAAGAGAGATGTGACCGTGTTTTAGTGAGGCCATATTAAGAATGCGTGGCAAGTATTCGGGATCTACGTGGGTAAGTGATATTAAAGGAACTAGAAAAGATTAAAGAAATGTCAACGGGTAAAAAAGACTATGAGAAGAGATAAAACGTGACGGGTGTGTTGACGAAATCAGGTTGGGAGCTCTTTAATTAAAGAGCAGGCAAGACTCGAGATTGCGTGAAAGGTACAGGGAACCTGAGTTTTCTTTCGACGGAGGGAATTATAATGGCACCCAATTACATCGGTATATTCTACAATTGAGAAAAAATAAGAGAGGTATGCACCGTCACATACAGATTCAATTACTTATTCTTCCCTCGCACGATACACAATCATAACAAAATCGACCTCAAGTAGACGAATTAAATCTAAGACAAACATTTAATGATTGAGTCAATTATTTCATGATGCATATGCATGCATGAAATATAAATATGCATGTATGTGCCCGAGTGATCTTTTATACGAGCTAACATGCATTCTAATGCATATGAGGACTAACATTGCAACATGTTTGGCTGGTGCCCTGCCCCGCATCACGCCCTTGCGGCAACTTGCGACCGCGTAGATGTAGTTGAATCTTTTACGTTAGAGGTTCAATGAGTTGCAGACAGCAGGCGCACATTAAATATTTTATTCACACAACCATGGTCTCGAAGCTTGGTTTCATCACCAAGAGGCAATTACAGTTACACACTTCCATATATACGTAAGCAGTTGTGGAGAGAAGACACATTTCCCGCCCCTCCCCCTTTCTTCCCACCCCCACGCAACCGCCTACTTATGAGTGTATAAGGAAGTGCGTAACGGTAATTGCCTCCTGATGTTAATGCCTGGCTCGGAAATCATGATCGTGTGAATAAAAGATTTCATGTGAATTGCTGTGTGTTCCTCTTTCAGCCACCGACTAGCGATACACACTGAAAATCGCATTGTGGGAATATTTCGAAAAAGTTCCATGTAGTATTGTGACTGTTCCCTCAAAAGGAATCCTGCCAGTTATCTCTTGCTTCCCGAGTCATTGCTCGCACCAAGGAGCGATCCAGGATCCGTCGGAAACAGAATGCTGCGCTAAGATCCATCTCTCGTCCGCAGTATACAAAGTCATCCGGGGTTTGAGATGTCCCCCCACAACCTCCGAAACTCAGTCGAATATACTTTCAAACGCTAATTTATATTCAAGGCGTATATTCACTGGACTCCTTTAGCGAACGGGATGTTAAGTCAAAAAACTGCTCGGTTATAAAAATCCTAGATGTCTCCAAAGACATATGATAGACATGGATTATCTGTATCACTTGCATTCAAACTTGAATATGATAGACATTTTTCCATGGTTGCTCCGTTAAAATCTTTGCGTATGTCCCAGCCGTTCCTATAATAGAGAAGGCGTCCTGACCACGTTTTCATTTTAGCTACAGATGTAGAAAGGATGAAGCTTAAAAATAAGTGACGAGTATGACTTCGAGGGCACAGGTGACGCTCATGCTCACTTACAATACTTATTGCATGGGTTGAGGTTCCACGCATTACAGGGTATTGTCTTTAAAAACCCTGTGAACATCAAGCTGATCGTGGATGATCATTAAAGAAATATTTTGCAGTAGAAATTTTTGTGTGTGGCATGCCTATGCTATTAGAATTTTATGTCATTTTCATTTTATATTCATAGATGCAATAGTAGATAGTTGTCTCGTGGCTAGGGTGGTCGCCAATCACAAGTTCACCTCACCTAAGGCATTGCCCAATATATCTGGGGTAATAAGCCTAGGGTGTTGTTCTGAGGACTCGTGCAAGAGTGGTTTCTAAGAATTTAATGGATTCTGCACTTGCTATTTCGGTATCTTCGGTACAGCAGGCGTTAGGGTAGAATTAATGGGTTGGTAAATTTCACCGAGAGGGGCCTTGGCATTGAAGCTAATTTATTTACAGCTGTGAAGTCTATTTATTTTCAGTAGGCTGATATATCCATTTATTTAGTATCTGCTCTATGTTTGAAACAACGCTCTGGGATTTATATTACCTGTTTTCATGTGTGTATACTGTGCGTATACTGAAGGGGTTAGAAGCCTCAGAAGTGAGGAAAGCGTATTTCCTGTTGTTGAGCGGTTTGATGAGGGATATATGATCATTCCGCACACTCTTCAAATCGTAATATCATACATGACCTCTCCGTTCGTGGCCGGGAAGACCGAAAGAAGAATCATCGATATTAATATTCGGATTCAAAAACTCATTTCTCAGCCGTTTTTTAGAACGCAGTATGACCTGCATAACAAAATATTCAGGTTTTTCTTGGTACTCACGTCATAATGGTATAATGCTACAAATTATACAAAACGTAATACAACTACCTCGTGACATTTATACTACGCATGCACACTCTGCAGAAGAGTCACACCAACGATTACAGACTCACAAATTGGTTTACGTGTTATCCGAAATTGGAACGGAGACATTTTAGGATATTTTCTTATTTCAAAGAAAGCACTTGAGTTTCGCGTGGATGCACCATCTCGTACAGCAATATAAAAAATCATGAGGGTGCGTTTTAGAAAAATAAAATGAAAAAATATCCAAATAGGATAAACTATTTCACACAGGATCATAAACAAAAGCCATGATTTTGTACGAGAGGCGTATGCAATGTCACATTATCCGACGGTTGAACATGATTGATTTTTTGTAAAATAACTTATTCTCAATACAGCCAAGCCCTGCATTCCCATTCTCCAGCAGAAGTAAATGCATTTATGGCAAAGGCCTTTACTTCATCAGAGAAAACTCTACTTTCCGGATTTATCCCAAATCACAATTGTCGAGATGTCAAGTGTCGTTGCCATGGTGTCAGGCTGTTACGAGACATGAATTTTTCCCAGTTTGGCCGAAGCGACGCCAATATTTCAAGAGGAAACGTACATTACCAACATTTTATCACACGGTAATTTATTACAACAAGGAGTTTAAGACGTGGCACTTGTGGCGGGAATCAGACAAGTCCAAAGCATCTGTGCAGTAACGCGAGGCAGCATGGAAAACTTCCCTAATGGAGAGTGCCTGAGGAATAAAACATCGGCTTCCCCCGACTATCCTCCCAAATGTCCACGCGGAGAACTCGAGGAGAGACGTGATCCCCCGCGGCCCCTTGGAACGCGCCTTGAATTCACACGCCGTCCCGACAAAGCCATCACTTTCCGTTTCTAAATCAAAACTCGGCGCAGAGTGTCAAACCTCTCCTTCGCCCTTTCAGGCCCTCCCTCCTGACCGGAAGCCCAGGTCCCCCGTTGGTGACCGGAAGGGACACGACACCCGATACCCACCCGGCCGACGCCCCTCCACTCACACACCGGACCTCCTCCCCCGCCCTTCCCCCCCCCCCCCCACGCCCGCCCTCCTCTCCAAAGGACCCCTCACCTCACCCAACCACTCCTCCCAACCCCCATAATACCCTTTTTTCTTCCTCCTCCTCCAAGGCTGGCGTCTCGTCGCCCCTATTGGACAGGGAAGGGGAAGCCTTCCCTTTAATCCTCGTCTTTCTGTTTCTTCTCGCCAAGCGCGCCCGCATCCAGCCGCCCCCCTCGTAGCATACATACCCAAGGGTGTCGCGGGTGCCGGGGGGGAGGGATATGGTCCTTCGTTTCCGTGCAGGGGGTTGGAAGAGCGGCCACCTTTCCTCGCCGTCAAAATTATATTTCCTTGATAGTTTGGCGCGGATCCGTGCGAGAAATATTGCGGGGGCGAGGGGGCGGGGCGGTGGCGATGGCGACGGTGCGCAAACAATCCGTGCGGATGCGAATTGGGAAAAGGGCCTCTAAACACGGAGCGTGTCGTAATCAAGTCTGGAAACCTAGTCTTTGGGGCCAAATTATTCGAGCATGGATTTAGAGGCTTCTGAGATGTGGGTGTATGGGGACGAATGAAGGGGCTAATTTTAATAAAGACGTAGTCTAACGAAGTCGCATACAGCGAGTGTGAGGTGGAAGTTGCAAGGCGAAATTCTACACAGCAGAATGACTGGATGCGTATTGAGGAATGTTGGGGAGTTGATTGTCATGATCGAATGTAGAATGTCTGGCAATCGGAGAGGAGAAAGAGAGAGAATGGGATTTTTTATATGCGTGAACGGTGGTAGAAATTACGTATGAAACATTTAAGAAGGAATTCGGATGGGGAAAACAGAGGAAGTTAAGGTGGGGATAAAATTTAAAGAAGTCCACGAGGATACGTGAAAATGGCTCTGAATCGATCCAGACCTCTGTCAAATTGGTGAATCACCCGCGGTGATCAGGCGGAGAGAATCGGGATAAAGAGTGGCTGGGCGCTTTGGAACGAAAATAAACGTATCATCCTCGAGGGCAACAGTCGATCCATTAAAACCTCTGAGGAGGTGATATTTCTAAAACTGCAGTAAAATAACTTCATTAAGTTTTTTCCAAAAGAGAAAGTTGAAAATAATGCTAAATATAAAGCCAACCGCACTAATTTAGAGATCGCAGGGCATCCCGCAATAGGTTATTGTAAGACTTTGAGGGCAAAAGATAAGTTACGCAGAAAATAAAGGATCATAAGTAATGCATTATATAACGGATGCAATTAACTGCGGGATATACAGTAATTTGAATGGAATCATTCACTTCACTCATTCATTCACTGGGACAATGAAATACAGAAAGCTTAGTGTAAAAACCATTCACCTTGACAGGGACTCGATCCTGGATCCCTCGATTTCTGGGATATCCGTCATAACATGTTGAACCTTTGATGCCACTAGAAAGTTATTATTATAAGAGGACGCCTCGGTAGCTAAATTAATAAAGCACTCTGATGTTCAAATGGAGTGATCCAGGTTCGGATCCCGGTCAGGGAGAATGATTTAAGAATTTTCATCTTGAATTATAATAAAGCCTGAATTTTTCCGAAAGTTGGGAATGAACTTCATTTTACAATGATTGACTGAAAATTGGTTAGGTTGTGGCTGTAGCCTTGCGATACTGCTGTTTGGTTATTCTTGTCATGACACAAAATAAAACGAATAAAGCAAAGATTATGCGTTTTTCGAGAAAGAGGACAGCTAAGTTAAATATTAAATTAGGAGTTCATCAACCAATGCCTGTGAACAGGGTGAAAGATATGGATGGAGGCAACATGATATTTGCCTTCAGCGAAGAGAAATAATTTTCACGATAATGTACTGAGGTGATAGATATGGAGTGAAATAGAACACAATCGGGATGCACTCGTCTGTTTTGAGATTTCCAGAAAGCGTTTGATAAGAGTGATCTGGGTGGAATTGATTAATTTATTGCGGAATATAGGAGTGGATTGGAGGGATAAGAGAATCATCCGCAACCTGTACACGTCTCGGGCTGCTCTCGTGCGATTGGCGGTTGGAAAGTGCTCGGGAGAGGATTACGATACACATCATCACATGTGCGGCTCAATGTGCATGGGAGGAAATGGTAAAAGTGGCAGAGAAAACATTGGAGCCTAAAATAATATGATAGGAGAACAAGCGAGGAAGTGCTAGGCATTGTGGGGGAGGAGAGGAGATTGGTGGGAGATATTCAAAGGAGGCAGGAAGGGTGAATGGAGAGCATATTAATTGACAATAGGATGTTGAAGACTGTGATTGAGGGGAGAAAGATAGGCAAGCGAGGAGGGGCTAGGGAAAGGATGGACACTTTGGACGGAATGAAGAGAGAAAAGAAGTATGTAGAGATGAAGAGGGGCTTGTTGTAGAGTAGGATATTGGGTTGTGGTTTTTTAAGAGAGACAAGGGAATTGCAACTGTACCGTTTGGTAGCTTGAGTCCATCAAAAACCTACCTTATCCGGTAGATTACCAATAATATGTACACAAATATATGTGTAACTGTAAAATATCTAGCTGACCCAATCACCTCCTCACGTCTATCATTTCAGGAAAATCTTCTCCTTCGAAAACACGGGAACATCACGTGCATCACTCCAACTGACATTTGACTGCCGTCCCGTTTTTTCCGACTGACAACATTCGTATTTGGTTTACTTTCTATGATCCACTAGCACCATACTGTTGACAATTATTTGAAGTTTTCGAAAGAAATCGTTCAATTAACAACCAATGGACAGGAAAAAAGTCGGAAGCCAAAGAAATTCATATGGCGGAGAGCTTCAAGGAGTTTTACGCTCAGGAAAACAATTCTGCGACACAAGCTTTTCCTTTTACGGATGTAATAACGCACCAATCGTCGACATACGAGGCTTACACAACCCGCTTGATCGGAGGGCCGTGCCTAATACCCGTAAAATCATCGGTGGCCAAGACATCCACGCGGAGAAAACGGAGCGGTCGGGCCGGGGAGAGGTTGGATAAGTGGCAGGATAAGGCGGGGCTGTCCTGGGCAATGGGGCTTGAGTAAGGCTTCGGGCCCCCTCTCCCCCTTGACTCCGGAAAAGGAAAACGCGCTGCTACGAAGTGAAGGAAACAAAGCTCCTAGGTCTATGGATGTGAATGTTATTTCCACCGAGGATCAGAACAGTTAAAGACAGGAGATTACGTACTATCGATCGCTGACGGTTGACAGTGATTACCAGAAGGGATCATTCGATGATATCTTTAGCATTTCTGTTCCAAATTTTCTCTTCTCAGCCCACATATCATAAGCATATCCCATATGCTTTGAAGTCACAATAAAAACCTCATACTATTTGGTGTTTTGGTTGATACTAACAGAAATAAAAAAATCCATAAAATTTCCATAACTGCCGATAAGAACGTTTGGAAGTAATTTAAATAATAAGCAACTACTTCATTTGGTCAATGGTTAAATAGATATATGCTTTGATGATATACTCACTAAAGTCACATGAGGAATCATGAGGAGGTCATTCACCACATTAAGAGCTAAGGGATGTTAGTAGAACAAAATTCGATGCAATAGTCCCAAGATGGCCGTATTTAATGATTAATGGGTGGCAGACATGAGAATTTAAAATCTATTGCGTAAGCGTGCTTTTAAATTCCGTTAAAAATTGAATTTTAAACCGAAGCTCAAATTAATTCTAACAAGACGCCCAAATATACGCAGACATAAATAGCATTCAAATATTACAATTTCTGAAAACAGATTTTCATAAATAATTCATCCACCGTTACGAATAAAATTTTTTTCTCACATTTTCCGAAAGTTGGTATCAAAAATGCAATTGAGTGACCATCTCAGTTCTACGGATTCATATTTGCGTAAAATGCCATCTTTCGTTTGGGAAGAAGAAGAAGTGCGTAATGTAACCTACGAAAAAACAATTATGGGATAGAAGAGTTGCTAAAAAAAACCCTTTTACAGCATTATTTTCCTGTTCTATTTTTTCCTTCTCAGAGGCATCAGAGTCTTAAAGAATGCCGAAAGTTTAAGGCGGTAGTATGTAGCCTGACACGCACTTCGCCATTGTGCAAAGGTGACTTATCTAATTGCTCCTTGGAGAAGTAACCGACATTCCGAAACAGCAGCACCGGACGGTGTAATCTTAGGTAACGCGGGAGTTAATGGGAGGGGTAGGAATTGGGGCATGAGGCGGAGGGAGGAGGAAAAACGAGGCTCGACTCTTGTAGAGCAGACCTTGCGTGGAAGACGGCGATCAAAGCAGTCATGGTCTGAGAAGGGTAGGCCGTGCATTTAAAGGAAATCGCGTATTATTTGCGAGATAGCGGTAACCATAGGTTGTAACCACGGTGCAATTCCAGGCGTATGAACTATTGAAAGAGCTCTTTCTGTCGGCAAACATCGAGATGTTATTCAAGAGGAAGCCGCCCCTTATGAAGTGAAGCTTCGTGTGAGGGCGCGGAGGGAGCAAACTATTGAAGCGAAGTCCGTTCGCGAATTAATTTCTCCGGGATGACCGCAGATCCGCCTAATTTTTATATTCTTATGCACGCATAAGAGAGTTAAAAATTTAATCTCACTCATTCCTACGTCAGGTTTGCATAATCTACATCCGCATCTACTTAATACCCCGCAAGCTGCCGCAAGGGCGTGTGGCGGGGGGTGTTAGGCCACCACCCGTAAATGGAACAATAACACATGCAAAATAAACAACATGGAAAACTACGCCCACAGTCGTAATACCTTCAGCAGAGATGATGATTTTGCGACGTGTAGTCAATCGAGTGTTGTTCTATTAGCATGAAGAAATCCCAATGAGTTACGCTCGATGACATTCATTTGATGGGATGAAAAATATTTATGGTTCTGTGCAAAAACAACAACATGAAAAACTACACCCACAGCAGCGCACACACTCAGGCAAAAAAACCCTTCATCCAACACTCATGCAAACATATATATGGTAAACCAACAAACAACTGCACCCCAGGATGCAGCACGAAAGCAATTCAACAACACGCAAGCCAGGACACAACAAGAAAGAATGCAATACTCCGCCACCACATGAATATGCAATACAAAACACTCTCCCCCGCGAGGAATTAGCAATACCTTGACTCTTTTTATTTTGGGGCGGGATATTCAAAGCATTTATGTATTCACCCCCTGCCACAGATCGTGGCGGTGGCTTGCAGGGTGTAAATAAATAAAATTTTAAAAAATCATAGAATTTATTTTCATGATTTCGGAAAGGTCGGACCTTTCTTGTGTAATGTCTCTGATAAATAATTCGGGCGTAATTGTTACTTTTATGCCTTAACCCTCTTTGGTTATATCTCTTCGCGTGGTCTATTGAACCGGCGAAGGAACGACTGCAAGCATTCGCATTCTGGAACATCCATCAAATACTGAGAATATACGTGCTCAGTGGATCGGTAATTCAGCGTTATTTGGTGAATAGGAAAGGGCACAGTAATTCTGCCAATAATTAAGGTTCGACCATTCTTGACATTAAATTTTGCAAATTATTATTCAAAACCGTAGGTATCTCTGACATAGTGTCACATTTAGAACCATATTTAGTTAAATTGAATAAGGGTATCCCATATGAGCAATCACAAAATTTATTTCGTGTTATTTACTTTATTTCAATGCCGTACTATTTATTATTAACATCCATACCGTACATGTGCACGCAAGGCAAAGTTGATAATTTTTAACTATAACTTAAATTAACTCCGCTTTCAATGCATCACAATGTCTGAATAGTGGGCATTAACTCACGAAGAACTTATTTTTACCAAACTAGCGTTGAAACCCAGATCTCTCCATTCTCATAGGCTTCACTTCCATTTTCATCATCTTGGGTAGCCAATTTCATAATGAATTCAAATCCATATATATATATGGATTTATATATGTATATATATATATAAATCCATATATATATATATATATATATATATATATATATACCATACCTCTTTCCCCTCTCCACAGCAACAGCATATTTTCAGTCTCTCTTGAAGAAGGCCTCTGAGAGGGCCGAAAGCTCGAACAATTTAACATGTGAGTGTCCTTTTAAATGTTGCTATTCTATTCTATTTGTGTTATATTGTGTCAGCCCATTATATATATATATATATATATATATATATATATATATATATATATATATTTACACACGCATTCAAATATATATGCATACGTATATCAAATAACTTTTAAAATAATTCTGAACCCTCATTTATTTGCGTAGGTTTTTATGCATTGTGTATCCCACCGGCTGAAGTGATTCGTAATATGTACAGATGTGACTCTTTTGGAATTATTGGTCAAATATCGTTCGATATTGTCGAAATCCACGGAGGCCTGCTAAAACTAAGTTAAAACATCTCCTTACAGAGCGATTTTTTTAAATTCAAGAAGACTCGAGTTGATTGGTAACAATTTTTCTGTTCTTAATTGAACTATTTATAAAATCGATATTTCACTTCAAAGATTTATCTATTTCATTACTTAACAGCCTTTGAGAATGTGAAACAGTCACGACGGTTGGAAGTTCACAAACCGAAGCACACATTTCATGAGTGTCTGTTCAATTGCTTAAATATTGCATTAGTTTTGAATATAAATTAGGAAAAAATGAAATTATCGCCTTCAAAATACTGGCAAAGATGAACTGATGAAGAAATTAGTTAAAGAAACCAAAAATATCACATTACAACGTTTCGTAAGAAAAGTTTCAAGGAAGTGTGCTGTTGAGCTTTTGCTTTGCTGCCTGTGAAAAACTCACCGTTTTTGGCGAAAACTCTCAACTCTCGAGAGAAAACAAATGTGATGGTATGCACATGCCAGCATCAATTAGCTCTGAGCACCGGAATTATGAAGTCTTCAATTCGAGAAATTCCCACACATCGTTCGAGAAAGTCCCTGCAGGTCCAATTGCTAATTCGGTGCCAAATAGATATCCAATTTTGACGATGCGGTAAGTGACTATTCATTGCTTCTTTAAATATGAGACAGAAAGCTAAATATGAAAATGCTGTGCGGAATGATCGTGCCTTAGAGCCGCCGTATTTTTGCGTGTGACAGACTGACGACGGATAATGGCGACGTGGTTACCAACCATGACTCGGTTGAACCTAGGCAATCCACGGGATGTTAGGAGCAGATGGTAACAGGATAAGCTGTAAGAGGGGGATAGGCAGGGGTGGTAGAGGTAAGAGGAAGTGGTGCAGGGAGTCTAAAGTAGAGGGGAGGGAATGGGTGTGTGGGCTGGAGGAGATGGGGGTGGAGCAGTCCGTCTCCAAGACGACGGTTTCGGATGATCGGCAGAGGGGGGCGAGGGAGAAGCCCCACAAGTCCGCACGGAAGAGGGGCGGTGATGCAGGAGGAGGAAATCCTTCCTCCTGCCCATCCCCGAGAGTGTTTTGTTTACCAGGGAAAACTTTTGAGGGATTAGCGGTGAGGTAAACGGAGAGGATTAAGTTGAAGGGGTAAAAATCATCTTTCACCTGGTTGGAAGTCAAGGGCTTGAAGGCTCAAGAGTTTAAAGTCACGTATTTGCTTGAAAAGAGGATTAGGAAGTTCAGATAAGTAGAGTGAATCACTGTTTTGCGCTTTCGTCGAAGGACAAACAAGAGTGGATCCATCAACCAAGGGAGTAATGTTTGGGAAGTTGGGAGATTGTATAATACAGTTAGGTGAGATTATCCGGAGAAGTTTCCACCTAAATATCATTTAAGGTTTGTGAATTGTAAACGTCCACCTGACGATCGTCTTCATTCCTTAATGATTCCCAAGCTTTTCAAAAATCAAATGTTTCACTGAGATATGTGATATGGCGAAGCATGAGAGAATCGAAAAAGATTTATTTATCATGGTTGATGAAGTTTCGTCCGCAAAAAGCAAGCACTGTATAATTCTTAAAATTTCACCCTTTGAGTTCAAGGATAAATATTCTGTTCAAACGGGATGCAAAATACGGTCCCACGTATGAATAATTCAATAAGGTTGCACTTTCGAAAATGACCAGAGTCTTTATTCGTGAATATGCAGGATGTGATTAAAAACAATACCATTTTCACTGACATCGAGTTTGCTTGTCAAAACGATAAAATAAATAAAAGCAATCAACAACTAATAGAATATAACGAAATACAGAATAGGACAAATCTAGCGTCGGACATTTTACAAATCGAGTTATTAGTTTTAATAGCTGAATCAAGTCCTCGGAATATTGAAGTGAAATCATTAATTGGTTTCGTCGTTTTTTAAATAATTAAATAGTTCATTGTCTTGAGTTTATTTCTCGCATACCGTTGGAAAACGATAATTTCAGAACTTAATCTCTGTGGAAGTATCAGAGGTTACAGTAATACATTAATAAAGTAATTCCAATAATTCACGAAATAATATACAGTAGTATCAATTCGGAATGTTATAATAATAAATATTTTACAAATTTGAAATATATTTTTTTATGCATTTGTGAAATTGCAAAAGAAAGTGATGGGCTACTTACTACAATCGCTTAGCCAACTGGAATGGGTGACAGTTTACTGTCCTGGCCCCACGCAGGGGTATATTTAATGTTCTCAGCAGTAAAATGACTTCCGCGTACATAGTCAAGTCCGGTGACAAAGAGTGAGGTGTTAAGGTCAGTCATGCTTCACACTAGTGTCTTTTTTACGACATATGAGAGGCCAATTTTCCACGCCCCATCATCAGTAACAAATTATCTCTTGTCTTTACCCGCATAAAATCGCTTATAAAGAAGTCTCGGGCCCTTATACCCCATTATTAGTCGTTGTTCGGTCTTTTAGGGAAATAGGAAGCGGTAAAACTTGAGCTCTGCGCCAATCCCATCTTTGCAGCAATATCGTCCACGAAAACCTCATATTAGGCATTTTTCTGTATAGGGGTGACATCCTGTGACCCTAAAACTTAAAGAACACTATACTCGTGTTACCACAGCTTTGACTTCGACCCTCACGAGTTTAACACTGTGTTCAAAAGTAAAATACGTCTATTTGCCGCCAACGCAGTCCTTCGCAGAGGTGTTCTTACTCATTAAATAAAGAACACAATGTATTTTTCCTCTGCTCTTTACTTTTGTACTACAAGTTTCACCGCTTAGGCGTCATCATGAGGTACGCCTAAGCGTTGAAACTAGTTGTACGGAAATAAAGAACAGTGGAAAAATATATTATGTTCTTCATTTAATGAGAATGAACTTCCACGAAGTTGAGCCTGAAACAATCGAGTATTCTTACTCCTAAAAATAGAGTGTAATTAGCAAACGATCTTGAAGTATAGCACTGGCGAGACGTACTCAAATAAGAAAATATTTTAAGCTAAGTAGTCTAGCTTAGTAGTCACTTTTTCATTGTTCTTCTTACTACCTCTATCGTCTTTCTTCCAAAGAAAAATGTTTACACTCAGATGTCATAGGTCATGCACGTTTTTATAAAAATAATTTCATTATTTAAACTATTAAAATTTTTCTGTTTGCTAACCACAAATAAAAAGTAATAACTAATGTAGGTCGCGTGGTCTATGAATCGTCCATTGCCTCCGTGGCGGAGAAATGCACCCTGTAGACGTAAACGATTTCAATTCAATATTTTCTATTAGTCAGATGTGGTTCATGACGGCCCTGCTGTCACGCTAATGTGCGCTAGACAAAGGATCTCAAGTCACTCTTAGCCTGCAGCTCATTGATGTCTCAATCCAATCAATCTAGCGATACCCCAAACCCACAATACTACAACGCCAAAGTTGAAGATTGCATATTCAATTTATTTATTAATTTTGCTCCCAATGCCAAGAAAAGGGAAGCAAGATTGACGGAGTTGATTAAGAAGAGAGACAGTGAACTGAGAGAATGTCGCTGGAGTCAGGATTGTTTGCCGTTCTTGCAATGGCTTGGTGATTTCAACACACATCGACTGAAAAAATCGTTTCGTGTGCGATACCGACTTTTGATGTGAACGCAGCATGGAGTGCGAAGGACCGCATTTAGAAGTTTAACGTAGAGGAGTTACTAGGTCCATTAAAGATATCGATACGACGGATATATGGCCATATTGAGCCTACGGAAGGCGAGGCAATCACTGTAAAAATGTAATCAAGTCGACTACAACACATCCAGATCGGAATGTTTTTCACCCTTTCCAAGAGCATGAACATTTACTTAATAGAGGATGCGTAGCAAGCCCGTTCCCCAAGCACTCTTGTATTTTGACTTAAGAAAGGAAACGGCATTCATGAGCTACGCAATCCGCCTGTCAGATACAGCCGGTGGAGTCGAGCCAGTTGCATCTGATGGGCTGCCTGGTAGCCTTCTTAAAACAATAGAAATGTAGGCATTGAGACGAATAGCAGGAAGAGCACGACGGTAAAGGATAAGAGCTGAGGAAGTAAGAACATGAGGCGTGGTGCCAGCGCATGAAGCTAGGTTTCATCAGACTGGTTGTAGTAAAATGTAATGAAAAAGGAAGGGAGATGTGTGGCTCTGCTCTAGTTAGGCAACATTTAGAATACGTGTCAAGTATTTGAGATCTATTGGAGGAAACGTCAATTGTAGAAATGGAAAAGTTGCAGAGAGAATCCACCGGAATTGTAAAATAATTACCACGAGAAGAGAGCAAACATGACGAGCACATCGACGGAGTTAGTTTGGAAGCAACTGGTTTCACAGAGAGAGAGCTGGCAAGACTGAAGGCTCTAGACATTTGTATAGAACATATAAGATACCAAGACATCGCAATATGCCACCAAATAGTATTTGTAGATTTAAAGACCGAGATAAAAATAAGAAATATAGGTTACCTCCTCCGAGAGGTTCAATTGTCCGTTCTTCCCTCGCACGATTCGCAATCATTACAAAATCTGGCAGAAACACCCGAATGTATTTACTCAAAGGTAAATATTTCATAAATAAGTCAATGACTGCATTGAAGTATAGCATGTACTATGAGTGCATTTGAACGTTTGGTTTTGCACATGAGTTAATGCATACGTAAACTTGTATATCTAAATGCGTATTTGTGAATGCATGACTAGTGTCCCCACCCCCGCCACACGCCCTTGTGGTGGTTTGCGGGTCGTTTCTTTGCGGATATAAAAAAATATGTGTGGATAAACGAAAACACACAACTCATCATTGTATAACTCTGACTTAATACAAAAGAGAAAGAGGCATTTATTAAATGATAGTGGAAGAAATCGACCGAAGGCACGTTCCATTACGCTGTTTAAAGCTTTGCCAGAAGCGTGCGGTAAGTATCCTTGATTCGTCCTTGTGCGGCAAGTGAATATGCTGAAGGCTGTTTGAAGCTGCCGGAAAGGTGGTCATGATACACCCTCTTCTGCCGGGAATCTATCCTTGGGGACGTCGTTATATGCCATCATGAGACGTCGGAGTCCGTGGAACAGTATAATAGGATTATGGAGGAGCTTTCACATGTAATTTTTATTGCAAGCGAGGAGCTGGAATGAGCAAATGTTTGTTTTTAAGTGATTATCATGTCGTAAATATCAAAACTTTGTATTTATTTTGCTCAGTAGGCTATCAATTATTAATGTTATGTGATATTTTTCTTTAACGCTCCTTTGCTATTAATGGAGGCTGTTCAATAGAAAAAAAACAGTTTCGACTCGTCTGCAAAGGTAATCTGTGAGCTCCTGCCTTCGAACCTTGATCGTCTCTTATATAAAGCACATTAGAAATGCTTGTAACGTTGTGGCAATCAGTATCCACGTACTTGTACATGCGTTTGAAACGTATTGTTCAATTGCTTAGAAGATTAATTGATGACATATTTGAATTGACCCCATTCTCAGTGTATGAACGAAGAGGGATTAAATAAAATGTTACTTCGTGGATACGAGCCGTTCATTTAGTCCAAATTCTTAAGTCTTGCGGCAACATTTCGATATTTATTTTGCATCGAAATCGACAGAATATCGAGCATCGCACGTCCGTGGTGGATGGTAGTGCCGGAGGTGCGGTGGAACGGAGTCGGAGGTAAATAGAAACTTGGCAGGGTGAATGTGTTGGTGTGTGGATTGGGAGCGCGTTGGGTTGGAAACGGGTAGCGATAGGGGTGGCGAAGGGGGTGGTTATTTTTTTAAGCTGGGCGCAAAACGTGACGTCAGGTGAGTCGGTTTCCTGAGGCTTTCGTGACACGCGCATGGGAGCAAACCCATCTTAAGGGCGACACGCGAAGGGAAGTGGGTGACTACGGAGGGAGGGGTTGGATGGATGTGGGAGAGGAACAAGGAGTCAAACAAAGGGGAGGAAGACGCTGGGAGACAATAACTTGATACGAACCGGTATCCTTTGCGGAGGGGAGAGGAAAAAAAACCGCTTGGGTGCAAGGCGTCCGCACTTAAAAGGGAGTGTGAGGGTGGAGAAAAAAGGGAGGGCAAAAAATGTAAGAGAGAGGGGTGCCGCAAGGATCCCTCCTTGGGCCACCTTTCTTTATTTTTGTGGTTTAGAGTTAAAGCGGGATGCATGGGAGAGGGGGACCTCCCACACGCGACTTTTTCTTGTCTTCGCCTCTGAAAGGATTCTTCTGGATTTTGGGACATAATAATGACCGAGATTGTTTGCCGAGATAGAATGCGTGCGGAATCAGCTGCGTACACGAAGGCTGTGGAAAGAACTTACTGCATACTAGTTCTGGTACATTGGATGAATAGTATTAAATAGAATGCAGTTAAGTAGTACCAATACATGGCTGGTCTGGGATGACTGAACTTGAACTGACCTTGATTTTTTAAGTGCATTCATAAAAACATTAATTTGAGAACATATACTCCGCAATCAAAGGCATTTTCAATGCCTTTGTTCATCTACATCTACTTAATACCCCGCAAGCCGCCGTAAGGGCGTGTGGCGGGGGGTGTTAGTGGACCATCCGTAATTAAGAAAAAAAAACCGCTTGCAAAAGCCACAAAGTTACCCAGTCCACAAGCAAAATATAGTATACATTTATGCAAAAACCCTAACACCCACACAAATGCAAACACACTAACCACCAACTAACACACACATGCATCTACAAATAAACCTAATATCAGTGCAATATTTTGTTTCGACTTGAAAATTCAATGTTTTTAATATTTCTAAAGTGACTTCGGTTTCTTGCTATTATGATTTCTGATTGTTCAGGGAAAGAATGAGTATTTGTATCTATCTGTACTGGAATCTATCTCCCTTATTTTATCCTTGTGGTCTGATCTACCAAAGCAGTGTGGGGCCATTATGATTCCTTTAGTGCCATCGTTTAACTCGTTTGTTCTGAACCTTTCTTAACGTCTTGCTTGTTCTCTTCGTATTTCAAGTGGCTCCCAGCCCATATCCCCTAAGAGATCTGCCAAACTTGTACCTGTACTCTTTTATGCCATATGCAAGCCATAACTTGTTAATGATGAGAGGGAATAGTCTAAGGAATCGACAATGACTGATGAAAATATTATACATTTCAATCGTTGACTACAAGCGCTTGTTTATCCAGAATATTTATTTGGGATTTTTTGAGGAAAAATGGGTATTGAACTTGTGATACCCTCATTCTCAAGACCGGAACCGGAATTTTATATTTTAATTGAATAGCGGATAGAATGTCTTTAAATGAAATACATCTGTCAGGAAAAAATTCGTCTCATGGAATGAATATCCCTTAAGTTCTGGTATTTCAGCCAAATATAAGATTTTATCTTTTGCTCACAAAGCAATAAAAATGGCATTTTGTGCAATAATATTGTGAAACGTGTCGCTTGGAAATATCTTGGGCAAAGAGTTTCTTATCTTCTTTTTGCTTGCGGAACTTCGGACATTGCGGAAAACCTCGGCAATCATACGAACATTGGAGGCCATTTTGAATTCGTTTTAAAAATTTGAATTTTATAGAAAAAATTGCTGCATTGATATATCATTATTCAATATTCCTACTCTCTTTCTCAGCTAGGGTTAGATATTTGGCTAAGGTGTCGCATATTCCCAGGTATACTTTCGTCACGTAAGGGCTACTTCGTTCCCGAAGACTCTCGCACGAGAGAAGAACTAACCATCCACACGGCCTGAATCAAAAGCCACCTAAGTACCATAAAATGTCTGCGAAAGTGTACAATCGCGAAAAGTGGAGGAATCAATGATATCCAGCACTAACCGGTTCAATGATACAAATTTTTTTATGGATTCCGACGATCATAAGGTCATTTAAATATGAAATACGTGATTCTTTCGCTTCCTCTATATTTTAATGTGTCTAGTTTCCTACATTTGAGAGGAAAATGTGAAATTACACAAATTTATCTTTGGTTCTTTGTATTTAGTAGTTTTTACACTCAATTGGGGGTAATTAGTCACTTAATTATTAACTCACTAACTCACGGTTTTTTCTACAGCCTCCGCAAAAGACATTTCCATGTATGTATGTATGTATATATATATATACATATATATATATATATATATATATATATATATATATATATATATATATATATATATATATATATATATATATATATATATATACACGCCTCCGTGTACTTATATTAATAATTTAGAAATTTAGAATGTATGCTATTCATTTTACAAAGAATTGTTGACTGAATCACTCAGCCAATGTCGACCATTCTTTCAACGCTTCTTAGCAATTATCATCACAAAATATAGTATAACGTGTGTCCATTAACCTTTATTTGTTAACCTTTGTTTGTCTTCGGAACGCTTAGGCCAAACGCTAAACATCAAAAATGTTGCATTGGCTCATGCCCTGGGTGATCTGGCTGTTGAAAATCGATTTTGGACAATGCCTAACAATCACTTCTTGACGAGCGATCTTCCACAGCGTCACATTTTCTTTCCCTTCATTAGTTTCTCATTCGTTTAGCCGAACTTTCTACTTTGGTCAGGAAAACGCTTTGAAATCCTTCGCCTCTCTTCTCAACGGAAGGATAGAGATGCCACGAGTCCTTTACAGAGTGGCGCTCCCTCCTTGACTTATCATTCCTCAGCATCTCTGAATGCCATCCGCCGATCTGAATCCGCCTCGGAATCCTGTTCGGTCTCGCGGGGGCCGCATGCGCGGAGGGGCCGTCGAGGCGCGCTCCTTCCCGGGGCGATTTGTCGGGCCGTCGTCGAAGTCCTTGATGGGCCTTCTCCCTCTCATCCGTCCACTCTCCCGGTCGCCTCGAGACGGGACGCAGCATTGCATTGGCAGTGTTCCACGCTTGCCCCCAGATTAATATCCTCCATCTAGAAAGGGGCAAATGCCTTTTCGCTGAATCTCTGCCGGATTCACCGAGGGCAAGCATGTCTCCTCTTTAATGAATCTCCCTCTGGGCTCGGTGCCATGTCGATTGCGTGTACCTATCCGATCGAGAGCTGTCCATTGGGTGCATGTGAGTCCTTACGACGACTATTTTTAGTTCGCTGTGCAAGGAAATTGTCTTTGCCATCTACACGACCTATAAGAGATCGAACCGTCTAACCCTGGAATCTCGACTCGAAGCGGTTATCGTTGGGTTTAGCTTTGTTCTTCACAAGAGCTTGCCAGAGTGAATTTACTGCAAGCTACACATTTTATGATAACATCTATAGAAAAATAACTGAGTATGTTAGAACATTGCAGTATTTTTAACAATCGAAAACAGTTATCGACCCGAAGGTTAGATTAATAGGTGAGGATAGATCTCACTTCGCCTCTGTACAACGTTTTGAGTTCACTCAACAGGGTAGGGGGGTAGTTCCTTTCCCTGTGCCGGCTATGGATTTCCAGGAAGATCTAGTACCCGAAAAATCGTACAGACTGGGAGGAGCTGAGGGTTCCCGAGAGGCGTGACCGGGAATCAAACCCGAGCCCTTCATTCAGCAGTCCAGCTCACGGCCCAATGGACTGTCAGACACAATTTTATTCCATAGACTTGATTGATAAAATTATGTTGTCTTTGTTCATTCTCCGTACATGCATTAAAACCCAAAAGTTCTTTGGAATAGGGAACTAATGACTCAAGCATAGCCATTCATTAATTAATAGTTATGAAATTCAGAGATCCTAATTCCTCAAAATCTTATTTTAGAAAGCAACCGTAAAATAATCTATTTGTCAGTTCTATGGCAGAAAGCGAAAATTAGTCGTAAACACAGTCCAAATAATCGCGAAATTCCAAAGTGTGTTCGCTATTTTAATTTATTTTCATCCGTAATCATCACGGCTTATGCCGACGCATTTGCGCATTCAATATGCCTTTACATTCTCGAGTCACTCGTAATGATCAATCACTTTTATTTCTAGTGCTCATTCATGTGGTATTTAAAAATTACATAATACATTCTGTAGTTCGCTCACTTTGGAATTATTGAGGAAATACACATTAAAAATGTTTCCTAAACATTATTTATTATCACAAAAATGAAAATGTTAGCAAATGATTTTGCACTAAATTGTTTGCATGGTCATATACAACTGATTTATTCAATGCATTCCCCCGTTGCTTGAATGACAGGTCGGAAAACGTACGGCCTTCCAGATGACACACTTTCCATCCACAACTTCTCTACATTTGTCAGAACACACAAATAAACTTATTTGTTAATATTTTCCCATTTGTTAACCCTAGAGCATTAACGCTATTTTTTCACCCTATTCTGATAACGTGAGGTGAAAAAACACCCCAATTTTAAAAAATTCGTATCTCCCACCCATTATGACTATAAGAGTCCTATGGGAGCTCATTTATTTTTTTTTAATGTTAAATTACGTGGCACAAAGATTTTTTTTTAAGTTTATCGAATGAGAGAAAAATGACCAAAAAGGGCGAGACACGTGAAAAATCAGCACAATTACTTTTCTTCATAAATTTACGATATCGTAATCAGTTTTCAACTGAATTGAGTGAATTTAAGAATATCATAAAGGGGTGCAACTATGCTTCAAGAAAATATCACATTCTTTTTCTAGTTCTGAAAAAAGGTATTTATTTTTAGAAATCAAAGTGTGCAAATTGTAAGAAATCGAAAATTCAATTTCTGCCGAGGAAATAGATATTATTAGTAAGAATGTCGTTCAAATTGGAGAAAACCGGCTTTTTTTAGAAAGCAAATAGCATAAACACCATCATTGTTTAAAAAATACATATATCATAATTGCGAAAAGTACTGTAAATTTACTTTGCTGAGCGCACGTTTGGCAGAGAATACCCCTGTGCTCTGGAAACACATACCATGCAGCGAGAGCATTTGACTCCATATTTCCGGTCAATTGTTCAAGGGCGATGAACACACCTTCCCTCTATATTTGGTCCTGTTGTGGGTTCTCGGATCGGTCCTTCATCCAATATTTCTTGAATCAAAAATAAAGTTTGCCTCGTCAGAGTAGTCAGGTCTTTCCTCCCATTTATATGGGGCAATGCTAGGTCTTGGATTAAACCTTTTAAGAAATGTCTTCTGTTGAGTGCTTCATCTCCGGCACTGAAATCATATATAATGGCAGAATTTATCCCTGATTGGTCCAGCATCCCCATGAAATCTCTCACTAGCCATCTTATTCTTATTCACGACGTCGTGTATTTGTGACACATCTGGTCGAAAGTGCCACCTTTTGTTATACTGTGCAACATGGCGATCTCTGGTTTGTTGGTATTTTGATCGATATTATACAATAAATGGAATGTTGATAGGGCAACAACCATTCTATTTTTTTGGGAGCGAAGGATTCCAAAGTTTTATTTTGGTTAAAGTGAATTTTTAACTCCCTATTGCACCAGTAATTTTGAAAGAAGGTGGTATTTGAGGTTTATTCTTCTCCAGGGTTCCAACCACCGTGATGTCATGATCTGACATCTGATCAAAAATTTCGGTCGAGGAAAACCAGTAATCGCATGTTATATTTGTGTTTCTTCCGCTCTGGGGTGTTTTTTACCCCAGGTTACCGATCTAGGGCTAAAGAAATGCGGTGGCATGCTATCAACCTCACTGGACGCAACTCCCAGCACGTGAACATTCGCCGTAAATATCGTTCTGGTAACAACGGAGACATCTTAAGGGTCGTGGGAAAGCCATGAAGTCATCCCTAACATTGGTTTTAGCATCTACAGTAAACATTTTTTCGCCAGGAAAAAATATCAATCGTCCAGCAGCATTGTCTCTTAAGGAACACAAAATGAAGTCGCGACGTTCAATTCACTTTGCCCTGGTGGTTTAGGAAAACGTCTGTTTTTTATCAATGGTGTAATAGCAGAGTTTATCCTTGGCAATTTGACGCGCAGTCTTTTCACTGACACCGACAACCGACGACAATCTTTGGATCGATTGCCCTGGATCCTCGGAAATGAGCTTATGAGTCCGTTGGATGATATCGGGCGTCCTCACAACGCTCCGAGTAAGTTTTCCGGGCCAGTGCTGCAGAGACATTTTTGGACTTTTCCGACTCATTATACCCTTCGACGACATCATATACCGTCGATCTCGGGTGACTGAAGAACGGATTAATTTCTGTCGTCTAGCGATCAGCGCATACACTTTCAATAATAGCGGCTCCTCGGTTTAACCCCGCACTTGTTCTCAGCATTGCGACCGTTTTGAGGTGATGCCTGTTCAGTGCATACAGGGTTCGTCCGGAAAATAAGTGTACTGAGCTCAGGAAAAAAATTTATTACACTTTTACATATCTTAAGCTAATATTCCTCAAAATAGGACCCTTGTGAGTCGATACACTTGTTCCAGCGGCGTTCCCATTCCTGGAACGCTCCCGCGAAGGCATCATCGGGAACCTCTCGAAGACTCGTCGTCGACCTCTTCTCTGCCCTCCACGAACATCTTGTGCCACCGAAAGATCATGTTTCTGGACATGGCTGACTTCCCGTAAGCCTGGTTAATCATACCGACAGTTTCGGTAGACGATTTCCCAAGCTTTACCGCAAATTTGATGGAATAACGCTGCTCCAAAAACTTCGGCATCGCGTTCCGTGACGTGGGTCGAAGCGTGGAGGTTCGCGTTAACAGAGCTCCTCACTACACCACAGCTGAGAGCCGACTGCCTTTTTCAGCGTCGCTTGCCAACATACCCCTCTCCAATCGCAGCCCGTCAGAGCGGTGCTGGGCGCGCCTGGAGCGGCGCGCCCAGCCCAGGAGTCAGTACACTTATTTTCCGGACGAACCCTGTATGTCAACCTTATTTGCGTGCCAACGGCGACCTCTAAATGTGGTATAAAACGATGGGAATTTCAAATCGAATTTCTTACAGATTTTGACGCCGTATCCTGCATATTACAGTCAGTATTTAGAGTGAGTATTTGAACATAAATATGAACTCATGAGGGGCCTCTTATTATTCTTGGAAATTTGGGAAACATGGGCATCGTAAGCATTGTTCATCCATTTTTTAGAGGTCCTATAGTCTCAGTTTGACGGCTCCGTAATGGTGAAGGTTAAAGCCGGAAGTGTATGGCCTAGTATGAGAATTGTAAAAAAAGAGCGCAAATTATCAAGCAGCTGCTAAAAGCGCGTAAAAAGAAGCGTATAAACAACTGACATCCGAAAGCTATGAGTGGAGAAAAAAAAAACAAATGGAAATGCATAAACCCGAAATCTGAATCACCCTTGTCTCTATAGTCTCCCCAATGGCTCTTCCTTTGCTTTTCTTGCTTGCATGAGTAAATTTTTCAACTTTTTGATGGAGCAAGTTCCCATCCGTTTTATGGATTCGCAACTCCCCGGTGATCCCTGTTTGGCCTTGACCTTTTATTCTGAATGAACTGTTGGCACATTATAGCTTAACTCTTGACCAATTACTCATTTTTCATTGGAGGTGGCAGTCACCATAATCCAATTCCAGGTAGTAGGCATCCCGTCAAGCCTTAAGAGAGAATTGGGAGCCGAACCTAGACGTTGCGTTTTGAGTCACGAGAAGAAGCTGTAGGCTAGTAATAATTTGCTGCAACACAAGTCTTCCCTTCCTTTCCCCTGGTTTAATGGCTCATATTGTATCGTCCAAGGAACATGGTGAACTCCATACCTGAGGCAAATATTTCGTGTTCCATCACGTTGGTAGAGAATGTGGCTTGAAAGAATAATAATTAGGAGGGTAACGTTGTTAATTAATTTTGTATTTGATAACTGTGGGTTTCCTCTGCGTCGACGACTGATCTCGGGGTTTATGTGCTCACAGATTACAATTGTTGACAAGCTATGGCAATCTTTGGTGTTCCTGATCGCACTTCGGTTGTTTGCGATCTGTGCTAAGGAAGAGAGTGCCCCAGTCTGTCAGCTCTGGAATATTTTTCTAATTCCTCCTCGGTTATTTAATCTGCCGTTGTGTTCATCCAAATCTACACCCTACCTCTCAACCCGTCGCAAGGACGTCGTGCACGGGGGTGATAGGTCACTAGTCATGTTACCTCTGCTCCAATAACTCAAAGAACACCTGGTACCCCGTGATCCACCGAATGGGAACGTGGAAGGGGAGACTGGACATCGTTCGTGCAACATCCGTTATATACATTATAATCAGTAAACTGCTAGTTACCACTGGTTACACTAAGGAGACAAGTAAGGAAACCCATTAAAAAGGGCGGGCTCACATGCAACGTAGTCACCAACTATCAGGTAGCATTCCACTTATGCAGGACTGCCAATTCACAAATGAATTAGATATTCTGCTTCATTGACACGGCACCAAACCACCCAATCTGTTAGGCAGTCCTAGCTCTCTTATTCTGAGACATTTTCAGTCTTGCTTTCGAGAATGTAATTGGAGGGCTTAATACCTTCTATGTTGGATACAAAACCATACGATTGGTGCCTTTGCAAAATGTTTAAGCCAGCTCTGAGTTTTAGCCTATCTGAAGGTTTCCATCCCAGATCTTTTGCTGAGTGGCACTGATGGGTATCGAAGGTGAATCCGGCGATCTCTTTCTCCTCTTCCCGCTCCCACTTCCTCCCTTTCTCTCTTCGCGTCCGAATGGACCGATCTCAAATCCTCTCGCTATACCTCACTTGCTTTTTTATTCTAGCAATTTTCACAAATATAGTGGATCATATCTTTTAAAACTCATTTCTTCACTGGGTTAATGGGTATGTATTCAATTAGTACATACATTATCCGGATTTTGGATGGAAAATATGTTCTTGACCTTAATATGTTCCAGTGTTCGGAAGGTCTTGCATGAGAAACAAAAAAACAGTGGCTGCGGACGATCCTTTTTAATTCTTAATTTCGGCTGACCCGGAAGAAGGAAAATTTAGCAGAGAGAGCAATCACTAAGCTCAGATCATCATGCGCGCGGGTTTCACTCGCTGGATTTTATCCAACGTGATATTACGGTGGCATCATCCCACCACCCTCTGGAAACTCACTAAAAGCCCCGTAAGGAAAATTGCTCCGATCACGTCTGCAGTTGAAGCGAAGGGAAGCTCGAGGGAGGTTTTGCAAGGTAGTACAATGGGTTGTCTACCGCGTGTGATAGACATGCAAATAATCTATTTCATTTCGCTGTAAATATGCGCTCTGAAATCGATACCTAATTTTGATATCGAAAATCTAAATCCAATTCAAATCTTTTCCTTGGAAAAATCACCGAAGAGAGAAGGAAATGGAAAATGGAAAAAGTGCGAAACCGATAGGATAAAAGTAAGTGCTCATATGGATATGGATCAATCGTACAAATCGAAAGGAGAGACAGAGAGAGCCCGGAAGAGATATTATCAAGATCATCTTTGATTTTGTACCATTAAAAGCTTGTAATTTTAAATGAGGTTCACGAAAGAATTTCCATTTAACAGAAAGTAAGCTTCTGCAAATGGCTTCATTCCTACAAATAAAAATAAATTTGGATGTTATATCTTGCAAGCATCGCAACGCAATCATCGCAACAAAAACAATTTCTTGAATTCCGCGGTTCAAAGTTTGCGTTAATGTTAACAAATCTAACACATTTCTATGACATAATCATTTGTTAAGAAAATACAAGCGGGCCTCGTGGATATCTATTTTGAAAGAACGCGTAATGTAGGAAACTGTTAAGGAAACGTTTCAGGAACAAAAAATACTGCTATTTCACAAACACAATTAATTTTTTATGGTCATGGCTGCACCATGTACCATGGGCGTATGAATCAATTAGAAATGCGTGGACCAACAATTTTGTTTATCTTCTGAATATCGCGATGGAAAATATCCTCCTGGTTAATCCTGAAACAGTTTGCCATGCCCTGAACTTTGGTCCCCTGTTGTTTGAATGGCATTGATTTCGGGGAAAGGGCACTTGAACTATCACCGTGAGACGCAGACGAGACGTGGATGGGAGATATCTACACAATCGATACACGAATTTTCTGATCTTGGTTTCCAACGGAAGAAGAAAGCGAAATCTTTTACAAAACAATGAAATTGCTGTATTTTTTTTACGTATCATATTTTCTTGGGTCGAAACAAAATTAAGACCTGATTGATCATGTCTTACAGGAAATGTTTTGAAACATTTGTGGAGGCTCTATTGGTTTTACTTGATAAAGAGAATGGGTTGAAATGGGCAATGCGTACCAACGCCGTCAGTTCGCACCAGGGATAGGGTAAACTCATCGCCGCAGCGTGGTGCCAGGGGCCGGCTACGACAAAAGGTCGCATTGAGGGGTCGCGTCTCCTTCGAGTGCTGGAGTTCAAAGGATTCTTCGTTTTGGGGAGACGAAGGATGAAAAACATTGCGGGAGGGGGGAATGGGTGGAGGGGGAGTGATGGCGGGAGGGTTCGGCGGAGACGTAAGTTAACACGGCGTAACTGGCCGAAAAAACCAGAAACCGGAGAAATGTGCGTGGGGGAGAGGGGAGGGGGTGCGAGGCGTTGCGGGGAGGTGGCCAGGGTGTGGGGCGGGTGCGATGACTCAGGAGGGGGGAAGGGTGCCGCGGGGGAGGAGACTACGTAGTGGGCATGTGCTTTTTCTTTTGTGCAAGGCGAGCACCATCGAGGAGAAACTCGGGGAAGGGGATGATGGGGGAAGAAGGGTCGGAGTTTTGGCCTTGAGAGCGGCCAGTCAATACCCTTGCGATATAATTTGCGATCGATGCATAAATTGCTAACAGAGGGTTTGTGAGGGTGACGCCTTTCATTTATTGTCGGTGTATTTTTTAAAACTGGCATTAACGAATCGGTTCTAGGAATGATCAAACGCCTCTTTTAACTCTCTATCCCACTAAGGTGATTAAATATGATATATTTGTACCACTCGGAATAAAATAGGAGATGTAGACAGCCGACTTAAACCTAAAGCCTAGGATTGAGCCTCAACCCGAAATACTACGGTCAAATTATCTTTCAGGCTATTTATATAAATCCGCACGAAGGAATGCGACCCCGAAACTTAGTATCTATTTTACTATCTTTTACCTATAATTAGCTCGCTATTTTATCATACGAATGCTTACTGTTTGATATCCGACTCGAATATTGTATTAGGCTTTGCTAACGATTTGGGGCTATGCCAAATAAAGAATGATACGAATGCTACTTTCAAATTTAGCCATGATTTTCTCATCTTCATTAATTTATTTGGAGACATTGAAAATTATGCATAGGATAACATGTATTGGAATTTACATTTTACAAAATGCGTGGTTTTTCTACAATAAAGTCTCCATACTTTCGTATTGCAACCATTGATCGAAATACGAATCTTTTAACGTTTTCTATCTCTGCCACGTAAACCTTCCGAGTGGTAGGAATAAATATTAGAATTTAGAGGACGTGAATAATTAAGACGCCACGATTCCTTTCCCTTTTAGCGCCACCTGGGGAACGCCTTCTTCCGCTTTCTTGCATGTTAATTGAATCTAAATGGTTTAGAATATACACATATAATCGGTGGCTTATGGCGTCATATCCACTGCTGGTTTCCACACTGGCGACTTGTGGATTAAATCTTGGATTTTTTCCAACTTGATGACTCGGAGTGGTCATTTCCTTTGTGTTCGACTCTTCGCTTTCATGCATAAATGAAAAAAGGTCTCTCAGTAACTTAAACAATGTTGAAGTTTAAAAATTCACATTTAAATGATGGGAGAAGGTTGTAGACCCAAAATATGCAATCGTATTCCATATGAGGAAGAGTCTTAGCTGCTTTTGGTTTACATTGTTCAATGCATGAAATTAGTGTCTTTGCACTTTTATTTTGTTTACACTATGCGCCACCAAGCCCTATTTGACAGGACATTTTCAAGGCGGGAATTTCCGATTTGGGATGAAATGAGCTATTTTTCAAATGCCCTCAGGGATTTTGAATCCTAATAATTTTCGATGATTCATAATAATGATATAGAATAAAATGAAACTGTAAATAAAAAGTAACACTTACATTTAATCATCTTTATTCCGAAATAAGAATTTTCTAAGGTCATCTGTCAATGGTGACAGTGAAAAATGCAAAGATTAATGCAACTCGATAAAACTTTAAAAGTCTTCTAAGCTGGTTGCAAGGGATTTGCTGGAGTACTGTTATTGACATGATTCTAGTGTAGGGGATAAACATTCTCCTGTTACTCATAATTGGAGGAAGACTCGCACCGTAAGTTTTTCAAAATTATGGCTAGCATACCGCCTCAGCGTAGCTACGAAATTAAATCTCAGAACGCACTGAGAATTAAGCTTGGCAGCTCACCACTGCATTTGACCACCATTTCAGTTGCGCAGTGAAACTATCTTTTGTTTTCAAAAATCGGAATCACTTTAGGGATATAACTGCACAGTAAATCCACGTCTGGCGGAAGATGAAAAATTCCGGCCCTTATATGGACCTACCAGCACAGTATTTATTCGTGAGCTCGAACGGCTCTCGCCTAACGAGAGCCTCTAAATGGAATCGTACATTATGCTCGGTGACGTCTAACCTTCGCGGTCGTACCATGTTAAATGCGAGCATTGGCGGGTTCCCCTAGCACAACACAGGGGTGGCGGCAAATGATGGAAAAAGTCGTAAATGGGCGTTTGCCTCCACGAGTACCTCGGGGTAAGCTTTACTTTGGTACCAGGAAACGGTGCTGACCGTCAGCTTATGAGACAATATTGTTCCATAAGTCTACGGATGACTTTTAGTGGTCTCCGAAGGCACAATTAACGGAGTGGAAAATGGTACTTCTGAATGCCGTGCAGTCGGTCTTGGAAAGCTCTTGAGATGTACCCAGAAGTTCGTCGACCCCCGGGCACACCAATGCACATTGATTTATAACGGTGAACAACCTATCCGCTAACAGGATGCATTGGGTCAGAGGGTAACAATACGTATAAGGTCGGTAACAAAACGTATAAGGTCACAAGATGAAACCTTAAAGTAATTCAAATGATGATTATATTTGGTTATTATTACAATTTGAGTAATTTAGTCCTCAAACAATAAGGGAGATAGACCATGGTACAAATGAATATAAATATTCGTTATTTCCTTGGACAATCAGCAATCATAATAGTAAGAAATGGAAGTAGAAATGGTAAATACATTCGAATTACAAGCGAGGACAAGATTAAATGCTGCGAAGACAAATGTATGGTACATTCGTGGGTACATTAGCTTGTGTATGTTAGTTACCAGTATTTGTATTTGCATGGGTGTAAGTTAAAATGGGTTTAGCGTAAATATATTCGTCGATGTGGTGCGAATTGGAATCCTTTTTTTAGTTTTGCATGTGGCTGCATTATATTTGACGGGTGCTGACCTAACACCCCACGCCATACGCCATCGCGGTGGCTTGCGGGGTGTTGTGTATATGTATATGTATAGTATAATATATTTACTATAAAATCCGAAGCTCCTGAAAACGATATTCAGCTCAGAGCATAAAAAGCCTTGATTGCTAGCAATGAATTTTAGAAGTGTCAAATTTGATTCAGTCGTGTTTGGCGAGACCGCTGGTTTCATGGGAAACATTAAGAGAAGGATCATGCTTCTGTGTTTCACATCAGAGTTTACATTCACGAAAATCGGAACTAATTCCATCAATTTTTACGTTTTATTTTCTACCGAAAAGAAATTCGTGAATCCAATCCACTAATTTTTCCATTAATTCCATCATATCGGAGTGTGTATATCAGTTGATTATCTAGTGCTTGACCATTCGTTTTACGGCTTTAAGTCTCGTGCCACTGAAGTGCCAATTAACCGCTGCAGAAGTTGCACGAACAAGAGAAGACGATAAAGTAAGATGTTTTGATTAATTCTTGCAGGTGCAGCACTTAAAAAAATAGAAGCATGGAAAGTCATTCAGAGAGAAGAAGGGAGGCTCAACCAAATCCTGCTTCCCCAATTAGAATCGAACGGGGGAATGAGGAAATTCGGGTGAAAGGGCGAAGGAAGGAAGAGAAGACGCTTTTAAGTTAAAAAGAGGGGAAAAACAAAGCGTCATGATTTTTACTGTCCGTAAAATGCTTATCTTTCTAAAATATTACTCTAAACTAATATATTAACTACTTAGGAAGAACATCATCAAACATTTTTCTATGTTTTACACCGAATAATGAATAAAAAAACGTTTTTCACTCAATTTTCGGCCGTCTCCGTGCAGACGTTCGTACACGGGGATAAAAAGAGGAAACTGTAGAGGAAAAGAAAGCGAAATGAAAGGGAGTTTTTTACATGGCAATGATCCCCGACGCAGAGTGACATAAAGTTGTTCTCAGATGGATTTTGTCTTATTTTCAGAAATGTCTTCGTGCTTTCCTAATGTCGTTCAGATTCCGTCCTTTTAACAAGAGCATAAAAAGATTACGTGATTGCAATTTCAGACCTCGACGACCGAGAACTCGGAACAATTTCCGACAATCGACTCCTATCCTATGGAACCGGTTTCCTAATAGAGAGGATCCAATTCCATCCTCGCCCTATGCAGCACGCCAGAAACAAAAACCCCGAACTGAACACGCTCCGCTCGCGCTCATTTGTTTCCCCGCGTCCCTGGATCAAACCATTAAAAACGCATCAGCCATTGTCTCTCCGGTAGGGAGTTGGACCGGGACAGGTGCCTTGCGGTACTCCAGTAAGAAAAAAATGTAAAAATCCACGATCAATCCGCTTGCTTACCTTTCGCTCCCTTCCCACCTCCCTTCGTCGCTGAACATGGTTCGTTTCGCAATCGCGGCCGAGAGGGCACCCGGTGGAATGGGAGGTGAAAACTCACGCGTGCACGTATGCCAATAAACAGGCATGCAGCTCAACCCGGAGATGCGGTGATGGGAGTTGCGTGGGAGGGTTGATCTGCAAAGGTGGCGCTACACGGGATGTTTGGCGAGGGGGCAACACAACCACGGCGACTTCATTCATTTGGCACGTCGGCGGCCGAAGAAGAGGGTCCCTAGTAGGGCTGTGTGATATGTTGACTGCGCCGCGCGGCTTATATGCAACATGGAATTCCGGCATCACTCCGTCAACGAAGTCATTTCGATCACAATATAGGAAGAGCGCCATATCAGTTTTAGTAACAAACCTCTCTCTCTCTATATATATATATATATACATATATATATATATATACATATATATATATATATATATATATATATATATATATATATATTATACATGTATATATATTTATATGTATATATATATTATATATATGTATATATATATATTTATTTATATTTATATGTATATACTTATTTATATATATTATATATATGTATATATATAAATATAAATATATATATATATTTATCTTTTATATATATCTTATATATATTTATATATATATATATATATATATATATATATATATATATATATATATATATATATATATATATATATATATATATATATGCTTTCATAGACGTAACACGGAAGTGCCGAATAGTACAATACACAGTAACACATAATATAGAAACACAAAAAAAGAGAACACTCACACGTATTTTCTTGATATTTCGACGGAAACAATCCGTCTTCCTCTGAATATATAGAAGTAATGACTCATTGAGTCATTACTTCTATATCTTCAGAGGAAGACGGATTGTTTCCGTCGAAATATCAAGAAAATACGTGTGAGTGTTCTCTTTTTTTGTGTTTCTATATTATGTGTTACTGTGTATTATATATATATATATATATATATATATATATATATATATATATATATATATATATATATATATATATATATATATATATTTAATGTATACAAGTTAGCACTAGTGGACACAAACAAAACACAAAAAATAAGTATATGTGCATATATAAGCTGTGTTACTGTACTGTTTTTATATGGCTTATATATATAAGCCATAAAATACAGATATCAACCCGTAGGTCGGTTTGGTAGGTGATGGTAGAGTTCTCCCAGTACTAAACCCGGCGGCGTGTGAAATTCACGCATCAGGGTAGGGGGGCAAGTTCCTTTTTCTGTACCGGTTATGGTTTCCCCGGAAGACCTGGAACCCGAAAAATCACAAAGCTTGGGTGGGGTGGAGGGTGCTCTGAGAGGCTTCCTAGGGACTCGAACCCGGGCCCTACGGCCAGTAGTCAAACGCTCTACCTCTGGACTACTGCATTCTGCGTATTTAAATATCTGATGATGACGGCTGTGCCGTCGAAACGTCAAAACTACATATGTGGGTGTCCTTTCTTTGTGTTTCTGTGTTTAATTTCGAATTCAATGTTTATGTATACAAATGTATTTAAATATCAAGGGTACTGAGAATACAGACCTAGTACCTAGAATATTTGGTATAGATATGTACATTTGGTATAGATATACCATATTCCAACATCATTTTTCCATGGCAGTTTTTAAACGAGCATAAAGTAAAAGTGTCCTCCAATAGTATATTTAAAAGATAAATTTTAGGAAGCAACTCTAAGGTTAATTATAACGTATTTAAGGTATGCTCCCTAAACGTAATGTGAATGTGTTGCCATACATTTGAATATTCAACCCGAAGCGTCCAAGTATCGGCACTTTTTGTGGTACTGAGTTAAGCGCAAAGGATCGCATTTCCATATCGAATCGCAATCGTCAGTGGTCATGAATCCTAAGGGTAATTCTCTGCCAACCTCATCGTGTCTATTCACATGCATGCATCTCGTTCGAATCGAATGCAATCGCATATTGGATTCGTATGTCTCCCGGGAGTTGCCCCAAGTTCCAGCGTGGCGCCTGCGTCCAAGAGGGGAGGGGATAATTGGAGGCGGAAGGGCACGGATAGAAACAAAGGGTTGAAGGGATTGAGGGTGGAGGTCTCGGAGCTGATTGGCCAACGCGTGGGGCGGAATGGGAGCGCGCATCATCTTCCCGGGGAGCGACAATAGTTCAGCGTTCGCTCGCCTCGGGAATGGGCCTGAGGTGCGCCGCTTGCTCCGTACTTCGAGCGGAGCAAAGGGCAGATTGGGTCACGAGAGAGAATGTCCGCCACGGCTCTTTGTCGGCTCACTCCAATCAGTCATTGTCTCCATGGAGTCGGAGGGAGAAATAGTTAAAACGGCGCTTGTACCATGCCGGCATTCTATCTGAGTGCCATATAACACTCCATTACGGAGAGGGCGGTTAATGGTGACTTTATTTGGCGAGCCGATAGGAATTGAACGTCTGCTTTCCCCGAGGAATACGACGGTAGATTAGAGAAATTCTCCTCCCCACCCCCCCTCCACACACGCAACCCTGGATTGCCGTGAGACCGTCCTGGTTTTGCCGCGGAACATCAGAAGTTTATGGTAATGGGAGAAGCGAAACCGCTAAATAGTCCAGGGGTCACCGATATCGATTGGGCGATGCGATGCTGCCATCTCGCAATTAAGACTTCTGATGAGATACAGGCATTGGAATGTGGTCGAGGCAGTAATGTAGGTAACTGAGAAGTTTGGAATTGAACTGTTGAACCATGAATACTATTGAATTTTATTGAATGAGCTTATGTAAAAATATCGTCTTTCACATTTAGTGAAAGAAGAATTTCAGAAAGCAGTGATTTCCTCCAATAATACGCGTAGATGGTTTATTTTTTCACTTATTTCTCTAGTCTCATTTCTACCAATTTTTATCTTTGGTTCTACATTTTATTTCTCTAACTTCTGCTCATGTTAATTAGACAACATTTTTAGTTTTTCAAAAAGTAGATTAATAACTGCAGCTGTTCATTCTCTCCCATCCTATGGCAATTAAATCTGGCTCCCAACTCTATTCTCCATACATTTTGCCCATTGACCCGCTGCTGACAGGGTACCTTGCATTTTTTCTTGTGAAGTGTCAGTTGAAAATCACGCAATTCTCACTCTAGATCAACCTATTATTCACCGTAGATTCCATCTTTATCTCTTTTATTCTGCTAACTTTCGGTATATTTCACCATTTCTTAACTTGTCTGGCGGTTTTTGTAAAAAAAAATCGTCCCAAAGCTACGTACGGAAAGCTCTAACGCCTTCTTTGGTTCACTTTCCCAATTGCCCATGTTAACAAATGAGAAACAGTTTCACTATTATCATTCTTAACTTCTAGGCCACTTCAATTTCCATACATCCGTTAATTATAAGCATTGAAATAATAACGTTTTCGTATTTATTACTTTTTACGATGGTAGTGTATATATAAATAAAAGAGAACATTCATTCGAATATTTCTTCTTCATAGTTTTCGTATAGCTTGATGGATCTGAAACAAACTTGGCGCACATGCCATAAATATTTTGTTAACATTGCCAAACTTGAAAAATTATCGTGATTTCGGCTCAAAATATTCTTACCTTTCAGGAACAGCTCTCTAGGTCAAATGATTTCTAAAATGTTTAGAGCTCAGGTATTTCCAAACCGATTTTTTTTTGTAGAACTTTTCATAGTAAGATCCGTTCTTCATCAAAATGTCTTTCTCAATACACTGCTGTCAGCTGAGGAAATAAGGGTATTCCCACTGCCTAACCAATCTCAAAGCCCAAACCATTGCTACCGGAAACCTAGATTAAAATGTATTTCTATATGAAAATTACTAAATCCTTGGTTACTAATTCGTTGCTTGCATAAATTCACGTATCTCACCAAAATCGTTTTCAATAAATTGTTGACAAGAACTATTTTTATTCGAGGTATAGGGAGCCAACGTGAATTATAAGGCATCGTTTGGTACATGCATATAAAATACTGTAAGGTATTGGCACACCTCTGAGTCTTCGGAAATTTAATTTATTTCTATCTTATAAACAGTGGAAGAAAAGCATATTTACACGTCGATGCAGACTGACAGGTACGTACGTGGATTATTTCAGAAATATTTGCTAGAGTAACCAGTGAGATGGTACCTAATATTGGTAATGGACATGTGCACTGTGATAGAAGGGAGAAATGGGAGTGAGAGGGGAAAAAGAGGAGCATGGAATAGAAGGGAATATTGACATTGAAAAAAAGCAACACGGTGAAAGAAACAAAGTTATTGATAAAAATAGTAGGAAATGGGTGAATAGGTGCATGTAGAAATGTACCGGGTCCAAGGATTGAGGAAAGATGTTTTGGCAGAGTGGATGGGGATGGCGGGAAGAGATGGGCGTATTTAGAGAATTAATTAATAGAGTAAGTCATGAAACCAATTCGGAAAACGATATTACATCAAAATTTATTTGCATTCTTTTATCATTAAATTAATTCAAAATTAGCGATTTCCCATAAAATAAAATTTAATACGACCGGTTTCAATGTAACTACATCATCATCAGGCGATGATGGTGATCACGTGATGATGATGTAGTTACATTAATACCAGTCGTATTAAATTTTACTTTGAGGAAAATTGCCAATTTTTAATTCATCATGGTATTCCACCATGTCACGCCTGAAACGTCTGATTTTATTTTTTTAAACCATTTCAAAAGATTTAAAATAGACTGTGGGTGGGCTGCAAAGGGACAAAGTTACCGGCTGTTGGAGATGAAACTCACGAAAGATAGAGACAGTAAGGAAGGTGGATGAAAAACGCGAAGAAACTTCACATAAGCATAGCGACTCCAACTAGCCTGTATAAGAGTATCTGTGGCTGAGGGTGATTAAAACAGCTTTTATAGACTTCTTTATTACTGAATATATTTGACTATGATTTTTAGAAGTTTTTTCCATGCGATTAATTAGTGATGTACGCATTAATAATATCTAATGCTATTTACTATTAGTTATGTACATACAAAAGAAAAAAAAACTAATATTCAACTTTAATCTTAATGATTACATTATTTGGAAAGAAAATGACAACAATTCAAATTAATCCTTGAATTTTCATTTGACTTCCTGGGTTTTACTTCATTAACGTCAACTCGCAAACAGCTCATGGCACATCGGCTGGAAACAGAGGTCGAAATCAAACTATTGTTGAATTAATTCATGCATAATGCATGAATTAATTCATTAGGGATTGCATGTGAAATTTCATATTGAAATAAGTTTTATCCGATGTGTTTGCCTGAAAGTCACTTTCAAACAACCTCGCGAAATGCCAATTACCATAAATCTTAAGTCGTAATCCGTTTGTAAAGGAATTCATGACTAAATAAAAATGACCAGTTTTCTTCAAAACAGGCACATCGAAATCCTAAAAAAAATATATGGAGTATGTGATTTTTTGAGAAATAAGTTTTTATTCTTGTTTAATGCCGCTCCTAAATACCTTTTCTAAAATTAAATTTTTTTAGGTGTTCGTCCTGTAGTCAACTCTTACCACAGTAGTCTTTTGAATATTCATGACAAATACTCCTTTGCTAAATGGAGTTTGAGGGTAATGAAATATCATTTCATCGGCGATAATGCCATTGAAGGAATCTTGTGATCCTAGCTCGGGGACTCGCATAGATTATAAATGTAGTAGTATGTTTTCTCCAGTGATTGTCTTCGCGATATTCTTCGCCGGATGGGAAGCGTCGATCTTAGTAGACGTACACTCAATTAAGTGGCAGTTAAAGTTTGCGGCACACATCGGTAGGAATTACCACCCGTTGCTTGGACTGCCTGGGGCTGCTTCAGTGCTTCATAATGACTTGCAGGTTCTCCTGTTTCGATGAGGAGATATAGCGAATAAAATATATGGAAAACTGGGCATTCTCTCCGAGTAACAGTGGCGGCACCCTCTGTTGTGTTCTTTTTATCTTCAAGTCACTCAGTCAGCACTAGATTTAACTTTCCGATGAGGATTTTGCATGAGGTTCGTCTGTTTTCACGACCGACCGTCGTGGGATTTAAGCTCGATGCATATCGCCAGGAGTTCTGCGATTCGCCGCGCCGAAGTTTCGGTGCGCGGTCCAATTTTGTCGATGAATAGTTTTTGAGTTCTCTTCTTGGGACTGCTGTGATGTCGGGTATAATTTAGTCAGGTTGAATGTGACTTAAGAGAAAGATGAATATCTTTGTTTCCTCGCTGTACTATTCGCCATACTTGTTTCACCAATGATTGTTCTCTTGTACTCAAGCTAATATAAATAAAATATTTATTGAAAAAAGGACGGATTTTTTGCTTTGTAGTGATTGGTATTAAAAAGCCGATGTAATCACACCCAGTTTCTCCAACCACATTCAAGGTTCAATCAAAAATCACCTGCCGATCATTTCAACCATATTTTTACGGTTCAAATCCAAGATGCCTGCCTGGATGATAACGTCCAAGAAAGAGTACCGATAACAGAGGGCAAATAAAAATAACTGACGAAAAAATGTTTTTAAATATTGATTATCATTTCATAGGACTGTCCGGCTAATATTTTCCATCCAAGTGAATCCGTTAATGCCCCAAGAAATTTTGGCTAAACCGAGCCCAAGTGGCCAGCGAAGCGAACGCCAGAATTGGCAAGGATTGAGCCAAAATATGGATTCCTTTTATCAGGAAAAATAAAAATGATATGTTGTTGCTCGATTAACTGAACATTTTCCTTCCTTCAAAATTTCGTTAGTCCGCTCGGTCAACGTACTCCTGCCATTGAAATCTAAATGGAAATACAGCAGACAATTATTTTTCATCGAAATAGCAAAAGACTCTTTGCATAATTTCACTAAAGGCAAATTTATATATCTACATCTACATCTACTTAATTCCCCGCAAGCCGCCGCAAGGGCGTGTATCAAGATCCTTCCAGTAGAATCCGATATTCTATAAAATTTCCTTAACAGTCGAAATAATTTTACGCTATATTTAATTGATGAACATTAAATTAACGATTCCGAATACATGCCTATGGAATAAATTTGGATTGCCAGCACAAGTAAGATCGTCTAAACAATTGTTAGGGCTACAGAAAAAAAACGAAACCGCAACATTCATCAGCGCATGGAATTGTAAATATGGGATTGAAAATGCATGTCGAAAAATATGATACCTCAAGATTTATTGATAGCTCGGATAGGCAGACCGGAGATGTTTCAGGCCATTTGCGAAGATTGCTTGAAATGTCAATCGGCTTTGGTTTGAGATACCGTAGTCCGAAAGTCATATGGTCAGTTAAATCTGCAGTTAGGAAGCGATGATCTTCAATGAAGGAACGCCCACTATAAACTGAGGAATTCTAACCGAAGCCAAGTATCGTATCTTAAGAGAAACCGAGTACAGTTACTTTTAAACAATCAGTAAGAACAACCAGGTAAAAAAGGCGAAATGAATATCACCGCTGATAGATACAAGAACTCGTTCTTCCCTCGCAAGACAATCAATACACTCACAAAATAAAAAGTAACCAGCCTAACATTATATATTCAAAAAGCTAAATTCAAATTTTTACTGGAACACACCCATTTATTGTATTGATATAGATAGGTGTGCATGTGTTTAGGCGTACGGAGGTCTACTGTTAAGAAGTCCTTAGTTGGGATCTGAATGCCGTGATCAGTTATTATTTTCATTTAAATGGATGACGATGGACACGGGTGCTATCCGTTCAACTGATGGACTTAAGCCCCCGCTCCGTCCTCCCTGAAGGAACTCCTCACCTGAAAGTAAACGGGACGGGGGACGTAGTACGGCGAGGCACTCACTTCGCGAGAGGTCTTCGCCGACCCGGAATGTGTGGAAGAATTCACAAGGCAATTGTGTGCAGTTGGCCTCATTTGCTTTAATTCTTTTTTTCTCTTGATACGATGGTACATTGCGATGAGTGAAGCAAAAATTGAATGCTATCAAGTTAAACCTTTGCCAGCATTGCATGAGGAGAACGGGCACCAAATATCCTTTCCTTGGCCTTCAAATGACACCCGTAAATTAAATGCATGTAAAACCAACCACTAACTCATTCTGACGGGCAAGGAAATAAACTCTTATAGCGCTAAAAATAAATGAATATGCCCACAATAAGCGCAATGAGCGGAACCAAAGTTACTCTTCGGCTGTAAAAGACTATAAAAACGGATATAAAACATTCATCGTGCTTATATTTTAATCTATCATATGAAGATCATTGTGCTTCCCTCTTGAGTGGGACATATGCATATATGGTCATAAGTGAAAGGGCGTTTGCAAAGGATACTTCATTAATTAAATCACTCTTCTTAAACATAATTTTTACGTGTTTGAGCCACTATAGTACACAGTAATTTTCCTGCAGTTTTATTCGAGGAAATTTTAACGATCACATAAATTGAGAAAGAAAAGCGAAGCTAAAACGCGAAAAGATTACATAACCATATTTCAGGTTTCAAAGAGTTATAGAAATTAGAATGCAAGATTATATGTACGTGCTACCGCATCACGAACAAAATTAAAATTTATTATTGGAAAGTTGCCGAGACCATACTCCTAAGCCTACTTTCTCCACGACTTTGGAGAACGTAAAGAGGCATTTCCCGGCCATGAAAACAGCTCTCTCAGTAAAATCATTATCTGTTATATTCATTGTACAACTTTATGAGATATGCACCGAATCCCAGAAAACACTGCTCGGATAGCCGACTGCATTAAATTAAGTTAAGAACGTCGTAGTTCCACGTTAAAAAAAATTATACCATTTTTGAGGTGAGCTCTTATAAGGTACATTTTGAACTAAATTCAGGGACTGCAATTAACCTGCCTCATGATATTCTTACCCACAGTTCTTCTCCATTGCTATATTGAACATCTTTGAATTTCATTGCGAGAAGCACACAATATGATATCTGACTGAAGATCAAAACAATATTCGCGAACTTCAGACTAAAAATGAATGAAAAATAACTATTGTGAGGTAAAATAATTTCAAATTACAAATTTTTAGGCATTTTAAATGCATAAAAAATCGAAGTTAAAAGCCTCCATTTCTTCTATCGTCGAATTTGAACGTTCAGCACCGCTGCATAGAAATATGTCACAGAAGTAGAAATATAGAGCCCATGGCGCAACCACTAGGACACTATAAGTGTTCGCCAAAACTTCTGCCCTCTTTGGCGTGTGTGTGTGTGTGTGTGTATATATATATATATATATATATATATATATATATATATATATATATATATATATAATTAAAAAACCATTCCTGTGTTTGTCATTTGTGTATGTTTCTACCCCTTTTCCTAACATATATATTCATACGAATGAATATTTGTCCACTATTTGTTGGTTTTCATGTTTCAATATAAATATATATATATATATATATGTATGTATTTTTTACGTAAACTTCACAGTGTAAAAATCACTTCCGTAATTTGAAATTCGGTTCCAGTACTCTCAATTTAAGGGTCTGTTTCATCCAGTAACACTACGTAGGCACAGACAGGGTTTATACAGGATTAATATCTAAGAGTTTTAAAATAAAGGATGCTCTGTCAAATTACTGTACGTAGGAATGTCATGAAGCAGTCTTAGTCGTGTGCGTAGCTCCAGAGTTGACGAACATCGCCTAGAACTAAAGCAAATTTACTCTTAAAAAAGTTTCACTGAAATCGGCCCATTTTACAAGATCTACATCTACGTAATCATCTACTAAGCTATGGTTACATTTTCCAGCTATCGGTATTTTACCATTTAGTCGATGCTTTAAGTGTGAAAGGTAATAGTAGGGAAGCTTACACAGCATGACTAAGGAGGACTCTGCCAACTCAGATATACTAAACTTTTAGCCGGGAATTCAAGTTCTGTTTGGTGAAATGATTCAAATAATTTCTATTAACTCAGTGTGGCCATTTGATCGATATAATTCACTTATCAGTATACTACCTTGATCAAAAAGTTCCCGGAATAACCACCGTGTGGCGCTCCCATCGTTCCGATTTGAGTTCTGTTTTTTTTGTTAAATTGGTACATCTGTTGTTGATATTCCCTTTAAATCTTAGTGTCATAACTTGACATTTGCAAAAGTTACGTAGCCAAGAGTACATCTATCTCTGTGTGTGTTGGCAATTTTTTACAATTGCAGAAATGGATTTAAATTTGCAACAACGAACTTGTATTAAATTTTGCGTAAAAAACGGATTTAGTGGCGCACGGACGTTGGAAATGTTGGAAAAGTGTTTCGGCAACGATTCTCTAAAAAAACGGTCGTTTACCAGTGGCACGAGCGGTTCAGAAGTGGTCTTGAGTCAATCGAAGATGATGAACGCAGTGGCAGACCATCGACATCGAAAGTCGGTGAAAAAACTGATAAAGTAAAAGAAATGTTGGTCAATAACCGCAAATTAACCATCAGAGAAATAGCGGAGGACTTGAACATTGCCTATGGATCCGCCCAAGACATTGTGGTTAATGATTTGGGTTTCCGTCGTGTAGCAGCAAAGTACCTCAATTTCATGCAAAAAAGAGACCGTGTTGACGTCGCAAAAGACATGATTTGCGAGGCTGAATCCGATCCCACATTCATCAAAAGGATCATTACTGGAGACGAGACGTGGGTTTATGAGTACGACACGCAATCCAGACATCAGGCAAGTGAATGGCGTTCACCAAATGAGCCGAGACCAAAAAAACCACGTCGTTTTCAGTCAAAAAAGAAGGCAATGCTGACGGTTTTCATGGATTACAACGGTGTAGTGCATCATGAATTTTTGCCAGAAGGCCAGACAGTAAACAAAGAGTATTATTTGGGCGTTATGAGACGTTTGCGTGAAGCAATTCGCCGAAAGAGACCAGAAATGTGGGCAGAAAACTCGTGGATTTTGCACAATGATAACGCACCGTCGCACAGTGCTATCATTATTCGTAATTTTTTGACGAAAAATGCAACAAATACCATCCAACAGCCACCGAATTCACCTGATTTGGCTCCCTGTGACTTCTTTCTGTTCAATCGAGTTAAAAAACCATTACGGGGAACGCGTTTTAGCAGCCGAGAGGAAGTAATGGAAAAATCGCAGGAAGCACTGATGGACATACCGAAAACCGAATATAAAAAATGTTTCGAGGATTGGATCAAGCGCTGGCATAAGTGTGTTGCAGTCGATGGGGATTACTTTGAAGGGGACAATATAGATTTAGATGAATAAACTTGTATTTTTAATTTTCTGAATAAATTCCGGGAAATTTTTGATCAAGGTAGTATCATTCCACGGAACAAGTACTTGGTACTCTTAATCTTTGTAGCCATTAAATTATCAAAAGCGTGAAACTCTTGAATCTCTTCGCTTGTTTCAGCCAAATTCTCTTTCATGTTTTCAGCTAGATTATGTGCATGGTGGAGAAGAAAATGGACTTCTTACTGAGCACTTAGCAAACCGCTTAACAAACTTGAATAGATACGGTATGATTTATATTGCACATACCAATCATTTTTGATGAAAACTCTCCATATTAAACACCTTTGCTAGCATTTGCTTTCTCCACATGCTCTTGTCATCGCAACATCTTATTCTTTTGGAATGGGTACCGCTACGTCATAAAACCGTCTCGGAGCTGCCGATTTTAATCGACGGTTGCTTGTGGCAAGACATTTTCCTGAAGGGTAAATAATATTTTAACACACGCTTATAATTCCTTTTCTTACCGAATATGGTCAAATTTCGAAGGAAAATTATAATTAGAGTGTCGCTTCAAAATAAACACATTGCTTGACATTTCCTCTCGTAGAAGTTAATCGATAGTCGATAGATTTTTGTCGCCCTTTTACCTACTCCCTTGCATGATCGGCGTTTTAACGCCTCCCTTGCCATCACACGCCCCCTTTGTTGGCCGAATTAGGATAATTGGAAGATCTTATTCCCGCGATTGGGACATATGCATATCCGAATTCATACATTGAACTGATGGTCCAGCGTTTTATGAACTTCCCAGGGTCATTCTTTAAGGGATCTCAGACAAGGAATCGAGGTGGAGCAGTCGATGAAGAGAAAGCCTTACGATTTTCGGGGTAATGGGTCGAGCGGGGTGATGGGCGGGTATACCATGGCACTTGCGGGGCACACCCACTGGGACAGCCGCCCTGGATGTTCGCGCAGGGGGTGAATTCCCACCCGTGCCTTGCGAGTGCAGCCCAGCGGGGCGTTTGCGCGTGGCGAAGGCGGGGCGCGCTCCCGCGGGAATGTGAAGGGAAAGAGGAATGCTGAAAGGTGGCGGGTTCCGGGAAGGCACTCTCGTACGATCCAAACTCCGCTCTTCGCCTGCTCGTGCAAGATGATGATGATCAAGTTGCCCGCATTGTTTTTTCTCCGCCTATGGAATGCGTACTCGGCGGCGCGGTAACCCAGTGAGTAAAACCATCGGCTACCCACCAGGGGGTTCTGGTCTCAAATTGTTGGAAGTACTACGAAATGGAGTAAATGTGCTAATTATTGTTGATTTGACGCCTTAAGACGCAGCATAAATATTTTTCCCGTGTGATTTTTCAGGCATCCCTTTGACGAACACCCTTGAAATCTTGTTTTCTCCCGCTCTCTTATTTGTACCTTAAGTTTTAGGGAAACCATATTTATTAAAACAGAAGGTTCCTATGGAAAATGACATAACTGAGACCGTAAATCTGATTGACACTAGGTTTGCTTAAAGGGGGTGAGAATTAAAATCAAAGTTACAGGTTAGGGGGAAGATATGGGGTACACTATAGGTAACTTGGGAGTGTTTGGGAAACAATGACCCACGTGTATCTCAATCGCAGACAAAACATGCAAAATTAATAAATAAATAAAGAAACAAACTAACACCCACTCAATCACTAGGGTGCGCTGAAGAATAACAGTCACTCTCGTGAATCGCAAACACACACACATGCTCAAGATTTGCAAGGATATCTCCTATGCCAGGGAACCGTTGTACTCACACAGGAATGGAAAACAAATTGAAATAAAAATCAAAAAAGAAAAAGGTCCAAGTTTACACTCGCAATCACTCAATCACTCGGGTTGTTAGACCTTTGTTAATCGCACTCACTCACTTGTTCACGGTTTGCAAGGATTTCTTCTATACCAGAGACCCGTCAATCACACAGATTAATAAAAAATTATAGAACGGATGCACGCGCATTTTCGCTCATTCACTCAATCACTCGGATGTGTTCGGAAATAGGGACCTTTGCGAATCACAAGTACTCACACTTTCGGATATTACAAGGATTTCCCCTATGCCTTTAATCAAACCTAGTGCCAATCAAGTTTATGGTCTTGGCTATTTCGTTTTCCATTGCTTCACGGCCGTAGGTAGGTTCATTTTAAATTTACAGAAGGTACGTAGTTGTGCAATTAAAAGTAGTTTCATGAAATGTCTATACCGGTACAAAATCTATAACTTAGGAAAGTGAAAAAAGCATTGTAACATTGGCTGAAAGATGTTGTTTCACCAATATCCTTCAGAAAGGCCCAGGAGAGGGAGTGGGCAGTAACAGGGAAAAGCTTGTGAGAGAATGCGCAGTTGTTTGTATACCTACAGAGAAAGGATAGGAATTAATTACGAGGGGGAGGTCATACTTCAGCACAAGGAATTGCGAATGAATTGAGTGACGGGCAGGAAAGAGGATAACTATGTTCTTGACAAAAAATCCTAAAAATGATATAACCCGAGACGACGATGCACTGGGATATTGAAGAGCAACGGTGAAGTTTAGACATGAGTGTCGTTCGTGGAGGAAGTCCGTGGAGCTCTGCCGAGGCAGACGAGGGAAACTAAGGAGCGGGGAAGGGACACTATATTATTTGGGACGGCAAGGAGGGGTCCCATTTTAATACAGCACAGTCACAGCGTGAGGAGGCGACACTGATGAAATATAATTTGGATGATACTATCTTCGCTGGGAATACTATAATGCATGCGCTAACTGTAGGTTAATTACATGCTACAAGCAATACACTGCTATTGGTTGCAGAAAGAAATGACCGGAAGTGTAAGAAGGTACAAGTCACGATTCCAAATGAATCACATGTTAACTATTTGTGTCATAATTTCAAAACTTTCTTTTCGACAATAGTGTTCTCTTCCACATTTCATTAAAAACATTTCCTTTTGGACTCTCATGAATGTACAATCCAAATGAAAACATAAATGTCACTGTCGATCGTTTATACGTCCAAATTTATGCATCGTGATTCCCTCGTGATCATCAGAAATGAGAAGATACAAGAACTCAGAGTGGATGGAAGAATATAAGGGATATCTTTTTCAATGAACTGTAAATTGAAAATGTTGGAAAATTGGAAAGGTCAGATAAGTTACATTTTAACTCTTATTGCAGAAAGGATATATTTAAGTATTCAGATTTTAAAATACGTCAGTGCATCTCACTCTATAATAGGATTAATCCTTACGATTAACCAATTAATCGAATCTCTTAACACAAAATCATTTCCCGAGTGAGGGTTCGAACCCACCAAGATGGTGGAATATTCCTGTCAAGTGAGTTACCAATCCTTTTATTACGCGTCTGTATCATTGTCCCTTTTCCATATCAACTTTTTAATCCTTTTTAAATTGTTTCACTTTGGGTGAAAAGTGATTGAAATTTGTAGGAATAATGGACAACTAGCTCAATCGAACATCCGAGAAGTTAGGGATGATACTTGTAATGAAAAAACAATTATTTCTATCTGTGCTACTTAATCTGTCATTTATAGAGACATACTCCACATTCTGATGAAAAAAGGAAGATCCAAACTTAGCTAAATATATTTATTTTCGCTCGTTTTCAAGATTTACTGAGCTTAGCACTTTATTCCAGTTTCCCAAACTGCAAGTTCTTTTAAAACCTCACTGAGTAATTCCGCCTCCGGATATCCGAATTTTTTTATCGTTTTCCTTGATCAACCGCATCCTGAATTATTCGCTCGCAATACAACGTTTAGGAGTTCCTTGTAAGTGTCTAATGGAAGGAATCCTTACTCGCCTACCAATAGCAAATTGTATTTTTCCCTAAAATTTATTTGCCCTTGTTTGCTAGGCATCCTCGCAACGGTATGGTGAGGATTCATTCGCAATTATTTAACCAAATTATATCATCCATCCGTGCACAAATTATCTCTCGACCGAAAAAGCAAAGCGGAGGCAGGGTGTTGATCAGGGCTCAGGCGAACCGCCGGCCAACCTCACGAATGTGGGCGCGGCTCGGCGGCCTGCTAGACCGCGACCCGAGACACGATAAAACTCCACCACCCGCGAGTCAATCTGCGACCCAAAATGGGGTCGAGGGACCTCCGCGCGACCCTTTCAAACTCGAATGAAACGGAGGAAAGAGAAAAGATAAAAAAGACGTGGGTACGCTGAATGAAAGGAAAAAAAGTCATTCGTAAACAGGCGGTGAGGTGGGCGTCGATGATTGGTGAGGGTAGACATAAAGAAATGGGACGAGGAGGGGAGCGCGTGTGGGATGGGGGTGTTTGGGTGGGCCTCAGCCCATCCGAAAGGGTCCACCCATAACGCGTCCGCTCCCAACGCCGCGACGCCCATGCGCCGTCGGTCGGGTTCGCGCGCCGCGGCGACCCCACCACCGCGTGCCGTGCTCGTGACCGCTCACGCCCTCTCACGCCCGCCGCAGGTTGAGAGTCTTCGGGACGGCAAATGTAGATCACGGATGTCGTGATGGGAAGGGCAGGGATAGAACCTGCCCAATTGCGTAAAATATATTATTCACCCGGATGGATTTGGAGATGTGGGTATTTAAATTAAACTGACAATAAGCGAAGTTGCCAAGGCGGGTTTAGAGTTGGGCTGCTCGCGTGGGTCGTATCGTGGCTAGGCGTCACTCCCGGGAGATGCCGCGGGCGATCGCGTGCGAGAGGTCGAGCTCAGCATCACCCAGAAGCAGCGCATCTCGAAATACGTCTCCGGCTGATCATCAAATTCCTGTGAAAGCACAGGGACAGAAATATAATAAGCTATGGAAATATATGATGTCCGTCGTATTGAAAGTTGAACCGGTGTCAAATCAACCAAAATCATTTTTTAATTAATAAAGAAACTAACTCTTGAGTTAGCCATCTTTGGAGTTGGAAAACTGTAAAGTAATCTTTTCTAAAAAGCATCAGCCATTCGATATTAGTATTTTTGCCAACTTAATTTCGTATAGGAAAGTCCTATTAAAGAATTTATCTTTCCCACACTTTCATGTAGGTTGTTTCAGCCAAAGGTGTGCATATAATCCTCAGTTTTAAATCGCTCCCAAATGTCTTGAAAACGCACCTGTCACCAGTTATCAGTTTGCTCCTATGTTACAGCCGTTGCAGCCATTGTTATCACAGATGATTTAGGTACCAGGGAAATCAATTTGTGAATTTGGTAGTTATTTCTTCCTTAAAAAAATCCGCCGTGGAATTTAACAATAATAAAAACCTTTATTCATCGCTTAAAGTTTACATTTTTTCATACATAACATCTCAGATTAACCTAATGTTAACGCGTCACGTTACCCAAGAATTCAGCGAGAGAGGGCACCGGAGTTTGGGTGGGTGAAGCGGGTCTCTTGCAGTTCGCTCTGGTTGCGGCCGCAAAGTGGGTAGGCATGAGCCGCAATGTGAGTATATGAGGCAAGTAGTTAAATTCTGTTATTTATATTTCACCCCGAGAAGTGTCGGATGTTGGCGTAGTGGGAAGGCGGAAGAAATATGACGACACGAAGGCGGAGTCGTAAAAAAAAGGCTGCCAAGCTAAAATAAAAACTGAATTCCTCAAAAGCGGGCAACGCTGGCGAAAGCGATGTCTCCCGGACGTCAACAAGAATCGTCCCTTATTTTTATCTCTCGAGATCCTTTTAAACCATTAGCCACATGAATTAAATGTTAGCATATCGGGGAAATTTCTACTTGACATTTAAGATTCGAACGTGATCCTGGAGTGCTTCTAATTCAAGAATATAAAAGATTCGTCCTCAAGAAGCGTATGAAGTCCTTGGGTTATTGTGCTGTTAATAAAAGATAGTTCCTACCTCGGTACCACCGGACCGCCGTTTTATGGCCGTCTTTTCAGAAAGGTTTACTCATATTTAGAAATTCCCACGATGCTAGGCTTTCGTCTCTATCCGGAAAAACTGTTGACTTGCGGTAGGACTGGTACAAGGTATAAACGAACAAATTTTAACGCGAATCTCGCCTACGAGTAAACTAAAAAGCCATTGACACAGTTTGACACTGTTTCCGTCTCTCACTATTTTTACAAGTTTCAGCTTGGCTAATGGGTAAGCAAGTAAACTCCATCCCCTTGCTGGAGATACAGTGATAAACAGGGACATATCCAGTCACAAAGATAGTGAGTCATTACCTAATGACCTTAATTCGATCCAGAAGTTATGCGAGACATTGGAGCTGTAATTTAATTTGAATATATGCATTTTGATGAATTTTTGGAGGAACAGTATTTCCCCCAAAGACATTTACACAATGCAGGACATCGGTATGGAAAATGTATAATCAGTTAAAATTTTGGGTGTTACGATAACTAAGGACAGAGGAAAGAAATTCGCGGAAGAGGAAATAGAAAATTAAGATACATAAAAAGGATAATTGAAAAACGTGATGAGAGGGTAAATGTATCTTACGGTAGCTAGGCCCCACCTTGAGTATACCGCCGGTGTTTGGAATCCTCACAAGGTAGGCTTAATTTTCGGACTAGATCAAGTGCGACCTTCAGCATTTAGGTTTTTTCAAAGTTGTTATGAGAAATGTAGCATTGTCACGACACGATTGAAAGAATTAGGATATGAGCCACTAGTTTACCGTTGCCTTAAATACAGGTTTAATTTACTGCGTAAATTTGAGGTAGGCTACATATCTCAGTGCGTTAAAGACGTATACATTACAGGCCCCGACTTACTTAGTGTTTATATTTCCCCGCAATCATGCATGCACAAGAATTTTACCCATTTTTATAACATTGCTCCCACTCGATTTGAATATTGTTCTGTCCCTGAATACTTTTGCATGGAAGTAACATCTTGTGTGGTGACTAACTTTGTTCGATTGCTTGTTCGAACCAATATCTGTGTAGAGATGAAGTGATTGTGAATGTATGGCTGATGACCTAACACCCCCCGCCACCGACCTTTCCCGCGATTTGAGGGGCATTATATTGGTGTGTATAAAAGGAAGATCACCACACTGGCTTAATTTTCTGGATGTTATAGGAATAAAATTCCGAATTTTGACCATTCTCTTGAAGGAAGTGTACCGGTTTAGGGTTTTTACGATGAAACATTTTGTTAGTCGCACAATATTTAACATAACTTTGAAGGTGTGACGAATGAATCTTACTGGCACAGAGTTAAAATTTCTATTACTATAAGGACTATTATCTGTTATAATTTTCTAGCGTAATGATTTTTGAGAGTGTTAAAGTCGTCATAATATAATTCCTCACAATACAATGTTTGGTCTATTTTTTCATTAAATGTTAAAATTTGAAGACTTTTAACAATTGGCCCATCACGAAACAATTTGCGATATGTTATATAGATAATAATTCTTAGTTCCCGAACCAAGGGTATGCGATTTCGATTTTATGGCCCTAATAAAAAATATTATTTTACTTTTCATCATCATGTTATGAAAAAAATCTTAGCTAGTAATGTTTCTAAGAAGTGAAGGAAATTAATCCTAGTTCTTATACTCAACAGGCCAAACAATATTTAGGATGTGAATAAAATTCTCTCAGTGCTTGACTGCACATAATTTTTTGAATTTACATAGAGAAGAAATTCTAAGCAAAATCCATTATTGAAATAGAAAGAAAGACTCGTACTTTTCCACAGATTTTATTATACGGCACGACGCGTTTCACCGACTTGCGGCATCATCAGGTACAAATTTGCAAAACAGACAGAGCAAGCATATATATAATAAAATAAGCATATATATAATAAAATCTGTGGAAAAGTACGAGTCTTTCTTTCTATTTCAATAATGGATATCAATTACTTCCACGAAGTGAAGCCTGAAACAATAGAATATCTAAGCAAAATCTTTAGCTAAGGTAGTCTATCTTAAAAATATGATAGACCGGGTAGACAATGCAATGCAAAGCTTGCAACAGAATAATATATTTTCTAAATAAAATCATAAGATGAATAACTAATTATAAGGAGTAACTGTCTCTTTCACGCAAAACTCACTCGGCTTCAGTATTGCGTCAAATATTCCAGGATGAAGACTTTTAAACATTTTTTAACCCAAGAAAGATTATTTATAATTTTAGCCAGATGATAATATATTTGTACTACACATACGCCCGGATGTTGAAGGATTTATTTACCAATATCCTGTTCAGTTTAACTTTTTCCGCTGATGATTTTTTTAAATTAAAATTAAAATTCAAAGGTACAATCAAGCTATTTAGATGATAAATAAGAAATAAATTTTCACGTATTAAGTATCTACCAGATCTCCATGTACCTATCATTTTAAGCATGTACTGGTACATTTCAAAGATCATTTTTTGCCTATTTGCACCCATTCTAAAATTAAATCCCACCACATCAAGTGGAAACAACCCTAACAATATATACATTCAGATATCTCGCGAATCATCACAGTTCCTCCTTCCACGCAATCAACAGGAAACTCAAAACGTTCCATCCCGTACCGCAGCCAATTATTCTCCGCATTCGCCAAAGTGAATTGAAGCGCGGACAATTAATGCTTAATTCCCGGGCCTCCGGCGCGAAGGCTACATCGACCAAAATTGAGAGCCGGAGATCCTTTTTTTCCACTCCCTATCCACTTTTTCGTTTTCTTTTAAGCGTCGTGGGAAAATTTCACCTCCGTGATGTCATAAAAAAAACTCGGGCGACAGACTTCCTCCACGCCCCGAAAGAATCGGCTGCGGAAAATAGCAAACTGCAGAGGCGCGCCGCGGAACGTACTTTCTAAAATGCGATGAGCCAACGATATTTTTGCCATTGCTCAAAGGTTAATACTGTTTAGAAGACTATTAGTTAATGGAAAATTCATGACAATTTTTTCTCCTGGACATGTTTTTGCTATAAATAGCCATGAGGAGGGATGCAACTGATTTCTTTACCCGAAGTATCAGAGAAAATGGAGCGGACATACTAAAATTAGGTGTGCGTGATTGAGTCTTTCAGGATGCCTGTTCCCTCCCCTATGGTTAAGTTGGTTTTGACCGCTTCTGGAGAATGTTCGGGCGACTGTACACGAATGACGGTTTTTATGACCAATCGTGAAGGAATATAAAAGGTGAGTGGTCGTTAGCACAAAAAATCACATCAGTAAAAAGTCTTTCTCTCATATCAGAAAATAATTTTCTTATGAGCACATTTCGAATAACGAAAAACTGACGCCTCCATTGCATCAGCGAAACCAATTGATCCAGTCATATTTCTTTGCCTTTTCGTATCCAAATTTAACCATTCAATTATTGCTGGATATTTCATTTCCTTGGAGTGTAAAAATACTTCCTTTCAACTATTTAGTCTCTTCAGAATCTCGGAATCTATCTTTCATATAGATTCCGAGGAATCACTCGGTAAAATTAAGTTTTTTTTGGCGTGAATAACGAAAAAAGAGTATTTTTTGTGGCATTTATTTCCATGACTATGCTGAATAATTATTTTTATAATAAAAAAAATCTAAATCGTTGAAGCTTAATTTTAAATTTTAATTTATTGTGGCACTTCTCTCACATTGTTTACTATTAATATACTCTAGAAACTAATTTGCAAAACCAAGACTTCTCGAAATATGAATTATTTCATTTATAATAAAAACAAGAATGTAAAGCAACATTTTTATCCACCCGTTTTTTTACACGATGCAACAATCAGCGAAGAAATTTGTTGTAGTTCTCGGAGTGACTGGTGACCTGTTGCGATCGGGCCTGGAATCCAAATTAGCGATGATGAGCGAGTTTGAGCTCGGAAAGATAATCTGGCTCCGTTCATTGAACGAAATACGTCTTCTCCGTTCGCTCCATTTACAGGACTTTTGAAAAAATATTTGCCGAAGAAAACTCGGGCAACTTCGCTGATGCGGTCGGCAAGTGGTCTTTTCCCACTGGATATCCCTTCCATGTAGAGTTGCAGTGATGGCATTAGCCGCTTAGTAGCTGAGCGCACTTCCTGTAATTAGCGGTGGCAGGGGTTTTTTTTTTTAAGTCGGCTACAGGAGATTTACGGGTGAGTTGTGGAGTGAAACGAAGGGGAAGAGAGAGAGAGAGAGAGAGAGGGGGGGAGAAGAAGAGATGAGTGGTAGTGGAGAATCGAGGAGCTAGTTAGGCGCCAGTGTATGCGGTCACTAGGGTTGTCTCACACGACGGTTTGCGCAACTAATGGAGCTTGAACGCTCATAACGGTCTTTCATTTCGAGAAGTTTTAACCCCATCGCCCGTCCGCATCTCGGTAGGTACTCACACATGTCCATCAAACCTCAGCCCGCGGCATCAACGCATGTACGTAGGTGCTCGAAGGAAGTTTCATATTCGACCGGACCAATTTTACTTCGTTTGTAAAAGGCATAACTTTCATACGATAAAATAGTATGGCTTTCCTGAAGCATAATATATTCCTGAAAGGTATGGGATTGGGCGTATTGAGCATTCTAAATGGTCCCTAAAAGGGTAAATTCTGCGGTTAGGCAGGGAAAGATTTAAAACAACATTGATATATATTATGTAAATTCACAAATAAAACGAGTTATGAGTTATTACACACAGTTTAGAAGTTAAAGTTATGGATAGATGGAGAAGTGATTGCGTTTGATTAAGTCGTAGCAAATAAGAACAAGATTACCGCGAATTCTATCCAATAGGATATTGGATGGAGAGATAAGTTTTAAGAATCCTTTCGTGAGACGTTTTATTTTTAGTAAATTATGTTTTAAATCGGCGTGAATTTCGAATGGGAGAATGTATTGCTTAATTTCTACAGCCGTCTTTACAAGTACGTCGGCGTGGATGCTATTCTATGCGTGAAAGAAAGATTTTCTCAGGGCGGAGTCCCATTCGTAAGATTTTGTTTGCTCAGTGAAAAACTAAGACCCCAAATAGACAATTGAATTCTTCAAATTCTCCTCCCTTCTGTTACCACCATACTTACTATTAATTATCCCATTGTGGAAGAACGTCAAGTTTTACGTCATTTGATTTTTCTATTCTGTCAAAAAAAATTCGGACATGATGAATAATGGGTTTCCCTCCATTTTCCTTACCGTGCATTTTTGGTTGATCCGCCAATATTGCTATGCATCTTGTGTAGGGCATCCTCACTGAACCACAACCCTTTAGAAAGTTATCGAAACTGTTTAGTATAAACTTTTCAAAATGTCTAGATATTATTGTGTATTACGATTCGACCTGAAGACATCTTGGCCGAATGGGAACGAAGCTGTCAACACAAATACGGTGGAGAACCGAAAATTCTGTAGTGTCGCGAGTTGTTCACTTGGAAAAATAATTACTACGCCTACGAGACACCTTTTCCCATTTGCAATGTCTGGTTTTAATTGAATTACACCATCCTTCAACGTAGGAAGGAGGTGAAAATTTTCATTTTAATTTAAAACGGTGTCAGAAATACTTCCCATCTTCTGCTCCCTATTTCACCTACTAACCTACCCCCTCCTCCGTGCTTCGCTTGGGGGAGCCACGCTTTGTCATCGCTCTCGCTTTCTCGCCATTTAACCTCCGGCCATGCAGCTACCTGCTGCACCATGTCGCACTCATCCAAATGGGTTCGTCACGAAGCACTCGCCGCCTTACTCAATAGGAAAGCTTCTCTTTTGTGCGCGCTGGTTGGGTCAGTGTGGAAGAGAGGTTTTCCTCCGCGTTTTCGCATCAGATGAGGGAAAAACAGTTATCTTTCACTTCGCGAAGTGCGAGGTGACATTCGAGAGAGCTGTACGGTCGCTGTAGCTGGGCCGACTCCGCTATCCTGGCGCCGGAGCTTCAGCCCCCTAAACAGGCCCCTCGTGCGCCTCCCACTTCATGATCCCTATCACATATTTTATCCTCCTTTATTTATACAATCCATTTTTTCCAAATATCGTTCTAAGAGCATCTATCTTGATGATTACTTCAAATGATTACTTTTAGTATTTCTTCGTTTCCCTATTATGTTATCACGATCAGTGCGTGAAAAAAGATCGCCTTCTTGCATCGTATAGTTTGATATTGCCTAGAGTCTTAATGTGGTCTGGCCTCCACAGTATCATGTGGGGTTAGAACTCTATATGTTGATATACTCGTCGTTACTAATTGGGCCCTCCCACTGAGCTTTTTCTTACACTTAATGTTCTCGTCGAGGATGGAACATAAGCTGCGTCTTCCAATATTCGTATATCACTTTCTAAAATTTAAAATTTAAAATTTTCATTTTACATTTTTTTCAAATTTCAAATTTGACATTTTTTTTCAAATTTTCATTTCATTTCATTCAAAGTTTTAAAATTTTATTTGACTTGTTTTAATTTCACAAATTAAATACCTGATTTTGGAATCCCCTGGTTACATTCAAGGGAAGGCCTAAGTAACACGAAATAGCACCTCCTCTTAGGTTACTCATAAACTTCAAAAACACTGATGTAATGTTCATGAAACAAGAATAACCCACAACATTGAGCATTTGTGAGGTTAAGCACTAGCAGTATCAATCTCTACATAGTTTTTCATAATTATTTTAAAGATATTTTTAAAACATTATTTGAATCTCGGTGGCCGCGAACTGATTGAGAACCAAATAACGTCTTGCGTCGGTTATTTTGATATTCTTGTTTCCCTTCACTTTTCAATTCGAATGGACTTCTTGAAGAAAAAAAATGCAGTTGCTCGCCGAAAATACTTGCCATTGGATAAATATTTTCAAATATACACCAATACATTACCCTGAAATCACGAAGATGTTTGAAAAAGATAGGCCACCAATTATGAAAAAAGAGAAAATGAAAAATAAAATCTCTTAAATATAAGTTGTTTGGTCCGTATGTCATGAAAAATTTTGGAAGGGAAAACTGTTCCAAATTTTTAATCCTCCTGGAAATTGGTGTCCCCCTGCATTTCAATGTACTTGCACTATCACGACTCTAACACCGTTGCCAATTTTGTTCTCCCGTAATGATGGATTTCGTTGCAGGCGCATTAGAAATGAAAGCATCATGTTGAGCCCAGATTGACTCAAGATTATTAAGAGTAAATCTTCATTCGATAAAATAATTTGGTCTTTTATGTTATCAAGAGAAAAGAGATTATTAAGTGGTAGGTAATTCGTACGTAAACCATCCTTCCCTCTGCAACGGACAATGATCCGAAAATAGAAAGTATCTTATAAAAAACTGAAGCATGAGGCCAAGAGCGAATTAACGCAAGAATTTAGGGACCCGTTTCAGGTTGATATATTTTTTCTACTTCTCATCCTTTCAATGCAAGTGACGCAGCTGTTAAAGAGCCCAAGAATACTTTCCAAATGAGAGGCATTGTTACTTACCTGTGAAAGAAAATTGAAGGAAATAGGTGTCGTATTCGCTCTGCCTTCCTCGGCGATTGAACTGCTGTCTTGGAAACCATGCGACCTAACGACCGAGGAGAGGGATCTTATGGGATATGAAGATCATTTGAGGCAATGATATGGCAACTTTTGACATGGGAGCGAATATGGAAGGGGCTGATGCTGATTGTCTTTCACGTTCGAAATGGTCATCAAAATATCCATTTTCAAGTGATTACGAAATAACCTTCCTGAGAAAGTTAAAACTATCTTACAACCGTATATTCATATTCTTTGTTTTCTAGTTCTTCAAAAATTGGCAAATTCATTTAAGTTTATATTGCACAGATTTTATAATTATTTTGTAATTTAAAAATATTTTAGTCCTAGAAAGGTGAAGATGGCAGACATTATCACAACGATATTTGTTGTGTGGAAAATTAATTTCAGTCTAATGCATGACAAGTATTTAAACTACTGATTCAAAAAATCAAATAAGAAGGCAGTATTGTGAGTATTAGGGGATGGTAGTATTTAAATTACCAAAAATAATGTGAAACTACCGAGCTTAGAACGTAAACTATAGATGAGGAAACTACTAAGGAATAAATAAATAAATAAATAAATAAATAAATAAATAAATAAATAAATAAATAAATATATATATATATATATATATATATATATATATATATATATATATATATATATATATATATAAAATATCTTCGAAATGGAACGCTCTTCGGCGACACACAAATATATAAAAACACAGATGTAGATTTTTAGAATATAGAGACACAAAGAAAGGACACTCACAATTTGTTATTTTACGTTTCGACAGCACGGCTGTCGTCTTCAGAATGGCGTTCTCGGGGAAGAGCGGAGAGGATGTGCGGGGGAGAGGTGGGGGAAGGGGAGGTAAAGGGACCAATAGGAAATGAACAAGGGGGTGGGGGGGATATGTAGGCAGCCAATTGATGCATTCAGTGGGCTTGGTTCAGCCCGGGCGGTTTGAATGATTGGGCCACCCAGATATGCGCCATCTCGCGGGTTCTCACCTCTATATATATGTATACATTCCGAAAATATATTGATGTAAAATTAACGCGTGGAATTGCTATCAAATTTATTCACATAACTTATATGCAGATTTTTCATTAACATTTATGTGAAATGAAAAACTAAAGTGTAGATACTAATCTAATCATGTAACGATAATAATAATAATCGGCGCCTAAGCTTCTCTGGATTATGTCATCGATGAATCTCATAGTCTTTCCTAAGTGACCTAAATTATTGTAAATCCTGACATAGTTCATTTTACCGTTCATTAAAAAAATTTATTTTTGTAGAAAGAGTAACTTCATAACTTTGCCTAAAAAATCTCGAGAAATCGGCAGAACATTAGGCATATCCTAATAACGAGCGTTGAAATCACTCCAGTTAATTGTCAAAGTTTCTAGTTTAATCCTCCGCGAATGACAAATAGTTCGCCACGGATGTGAAATGGAATCAAATTATTTGTGATATACGAAATTTAGGTCTTAAATATGCGTCTTACCCCGAAAACCACCACCAGCGATTGAAGCGGGAGGTGCTTGGACTTGGAGGTCCATTAGAGGCCTGGGTACACTCGGTTGAAACTCGGTCGCTTTGCTAAAGTACGCCACCGCCTCATCCCCAGAATGTCGAAGAGGCTAACACCAGCTGCTCTTCAAGCGATAAAGAGGGAACCGATCCATCAGATCCGTGATCCGGTGCTCTACTGATGCGATTTAATATATATATTTTAAGGATTTAGTAAATCACTATCAAATAAACTCGAGTATCACGTACGTCCCCTCGTGACGGTGGTAATTCCTACGCAAGAATACCCGATAAATCCATAATATTTCTTTTATGCCCATTACAATTTTGTAAAAAAACTGGATGATTAGTTCTTCGTGTTTTATCTACGCAGTGCCCTACGTCGTCTAGCAACGTACCTTAATTCATTCTTGGGTATATTTTATATTATACTGTCTAAAACCATAAAATGGTGTCATTAATGACAAATATCGTCTTTTCTTATTCATAAATTTTCCATCAATCTGTTTAACGAAGCCAGCTTGAAATAGTGGACCTGTATTTTTTCATGGCGTTTCTTCAATAAATTGTCGGAAGTTACAATTGAGTATTGCGTTTTAAGACGAATTAATGTTCCGACTTCTTAAATAGATTCCGTCTTTTGTGAATGTAGCATCAGTATGTAGCTGATTCCTTTGATCGAGAAATATATTATATTTAATTCCATTTTTGGATTCATGACACAACTCTGAAATGTTATCTGAACTGCGTGGGTTTTAAGCGCAACCCATCGTACGGTTTTATTTGCAGTGCCGTCCACAAATACCCTAATGCTGCAAAAACATTTTGCTTAATTTCAGATAAGTAATTGTGTAGTTACACAATCGCACTAGCAAGTACTCCAAAGCCGCGGATCCTGCATTGAGATGTTACGTTTCCATGTTAATCATAATCTTGCTACATTTCTAAGGTAGTCTTAGACTTAGAAACGGTGAGATGACACAATAAATCTCATATCATAAAATTCATAATTTCTTTGCCTACTATTAGGCTATTACTTCCGCCTGTTTTTTGCGTTATCATGTGGGATATTGTTTTCAACGCTAAATAAGACGCATAATATACTTTTCTACTTTCAATACATGTATGTCCATGGCAGTAAAGGAACCAATAGCAATAAAAGAACTTCAAACACATAGTTTGATAAATTATATTGCAAAAAGTGATTTCAAGGTTGCAAAAGGGTGAGCTAATCAGTATTGTGAGGAAAATAAAGAATAATTATGACGACAATGAGGTAAGGAGCTAAGAGACTGTTCCATATGCCACTTGTCAGCGTAGGATTCAGATGCCATGACTGTTTCAAGATTCTTTAGCGAGAAGGCATAAACATGTTGAAGAAAAATTCACAGCAAATCATCAGAGAATAAGTGATCGTAACTTGTGCTTTACACAAGACTTGCTGTGCTTCCAGACATTGGAAAGTAGTTACACCTGGGGGCAAAGACGCGACGTGGAGGCTTTAACATGCATTAAATTGAGAAACGCGACAACATCGCATCATGGTCACGCATAACAAAAAACATGCGAACTCTATGGAGCGCAGTAAATCGACAAGGAAGATCAAGTGAGGCGCTCTCAACGGGAGGCGGTGAAAGGGAAATAATCATTTGACCGATTTATCGTATCCCCTGGGGCAGAAGGCGAGCCAGAGTCGACAAGGAAGAGAAGGGAAAAGATACTTACACCACCAAAAAAGGAGAGAAATGAAAAAAAAGAGGAGGCATTTTTTTAATCGGATAGGAAAAAAGAGAATTGATAAAAAAAATGCAGCGTGCCTTACAAAATACGTGCTGTGATAGAATATGGTATACACTCGTGAATTTCCAGAATTATACGCGATTTTGAGCCTCCACTGTGTTTCTTTCCGGAGGATATGTTTAGAAATAGGGCGAGAGTGCGTTGAAAAACTTTAACCGTCAAGGTCGTTTAGCAATGTACATGCTTTGCTGATCTGAGAAAATTGTTTCGTAATCGGAAATTGGCGATAGGATTCAAAAATAAAAATCTATTTGTCTGGAATTGGGGCTTTCAGTTTTGCTGCCATTGGAGCTCAAAATTCTTGAAAACAACTGCACATCAGCATTAATTTATTCCAAATACATACTTTAAAGAAATGAAAAATCTGTAAATTTAAATTTCTTTAAAAATCTTTATTGCACCATATCAAACGCCTTTGTGTCTTTTTTCCACATAAAAATGTTGAAGTCACCTTGGAGGAAGATAGTTACTACAAATTAACATCCTGCATTAATTTAGTCGTGACTCAGATATTTAAGAAAAGATATCACGGAGTTGAAAACAAATTATGTTCTTTTTTCATTGCCTTTATGATATTTAGCCTAAGTAGAAAAGTTCAAGGAAAATCATTCGTTTGAAATTGGCCGCAAATTATCTAAAAGATCACTTCAAGAAGAATGATCAACACGCTAATTAATTCAGTGGAATAAGCGTGCAAATAACTTAACACCAAATGACATTGTTGACCGGAAGGAGGAAATGATCTTTAATTGTTTCCCACGCCAATACCAATTGATATACGCCATCTCACACACTTTAAGTCTGTCAAATGGCATGGATTATGTTACCAGTTAGTTCAAATATACTCATATCGCGAACAAAAATTTTCCTAAGAATTCCTACCAGATTACGCCGAACATAAATCATCTCACCTGGAATCTTTTAGTTTATCCAGCGTTCAAAGACGCGGCAGCAATCTACAGGCAGTCGGATTCGCGGAAAGGTGGAAGTGGTATGAATGGAAGCGATAGGAAAAATAGGATGAAAACGCTTCCAATGGGTTGTTTCAGATGGGCTTAGAAAAGAAAAATTTTGAGAGAATTTCATTAGAATTTATTGACTTTCTGAGCACTCAAAAAAAAAGATCAATCACGTTGATTGAGAGTGCGTACTTTGCACAAAAAGACCTTCTCGTTAGAACTAAATAAATCGGACATATTCCGCTGGTAGGGCCAAACACTGTCTTAGATAAGAAATATGAGTTATTACCGGGCACTTATGTTGGCACGAGTTTCTTCTGGTGTAAAAAGGGCAGCAAGATTATTTCTTAAATCGATATGTTATTCTTCAGACATTCACATCAAATTTCCAGCCTTTTGGGCGCGCTGATTATCGACCACATTCTCTTTTAGGATTAATTTCCATACTTTTTTCCTGATGAAAACATTTATTAAGCTACAGGGTGGAATAATGAATTATTTTAAAGCCACAAATTATCTCTTTGCCCGAGTCCGCCCATCTACGCAACTCTGATAATATTGACGCATCGGGTCCTCACCCTATCGCCCTCTCAACTCCACCCCTCTTCATAATTCTTCCCTCCTTCGCCCTACGTCCGCCTTTTTCGTTTTAAGGGAAGTGCAAATGTCCTAAAGGAACTTAAGGATGAATCTTCAAAGGACAGTTAAATTCACTCGCACTTTCTCAGTGGCGTATGCATAATGCGGATGGTATGCAAACAATATTCCCTTAGCGAAGAGGTGTAAGGAGAAGGACACTAAACGCAAAGCTAATAATAACATGATGCCTCTGTCAAGAGGATAGAAATTTACAAAACAAACTAAATGGTACGAAACCCTGGAAGCTGGAGAACGAAATGAAAATGATGCTAAGCGTACTTCGGATTCAAACTAAAGGAATCCTTGAAAATAACAGTTGAAATTTCTTAAAATCGCAATTTGATATGACCACATGGTTTATGAGTTACGGCTTAGTTTCCTGGTGGACGTGAATCAATGACTAGTAACGAATACATTCATCTTTCTACATTGCACTGACTGGCTTTGACTGTGCTCTTTTAATGTCTTGCCCAATGATATGAATGAATTGACAATGAGGCGAAATAATGCCATTTCACGAATGCATGAGGGTGACTTCTTTTGCCTCCAAACACTCAAGTATCATTCTGTCGAGCGATTTTACTTCTCATCGCTTTCCTGATGTCATAATGTACCCACGTGATAAACAGTTCGGAAAAAGTTTCATCTCAGAGAGTATTATTCATTTCGTGCACGTGATAAATGTTGATGTCTCGTTCCGATTGTCTTCTCGAGCTCAGAGGAATTACGTGGCCCAATGGCGTGGAACTTGCTGGATTCCCTCACTTCAATGTTCGAACCTTCAAGATGTTACTCGGAGGGTTCTTGCTCGAGAGATCAGTCTCCATAGTGAGTCGCATCAGCAACCTCGTCTCAATTTCTCCAGTCGCATTAACTAATTATTTCTGTTATATTAATTATACTAAGTTATACTAATACTTATAAGTTATACTAATTATTATAAGTTCTTTTACGTGCGGGCCCCTGTGTAAACCTCTGAGATTTACACTGGGGCATCCATCGAAGGAAGCCTACATATTTTGTAATGAGTCTTACCAAATTTTTTTCGTGGAGAATAAACAATTACTACTTATCTGAAATGGGAGTCTATGGAGATTCGAAAACCCATCTTAAACCTATTGCAAAACCGTCATTCAGACAGATCCTAAAATAATTATCGAATGGAATCTCAGTAAAGAAGTTAAATTGTTCCAGACGCTGCTACGAACGGTATTATTCTCTCTTGCCTTGAGAGAAAGCAAATATTAAAACTGGAAGGTCAAACTAAACAAAACCTGATCTACGGACAATAATGAGACAGAGTAATGAAGCTTCGATTGCTTCGTTCAGTAATAACAACTTGAGGAACCACTCGAAATATTTCGAAAAATTATTACTTGGCTAACCCTAATTATTTTTCCTAATTACGGCACAAAAGGCACTTCGCTGATTCCACTGAGTTCTTGTTTGGTGCGATCTGTCTCGCTTTTAAAGAATCGCCAGACACATCATTGGTATATGTACAAGTAAATATAGGTACTGTACGTGATGACGTTGTAAAGGCTAAATCAAATAATACTGTTCTAAATAAAAATAGCATGAAATTCACGAAGTGTGTCGATCGTCACAAACTCATAATATGCATGAATTCCACATAGTAAAGTCTGACGATGTTAAATGTATTTCTCTTTAAGTCCTCGTCGCGTGTCATGGATGCATCCATGCCCCTCATTGCCTTAGGTCGTCTAAGGATAATATCGTCAAAAATGGACATCGATTTGAAAGAGCAGATTCGATGAATCCCGTTCCCTTCGCACATTTCCCTATGAGAAAAAGAAAGATGAGGACTAGCAATTTCAGAAAATCTCTCCCATTTACAGACTTCTCCTTTTACTTAACAGGCGTCTAGTAACTCCCCTGCCATATGCCGTTGCGTCGTAGTCGTGTAAATGTAGATGCGGAACTAAGACTGCAGATGGGCACGTCAAGTGAAGACAACTAGCCAACCGAATTCCAAACCGGAGGAACCTGAAGCCAGGGTCACCGCTCCCGAACGCAGCCCGTCTCCGCGCCCGCGACCCCCCAGTGGGATGCGCTCCAGAGAAAGCGCACGAGGGAGGGAGGAAGTCCCGGCGCGGGAGTGGATGCACCGCGGCGAGGGAAGAAAGTGGGGGGGGGTGGATGGCTCTGAGAGAGCTTCGTTTGCTTGGAAATTAGCACCACCCTCCCGACGCCGTTCGGCCCCACTTAGCACGATGGATTTATAGCCACCGAGGAACGCGTCAAAACACACGTTCCACGCCGCCTTGGCTCGTTTTCAGGAGGAGGAATCCCTTGGCCCTCGCTTTTGTGGGCCCTGCTCGGTTCATCTAATCGCTCATCAAAGATTCCGGGACAGAAGGGGGGGACGTTGTATTAAAAAAAGAAAGGAATCGGAGAGATCTTTAAAATAATAATTCACGGCTGGAGGGTGGGAGTAATGCAGGAGGGAGGGTGAAGAGAGTTCGGAAAAGGCGCCAGTCGAAAGTAGAAAGTGAAATTGACTTCTAGCGCGAAATAAGTGGGATTCACTCCGGGAGATGGAAGAGAAGGGGGGAATTTGGGGGGGAGGGGTCGGAGAGAGAATGTCAAGGGCGGTAGGGAAATAATAGACCCTCATGCGATGGAATGAGGAAGAAACTTGGCGAGTGGGAGTGACTGACTTACGGGAACGCTCGTATCCTTAGCGTAGGTGGCTTATTTAAGTACGTCGCAAGCGGGTTCACACACGAAGAGAAGTCGGGATGGTATGTAGACAAATGGATGCGGGGAGGGGGGGATTGCGACTGGGTGGATGTGGTGTATGGGGTGGGGGGAGGGGCGAGGAAACATGCGAAGAACAGTCTGGGAAGAGGAGGAGAGCGTCGTATTGAAAGGGCAGTCGGGTGAGAAGCGCGCCTGAGAAATTCTCGCCTGGAGAGGCACGGCGACGACCAAGAGAATATCGGAGAATAATTAATCGCGGTGCTGAAGGAGCATGAAAAAGATCAAGTAGGTGGATTGAAGGAGCAAGAAAGTAAGAGGGTACGGGGCCACATGCATCGGTCGTTTAAGGAAAAGTGAGCGGGAAAACGCTGGATGAAGTCTCCGGTTGATACGTATGTGCGCAACAAATAAGGGCAGACGTCAAGGCGAAGAAATAATGAAGCCATGATGAGAGTCATCGACTGAATGAGTGTGTGGGGAGCTGCGTGTAACCAATCCAAGGATCGCTGACCAGTTATTATGATGGTAAAGAATGTCAAGGAGGAGAAAATATCACGTTTTCGTGCAGAAGAGGAGACCGAATTAGATGGCAATCGCCAGCCGTTTAGCAGCTTTCAAATTTAATCGAAGTTAAGTATTTTAGAATTTATCTTCTAGCTTAGATGCTTTCAATTCAGCGAGTGATTTAATCAAACCACTGCGTCAAATGGTTAAATGATAGAATCAAAAATATTGTTTTGGGAGTCTTACATTTCAATGTTGAAATCTCACAATTACGATAGTAATAATCTTCATCATGCACAAATACAAGAGAGCATATCACTATAAAGTATTATAGGAAGTATCGACCCCAGCCGTACTATTAATAGTGGGCAAAGGATATGATGAGGGAAATTAGAGAGGAAAAATAAATAAAAAAATAAAAATAAAATAAAAACTAAAATGATATGAGGGGGGGTTAGAACAGAGCGATTATACAAAATGCGATGACAAAAACGCTCTGGATAACGTATACTCGATGGTATTGACCTTCGCCCTTATCAAGCACTCACCCAGACAGGTTTCGCGACAGGTTCCACCCTGCGCCAGCGGCCCACCAATCACAAGTAATAAAATAAATGCAAATGAATAACCCACTCTCTAGCTTGGATGTACTGAATAGCATTGATCCTTGTTGGTCTCAATCACTCACACACACCCAGGGCTTGCGAGAAATTCCACCCTACGCCAATGGCCCGCCAATGCTATCTAGCATATCGCTGTACCAGATATAGAAACTGATGTTCATGCTAATATAGCAAACATTTTAACATTTTAATAATAAAATCGTCCCCAACGGTGAACATTTCCACACACTGCCGTTATACATAAATATAAGAGGCTTGAATTCATTCGTAATCGGTGAGTGCAACCAATCCGAAGAGGAAACCTCTTGGCATAATGCATGGTTTCGTTTGAGGTAGCACATAAGGTGCTTCATTGTCACCACAATGTGTGTGGAAATGGCTCTCAATAGGTCTCCTTCGTGTCGCGTACGTTTCCGTTGGCCAAATGTGGCCCAGCTATACGATGTAAGCGCGGGTGATGCCCGCATCCACCTAATCCCTCTCAGGCGGGCGACCATTCTTTCCCACGTCGGTTTGCCCGGAGCCTCAAAGGCCAGCGCGCACTCCGCCTCTCGGAAAGACGTCACCCGTCGGTGGTCGATCCAAATGGCAACGGCACATTTGATAGCGATTTGAGAGAAATACGAGGGCCCCACTCCCTCGAACGCTGTCAGCCGATTGCTCTCCGCGGACCCGCTAAGTTCAGGAGGTCAACGCCTAGGAGAGAGAAATGAATGCAACAACACCCTTCTCCAGAACTCCCAACCCACCACTCCCGCCTCAACTCTCGCGGACCGTCATTTCTAGCGGCACGCTCCCATCGCGGGAGGAGGGAGAACAAAACACCACCGCCCTTTTCAGACGGGGTGGGCAAGTGGGGTGGGTTGGGATGTGGGAGTAGTCACGTGTGCCACATAAAAACCCCCATTCCCTCGAAACCCATCCATCTGCATTTCCTCCCCCATCCCCGCCTCCGGAGAGCGATCTCCCTTTGACCTTCTCCGACCCCCCATTTCAACCCGTTTTCACGCCGCTGCGAACCGGGACCGCGCGGTATGGCAGGCACCATAGGGGTGCAATGGAGGGCGTCGCGGTGCTCGGTGACGACGACGCTTCGTCCCGTCGCCCTCGACGACCAACCTAAGCGATGACCGTCAAAACCTTCGATTGGTCCGATGCGGCTCTCCGCTCAACCGTACTAGGGGCTGACTTCTCCACGCCAACCCGTTTGATCGCTTTCACGTCGATGACCATTCACTTCCTGTGTCTCGTCTGTGATTCTTTCCGTCCATGGAACACGGATTCGATCGAGGTCGAGGGTACGACACGGTGGGACTATGTATATCACCTGTGCGGATGAACGAAACTGATCACTAATCTTTGGGGTTCACACGATGGCTGCCCAGATAGTCAGTTACCTCCGTTTTCGTGTAGCGTGAGAAGTGGTGTGGGAAGGCGAATATAAGCTGCATTGACACACACAGTAGGTCAGTAGGCCTGGAGTTTCAGTGGTTGCCGCTTGTCGTTTGCATAGAGTAGCGAGTCAAAATGAACAATACATTTGAAAATATCGACAAATGTGAAGTCCGTTCAGTGATACGTAAAGTTTTAACTGGCCAAAAACTTCCAAGCTACTGACATTCATTGGGAAACTTCTTGTGCTCCGTCTGAATCAAATTTGATGAGAAACAGTTTTGTGTTTCAGCGCTGACGTTTTATCGACCGAAGTGGCCGCCTTTCTCTGGTAACCAATGAAAACTGCTCCAGAAAATTGACGAAAGCCGATGCTTTACGTTATTCGAACCCTCAAAAAGTGTTCCACAAATTTGCAGGGATCTGCTGTATCGAATCCTGGTTGAAAAGTTAGGCCACCACATGTTTTCTGTTCGTCTCGGGGAGGAAATTCAAGATGCAGTTATCGGTTGACTGCAATGTCAGGCGGTAGAATTCTATGGTGGCAGTATTTGTTAATTGTTCAGACACATGAGAAATGCTCCAAACTGTTTAGCGAATATGAATAAAAATTTTAGAGGTTTTTAATGCTGAGGTGTTAATAATAATTTTTCTGTATCTATTCCATAGCATTTTTTATGGCCTAACAGAGGTTGCTTACCGGACAATTCTTGCATATAATGGAGTATAACGATGGGTTGAGTGTCGAAGTGTTCATACTTTGTTTTTTGATGCGTAGTTACATCAAGTTTAATGACCTATCAAAAAAAAATATTTTATTGACATTCCAACAAATACATCTTCATCATTAAGTTAATTTCAAGCAATGAGAGCTAAATAAAATTATAACCAAATCTTTGTCCTCTTAATTTAATTAAAAAAAGGAATTTGTCCATATTCAAAACAAAATTATTTGGCAAGCGACGCATATTTTTTTCTCTTTGGAAAGTACAAATGAACTAGTTGATATATATGTACTTTAGAATTTCCTGAACATTCCGGGACGTCGGAGCACAGCTAACCAATATGCAAAAACATTCACCAAGCCTTTTAAGTGGCCTTTCACACATGTAAATGTGGCATCTTTTCAAGAAAACGTTTATATACGGAAGGGCGTAGTAATTTGGCATATCCCTTATCTGATTTCATCATCAGTAATTTCAAGAAACATTCTCTGAATCAAATATTCAGGTAAACTTTATGTGTATCTAGTAAATTACACATGCCAGAAAAATCAATCAACCTTAAATATTTTTCTATTTACTCAGATATTGAAGTGTTTAATTTTCATTTTGATAACAACAAATTTATCTTTTAGCAACCTGTTCATCGACCCTTAATGCAACGCCAACCAAAACATAGAGGTGGATGTGAATGTTAATAGATAATACGAGATCTTTCCCAAAAGTAGTATTCCTTATTTTTTCCCAGATAGACGGACGGTAGCCTTTGCAAAATGCGGATCGTTTGCTTGCGAAACCTCTTTAACGAGACCTCGTAACGCTCCGTCATCTACTGGTTATTGTAACAACGCTACGCCATCATATTTTGCGTGAAAATGGGCAAAACCAGGAAACAAACTCATGAAATGCTCAAGGCAACTCATGGCGATGAGGGTATGGGTAGATCGGGTGGTTTTGAGTGGCACAAGTTATTTCGGGAGGGTAGAGAAGATGTTGAAGAACCCGGACGTTTGTAACACCCTCAGACCTCAAAAAGTGACGAAATTCTCGTAAAGGTGAAGGCTTTGTTGGACATTGATCGCAAATTAAGTGTTCGCATGGTTTCTGATGAACTTGGAATTCTTAATGGTGATGTGCATCGACTTGTGATCGAATACATGGGCATGAGAAAGGTTTGTGCGAAGTTGGCAGCCTGAGTGCTCTCGGACGAACGGCGGATCTGCCAAGAGCTTCTCAATCATGCAAATGAGGACCCAAATATTTTAGACAGTGGTCCACCAGACTTCATCCTCTCCTCCCGCTCAATATTCGTGCTGTATGGAGTTCATCACGCCGAGGTGGAGGCGTTACAGTAGGTAGTTAGCAGGATTCTGGGCGCTGGCTTCCAGAAGGCGTACAAGGCGTGAAAAACTCAGCTGTCAGCGGTGTGTGGACGCAGGAGGATGCTACACTTCACCAGGGGTTCTAAGAATTTCGAGTGAATGTATCGATCCTGGCGTTACATTTTTTCAATCGACTCAGTCCTAACACTTTTAGGGCCGACCTTGAATGTAAATGTCTACATGTATTATGAAATTACTTAGGTGCAATTTGGATTGACGAGCCGAATCAATTTTTGCACCTAATTTTAAATTAATGATTATCTTAGTATTTAAATTAAGGGTTGAGTAGTTGAAGATAATGGAATAATAATCGTCGTTCGTTGAGAATGGATCCGGTGTCAAGGGCTTCAATGGCAATGGGCGAAAGAGCCAAAGCATAATCGTCCATCCGATCTGCTGAAAATTCCATAGTGTTAGCATTAATTCCTCTCGGGTCTTCCACCGGGTGAGTCCCCATTCTGCACGACGGTTTGATTCTTGCCTTGGGAAACGTCCTCAACACAAGATTGCCGTGTCTTCCTTTTTGGACGCCTTATATACCAAGTTAATTTTAGTTTTTTTATGGGAGACGACCGACAGCTAAGGTCATTTGCGTCATTAGGGATGGAAGGGTGGAGAGAAACCCGGCGTTGGCATTAGCCTACTCTTGTCGAAAGGCGCCAAGGGGTCTGCAGTTCAACGTCTCATCCGACGGACATTGTGCTCACTCAGTGTCCTCCAAAAAGCACCTCAAGTAGGGATCGAGATACCACTGGAAAGTATTCGTTGTCCCCAGGATTTGAACCCGGGCCCTCTCAGTGGGAAGCCTGTACATGCGTTAACCACCGCACCATCCCGATCCCCCTTATATAGTATGTGCTAATACTATGCCACTCAGTATACATGTAAGGCGACCAAAAAGGGAGACACGGCACTCTAGTGGTGAAGACGATGCCCGAGTCAAGCATCGAAACGTCGGCCAGAATGGGGACTCCTACCCGGTGAACGGCCCGAGTGGAATACCTACACTCAATACGGCGGAAAAGCCCCAGAAAATGCTTTATTTTACAGTTTTGCTTAAGCAGGCGCAATTCTCCCCCCCCCCCCCACCCTCTGATTACCTCCCTCATACTGTCACGCTCGGAGAAGGCAATTTGGGAACTGAAATTGAGGCATATACTTATCTCATGCAAATTTCAAAAAAATGCGCTTAAATTCCGAATAACATGGTTTCCAAACTGGAATCGTGGCATGAATTATATCTTTGATGGCAAATACACGGTGTACTTGCAATTCGTTGCGTTCGAAAGTTTTCTTTTGTGCGCATGCGTAATGGACGGTCAGGTTTTTCCCATACAAAATGTGAGAATGGGAGTTACGAGGTGCTCTGCTCCGGAAATGCCCGTGACCGCTAAATATTATTACGAACCGTACCTTAACAGGAATTTCGAGAATAAAGTGGAAACACTGCGTCAATTCAATCCCAGAATCATTAAACGGCGGTGATTGTGGAGTGACCTGTTGCTGAATTATTACTGCAACGAAATGGCCATCTTGTAGTTGCGAAATACTTATTTTTCTCACTCCGCCCTTGAAGTCATTGTGATCATACTATCTTCAATTTAGATGCCGTGACTTAAGAAATTGTAATCTCCAATATTGGCAACAAATCAACAATATACACGTTAGATACAGCTAAAGTAATACTAATTTGTCGTTTTAATATCACGTGATCTTGACAACAACTCTAGTTCTCTCTTTTTCATTCATTAACATAAAAACATAAACACAGTAATCAACCCGAAGGTGGGTTTAGTAGATTTAGTGATGGTAGAGTTCACCCAGTACTAAGCCCTATACGGCGTGCGAAAATTCATACATCAGGGTAGGGGGGCCAGTTCCTTTCCCTGTGCCGGTTATGGTTTCCCAGGAAGACCTGGTACCCGATAAATCACTTTAGCTTGGGTGGAGCTGAAGGTGCCCAGAGTGCCTTGCCCGGGAATCGAACCCGGGACCCTCCGGTCAGCAGTCCAACGCTCTACTCACTGGACTACCGCGACCCACTTTCATTCATTATTTCACTCAAAACAATTCCGCCTGCATTAGTCGCTCAGCGATGTGACGTCGGAAGCTCCGGAGATGTCGGTTTGATTCTGGCCGGCCACACCGCTACCCCACAGGTTCCATACCTATTGCGGAAATGGAACCTGGGCGGGTAGGTTCAATCGCAATGAGCCGATAAAGGTTATGTCATCCCCATGTCTTTACTCAGTAGGCCCCCTTAGTTTGGGAGGAATCATGTATAATATAGCTAATGCACACAACATTTGAAATCACAAATAAAATCGTGAAAAATACATAGCCAAATGTAAGAGCAATGTTTGAGCTTGTTTGCCAGCGTGGCGTGGGGGTTGCGGTGGGCAGAGCTCCAAGCCAATGACTGGAGGTACGTGTCCGATTCCGAATGATACCTCTGGATACCCTCAGCTTCACAGAACTTACTTGATTTTTCCGGTAAAACATCACCCTGGGAAACCTCGGAAGACACAAGGAAAGGGACTGGCCCCATTTGCCTAATGTGTAATTTTCACATGCCATATAGGGAGGGCTTAATACGAGGTGAGTTCTATCCTCATTTGTCAAACCAAACATCTGGTTAATTGCTACGATTTGAATCCCCAGAAATAAAACGGAGACAGTCGATTACAATCATAAAGCTAAGTCCAAAACTCAAAATATAACTTACTCAACTGCGAATTTGCCTTTTCATGTTTTGCAATGCATAAATGATAGCCAGTAATAGTCAATACGCCCGATAGCTAAGGCTATTTCTACCGCTGGATTTGGATAAGTAGTGTGACTGTATGTAGGACTTAAATGATCAATTGAAGGGTGGAGAAAAACGTGTAGTCCGTAAAAAGAGACGTTTCAGGCGTGATATGGTGGAATATCATGATTAATTAAAAATAGCAATTTTCCACAAATATAAAGTTTAATGCGACCGGTTTCAATGTTACTACATCATCATCAGACCTGATGATTATGTAGTAACATTGAAACCGGTCGCATTAAACTTTATTTTTGTGGAAAATTGCTATTTTTAATTAAAAGTGTAGTCCGTAGTTGAATCGCAACGAAAGGAGTCCAAGTCGCTACAGTTTAAAAATTTCCACCCCGAGGGGCCGATGTTGTGCTCTGCTTGAGATTCTCTTCCTAGTCTGCGGAACAAAAGATCGCCTAAAAACGATCGCTGCTTCCATATCAGCTCAACCCATCGTTAGGGAAAGGCTCAAAGAGTGTTAGGGCATGAGGAAAAAATGTTAAATCGAATACAAAAGTAACGTTGTCTCTGAAAATTCACAGTTGCAGGTCCATAATGTCTTTTATATACCCAGATTTAATTTATTTTCTCCATTTGACGTGGCACTTTACGAATTTGGGACATTCGTCTACCAAGCACAATTTCTACCATGTGGAAGGTCAAATTGGACAATTAATACTCATTGATCTAAGGTAGGAATCTTAATTGTTTAAGAATACGGGAACAAGTATGATGATGTTTCATGCTCTGACCCTATTAGCCGTCTCCACGACGGGACAACGGCGTATTTTTCGGGTGCTTCGCCCAATTTACGCGAATCGATTAAGTGAAACAAGATCACGTGAGGTGTCACTTTGGGGAGAGCTAGGCGGCGAGAAACGAAGCACACTGCCTCTTCTTCCGCCACGCGTGACAAATTCCCTCGACACGCACGATTGGAAAAAATTGAGGAAAAAACTCTTTTATGATGCTGAGCTAATTAGCAAGATAAAGAACCGTTTACCATTCTTACTGCTATAGAGAAAATGATTCGTGCACTTATGTTAAGATTTAAGTGCACCCTTACGGATGTTATAACTATCACATAGATTCCTCAATTGACTTCAAACTCGTGATATCGAGTTGTTCGGTGCTGGTGGCCAGTGGTTTCTCTTCATGACCGACCTTGACGAGACAGTGCTTATGACAACGGTATATTGATGGTGAATATAGCAAATGTATTAATAGTTTGTAAGTTAGCGCTCTATTATTCACGACAAGAGTTCTGTTACACTTAGCATCGCATCATATAATCTTATTCTAGTGGTCCGAACTGCCAATGGATAACTTCGGATAGTGATATTTTATGCAGTTTAAGAGATGAAGCTAAGAGTTATGAGTTTTTTCTACAATTTAATTTTACCGTCAGATCTCTTTATTTTATAACTATTCCAAACCCAGGGCAGCTTAGTGACTTTTCCCTTGTTATAACAGGTATGAATACAGGGACGCACCCAAAAGTGGTAGGACTGATTTTCTCTGGCGCGAACGGAGCTGTGGAGGGGGGTCTGCCTGGCAGGGTAAGGTGGAGGGGATTCTTAGCAACAGACCGACACCAACCTCAGTCGCCTGCGGGCTGTCGTTGAGTGAGGACACCGTATTTAGTGAAGCAAGTTTTTTGTCCGCGTCGAAAAACAAAATGAATCTGAGTTTAGAGCAACGTTATTCCGTGAAGTTTTGTGCGAAACTCGGGAAGACGGCCACTAAGACCCTCGATATGATCAAGCAGGCTTATGGGGACACTGCCTTGAGCCGTTACACAGTATTTGAGTGGCAAAAGTTGTTTAAAGAGGGTAGGGAGCTCGTTGAAGACGACCATCGCTCCGGACGGCCGTCGACGGCAAGAACCGACACGAATGTAGACGGAGTGAGGACACTGCTGAACACAGACCGACGCTTAACCAGTGAAGAAATTGCAGACCAGTTGGGTCTGTCTGCATCCAACGTCCAACGCATTATTTCACAGGATTTGGCCATGCGCAAGGTGTGCGCTTCATCATGACAACGCGCCGTGCCATGGCGCGCTCGTCGTCAGACAGCTCCTGGCCAAATACGGCGTTGCCACGTTTCCGCACCCACCCTATTCTCCCGATCTGGCACCACTGGACTTCTTCTTCTTCCCCCTGATGAAAAGACAGCTCAAGGGACGACGTTTTGACTCGATAAAGGCCGTTCAAGAGGCTTCGACGAGGGTCATCAATGGCATCCCCAAAGAAAATTTCCAGCGGGCGTACGGGGAATGGGAGCAACGTTATACTAAGTGTGTAGCAGCTCAAGGAGCATACTTTGAAGATTATTAAGTCAATGTAAGTATATCGTCAATAAAATTCTTGTAAAAAAATCAGTCCTAACACTTTTGGGTGCGACCCTGTACATTGGTGGTGTGAGAATACTTTTCATTTCCACATGACAGTGAATGCGGTCTGAGAGGAATAAGGCCATAAAACGACTTCAACTTATATTTCCTCTACAGCATTAATTTGATCCAAAATCCAAATTATTGCTTCCTTCAAGTCTACATTTGAATCATGTGGGGATCGAAAGATTTGTTGCTGACAATAACTACCAAAATATATCAAACCGAATCAACCACTTCTAAGCTGATCTCTATGGGGTTCTACACAAAATTTCAAAATGGGAAATTTGTTTTAAATAGGACTGGATATTAATTATAATTTAATGACAAACACTACCACCTTCCGCCCAAAGCATGCACACCCTACCTGTACCACATTTTCTGTAGTCTTCGAGTCTCCACTCTAAAATTCTTCTTTTCGCCCACCTCCTAGAAAGGTCGATAGTTTTGCCTTCCTCCACTTCCCTAATCTTTAAAAGACGACCAATTCAGTTGGCTATGAAAATGCCGGGAGTTCCGAAAAATTCACTTCTTGGTGCCATGCCCGTCCATCTGCACGAAGATCTCCTCTCTTCGCCCCCGGGAAGAGCTTCCATAAATTAGCTCCACCTCCTCCCGCCACGACCACGCGATCATATAATGACGGCGTCCGCGGGGCACATCTCCCTTCCGCACCCTCTCACCTTTGGAGCTACATCCTTCCTATCCACGAGGCATTTGGGACGGCCGTTTCACTTTCGAATATTGCGCCGACGTCGGAAAAACTGTCCTCGTCCCACATTCCTCTTCTCCCGGGCCGAGCGAATGAATATAGGGAGAGGAATCTTCGCGCGCCCCAATCACTTGCTCTCGTGATCGGGGACTTTGCAGAAAAGGATTAAATGACTGGAGACGGAGAAGATTGAATTTTGATGAACTGGAGGTTTTACTTTTCCTTTTTACTTTCTCCTAATGTAGCACTGGAAAATTGATCTCATGATATATTCGAATTCAGGATTTCAAAGAAAATGCATGTTTTTAGATCCTCAAAGCACGCTTCGACCATTCTCCAAATGATATTTGCACACATGATGCATCTCTGGTTGGGAAAGATAACTCAAAACTATGACCATGAGCGGCGCGGAATTTTACGATTAGTATTTTTATTAAGAGCAAATGAAATGATAATGGAAAGCAAAAATTGTAGCTTTGTTCGTTACACGTAATGTTTTAATCTTACGACCCAGGTTCCAATGTATAGTGCCATAATCAATAACTACTGATGATGACACTATATATTGAAACCCGGGAGGTAAGATTACAACATTAAGTGTAACTAACAAAGCTGCATTTTTAATTTCCTTGATGGACAAGTTTCATAAAGTTAAACCTGAAATTACGAATCAAATGATTATATTTCGGACAAAATCAACCTAACGGAAGTGATCGTTTCGGCCCTTAGCCGAGGTGTGGCAGTGAAGCGCGAAAAACATTTTAAAAGCGTGGGAGACCTCAAAACTATTTTCATTGAAACTTACCCCAGTTTTTGTGATGAACCATAACATGTCCTTCAGAATTGTAGGAAATAATTGAGTTATTGAAGTGAAACTTGTAATCTTATTACATGTACATAACTGCATGTTCTCACTCTGTGCACAATTTGTTCGTTTTGTATCACAAAAGCAAAATGAGTAAAACTTCGTTCGTGTGCGGATTTTTGGTGTTTTTGGCCATCTCAATTATTTTCACCAGAAAAAAACTTTCCTATAATGAATTCCCATTGCATTTCTCCCCGATAGAGTGTACATTACCAAAACAACTAATATATAAAGAATAAGCCGCAAGAAAATACGAGATTGGTGAATCTTGTATGATTTGAGAGTATTCCTTCATTTTGCCTGGGAGAGTAAAGAGATTTTTTCGTCAGAAACGTCCGTTAGACCTTACAGGCAAAGGTTTGCAATGGCTGTTGAGGCGCTGCTGGAAAAAGGATGCGAAGTATATAATACAACGAAGTTGAATCGTATTCGGAAATATTCATGTTCCACTCGGTCTATCGTGTAGAAATGGCTACACCTAATGAGTTGTGCATAATTTATTAATAGTTATTAAGGTTTCATAAACTGCTCATATCTCATCTTAGATACCTCAGGGTAAACTTAACGTTAAATAAATAAAATCATCATGTACCATTGCAGCAGTCCAACCTGAGGAGAGATTTGAATTCACGCATTTTGAGGGTAATCGGTGAGGACTTATCTGGGTCAGCGGGAAAATTACATCCTTGGGTGTGCATGAATTGTTGTGATATGATGATTTAAATTGACTTAATCAACAGTGCTTTATGACTTTAGGCATCGAAGAACCATTACATGCACACACACACGCACACACACACACACACACACACACATATATATATATATATATATATATATATATATGTATATGTATATATATAATATATATAATAAGTGGGTCGCGGTAGTCCAGTGGGTTGAGTGTTGGACTGCTGGCCGTAGGGTCCCGGGTTTTCAATTCCCGGGCAAGGCACTCTGGGCACCTACAGCTCAACCCAAGCTATGTGATTTTTCGGGTACCAGGTCTTCCTGGGAAACCATAACCTGCACAGGGAAAGGAACTGGCCCCCCTACCCTGATGTGTGAATTTGAATGATGTGATGTCGGGCTTAGTACTGGGTGTACTCTACCATCACCTACCAAACCGACCTTCGGGTTGATTACTGTGTTTATGGTTTATATATATAAAATAGAGTCTGACTTGAAGAAGTCCTCAGTGAAGGCCGAAAGCTTAAAATTTCTGAAATGTGAGTGCCCTTTTACGTGTTAACTATTTTATTTTTATGTTTTACTCCACCTTCGCAGTATTCCAGGGGATAGAGCGTTGGACTATAGACCGGAGGTGCCCGGGCCAGCCTCTCTGCACCTGCAGCTCCACCCAAGCAAGGTACCAGGTCTTCCTGGGAAACCATAACCGGCCCAGGGAAAGAAATTGGCCTCCCTACCCTAATGTATGAATTTTCACACGCCGTATAGGGCTTAGTACTGGGTGGCCTCTAAATCACCTACCAAACCGACCTTCGGGTCGATTACTGTGTTTATGTATACCCTTTTACAATGCTACAAGCGAGAGTGTTGTGGACCAAGGTAAATCAAGTCCACCTGATTCTTTTCCTGTATGGTACTGCAAATGGCTTTTTCTTCCTCTAATCAATTGAATCCCTATTTCTGAACGCCTGAGTGTCCTACTGGAAACCACGCTACACAAATCTCATGACCAAAAGCAAGGATCCACCGAGAAAACTCCATAGCCCAAATAAGGACCTCATGAAATGAAGTCGCTAAGGATTTATAGGTAGGAAAGATGCAAGAGCTGTTCGGGTACTATCAGCACGCGAGCATCTTCTACGCGACCGCGCTCTCCGGAAAGTGAGTTCAGCTCAAGGGAGGAAAAAAATTACGAAGAGCGACTCGTACGCATGTACGTACTCGCTCGAGCGAGAGTTTCTTTCAGAAACGTTTTGAGCGCACCCCTTCGGTCTTTTTCGCCTCGGGACCATCTCCGCAGAGGTCACTGCCTCACGCATACGTTAAGATGAATCGACGATTTCCCTCTCCCAAACGGACGTGGCCGCTGGACCATCGTTCCAGGCGCCACTAATTGAGCCGTATCTCCCAGTCCTCCCCTCTCCCGAGCATAAATAACGCTCAGCGCGTTCAGCTCTCGTGCTCCACCAAAGGACCAGAGGACGGATTAGAAAGGGATTATTCCCCGGTAATACACTAAATCAGACTTTACCTACTTTTAACTCTTAGGTAATGTTGCATTTGGCATCAAATACTTTCCCTCAAACCCAGAGGAGATGGATACACTCGGGAAACCTAGAGCACCCGACGGTCGTCATCGACTTGATCGTCAAATGCAATCAGTCTTATAAGACTATCGAAGGAAAATAATTTAATAATTGAATTTAGTGAGAAACTTCGAATTGCAGATGAATCACAACAGGGCGAAGGGAGGAGATCGGAAACCCGGGCAACGGATTCATTTGGGTAACTATGGCAGTCAAAGGTAAAGATAGAAAACCCTGGTTTGCTTGATTTACAACCCTCTATGGTTTCGGGTTGTTTTTGTCAGTGGAGCTTTCCCACGCATAACGAAACAAGCTTCTGGCTGGTAATTAAATCGCTAAGTATCTAAACTGAAAATCTATCCTCTGCCAAAAAGCAGGGATAACTAAATGATAAACCAAAGATAGTTCGGAGGAAAAGAATGCCTTGGAGAGGCAAGAACACTGGCATTCCGCGGAGGAGGTTCATCTTCAATTCCTGATATCTTCTCGTGTTTTAGAGTGGTGCTCTGACGGAGAACGATACGAGCATATAATTTTGCTCCTCCATCGTGATGCTTTATTAGTGTTCCTCTGCGTGGTAATGGCTAAAAAACCCCACCATTCGGGTGCGGTGGCTTGAGCAACGCTTTCGTGGTAGGTTTGGATTAAAGTGAACGCGGAAAGTAATCCCCATTTCTAAAATCTTCTGGTAGAGAAAACAGACCACGTGAATAAGTGAACCGAATAAAATTAAACTTTACGTTACAATATTTTGATGCCATATTTCTCTCATTAACTTCTCAACCTTTGGATGGATGGTACAAGGAAGGAACAGGCCAATTACCAGATTTTTATAAAGAACAGATAGTAACAATACTTTCACTAAATCTGTTCTTCATTAGGCCGACCCCGGTGGCAATTTCCTCGCCTTCCAACCCATAGGTCGCGGGTGCGATTCTTGGGTGGACTTTCCTCCACTCAGGGCTTGGATGTGTGTAAAATGTCTCCAATGTAATGTATAAAGGTTAGGTGGAAGAAGAGACTATAAGTCTCGATCTCCCCCAAATGAGTCTATAAATAAATAAATAAATATTATGTTCAAACTCCAGCACGTCACGCCTGAATTGAATTGCTTAGTTACTTTTTTACAGTTGGCATGTGGACTAATACATCAGTGAAATCTATAGCCGCATCACTTAGAACTTGTCCCCCGAGTATGAGTAATTTCAGTTGGCAAATCGCTTTAGAAAGGACACTTCTTTTGAGCTCCTGATCCAAGTGGGGCCTGCCACTAAGTACCCATGCAACAATGTTTTACGTGTTGCTCACTTGACGACGCGCATGACTTCATTTTTGTCGTATTGATAAAGTTTATTTGTTTCAAGGTTTGTCCCTTCTCTTTCACATGAATTATTTGAGAGATGATTACAAGATACTGCGGGAGATGCTGCAACAGCAACTTTATCGGAGTCATTCGCTCATATGCATTTTAATGCATCCATTTCAGAGTGTAAAAATCATTCGCCTTGAAAGGGATGAGAACCCGGATCCCTCGATGTCCGGCAGAGTGCTTTAGCCAGTTAAGTAATTGAGGCGTCCGCTTAAACTCTAGCATTGTATGTACGGAATTTCGTCACAACATCTTGTTCCTTTAAAGCCCCCAAAATTTCAAAGTTTAAGAGGACGCCACGATAGCTAACTGGCTAAGCACTCGGCTAGATATCGAGGGATCCGGGTTGGAATCCTGGTCAAGGCGAATAATTTTACGCTCCGAAATTGTTGCATTGTGATACGATACTTGACTTGCATAAACCAAGTGAAACAGAGGAATGCGATATACAGAGCAACTGAACAATCCAAAAACTATATCCCTTCTATCAAGTCCCTGTCTTTCATCGAAGGAATTGACATATGTTGGTCAAAATAAAAGATTCTAACTCATTCAAATAAAATATCAAAACTATGAGTTCAAGTGTGGAATAATATGTACACGTACTGCGGCGATAATGACAATGTGATGACATAAAGAGGAGAACAAGGCGTATCTACAAAGATAATACCAAAATATATTCTCGCGTCAAATACAACTAGTCAATAAGTCCGATCATTATTGTTTGGACAAGTATTTGAGAGTAATCTGGAGAAAGAATTTTCAGAAATAATTTATTGATTCAATACCTTAAAATTTAAAGATTTTTCGTAGCCGATGTTCTCTCTGTGGGGGGACCCTCCCGCTGCCTGCAGCGTTGGGTCTCATTCCCTACTAGTGTCCTTGGGGAGGATTCCATTGTTAGTTGCATATCCCTTTGGTGGTGGAATTTCAACTTCTTACTTTTCAAATTCTAGCTTGCACGTTATTGGATAAATTTCTTGCTGCATCCTGGGGTGCAATTCTTTGCTTGATGATATTGTATGCATTTGCATGCGTGTAAAATGAAAGGAGTTTTGCATGAATGTATGCGCCACTCTGGGTGCAGCTTTGATTGCATGTGTTGATTTTGGATTTGGTTTTCTTCCCTTTTGCGGGTGGTGACCTAGCATCCCCCGCCACACACTCTTGCGGCGGCTTGCGGGTCATTATGTTGATGTAGATACATTCCACACTCCCTAGAAAATGAAGTGTTACTGATTAACAGTGGCATTAGCGTGCGACCATCTTAATACAGAATATTTAAAAAAAATTATTTTAAATACGATATTTTTACAACGAATTGAAAATTTCAAAAAAGTTGTAACAGTTCCTTGGGTCCATCAGCTCAAGCGCATATGACGGTAGTCTAAAATCATGCGCGCCTAAGGGAAGGCCAAGCAATAGATAAGTGCGATATGGTTCATAAAAATGCAGGCCATTCATCGTCATATTTTCCACCTTTTTTGACTAATGTTATTTAATTCTCCCCTTCTCCAACTTGGATATTTCCCAATATTCATGTGTTAATTCCCAAAATTGATTTACTAAACAATGCCAAATCATTTAAGTATGTTCCATCGACCGTCAACAATGCCCAAACTCTCAATGAAAAAAGGGAGGCTGAATTCGGATAATTATCAAGATTGATGATATCTGTAACGTGGAAAGTTAAGCTTCGCGACGGCGAATGAACATTTCTTCCCATATGGAGGTCACATTATGTCTTTCATGTTCCCTCTCTTAAAACTTCTTCTCAATGAGGAACTTGAATTGACCAAAAATATTGGCAACGCAAGAGGAAAGTTGAAATGAATAGTTTTAACGGGATAGCGAAAGAAAAGGATGCACTTCATTATTTCACTCTGTCGACAGAAGCATACGCATGCCTGGAGTCGGCCACTAATTGTCGCCTCACGAATCCAAGCATACTCCAATATGACGTCCTAGATTTGAAAGTAGCGTACCTGCACCAAATAAACGGATGTGAACACGGCTTATTGTTAAGAGTTGGAAGTGTACTCAACCGTCCAGCTCTTCCGAGAAAATTTTCTAAAGGAAATGAAGGACAAAACGCCAGTTTCGGCATCCTTCATTTTGCAATGCCTTCATTTGCAGTCAAATATGAAAGTGCTCCGTGAATTCATTTTCTAGTTTTTATTTCCGTTCCATATTTCTTGCAAGAAATAAGTGCACATTAAATGTGCCAGACTCAAGGTATAACCTCTGTGACCATATTCGGCACGCACTGCGTCCTTTCACCTTCTCTATCGAACGCCATTCCCGAATTATCAATATCCAGACGATTTTCCCACGGAAAGAACCGTTAGGAAAATTATCATAAATTCGACATTGAGCAAGTGGCGTGCCACGCCTCGCTAAATGCACCCATCATCCCATATATATTGTCTCTCGTCTCCGGCATAACAACTCCGCCCCACGGCTCTCTCCCTCCCTCCGACTACTCCACCTTTTATACGGGGCAGAGAAAAGTGTCGACTGACGCGCGCGATATTCTTTCGACATCGTATTTCGATATATATATATATATATATATATATATATATATATATATATATATATATATATATATATATATGTGTGTGTGTGTGTGTGTGTATGTGTTTATATATACATATATATAAGCATAAAAAATATACATATATTTACCATGTGAGTGTCCTTTTAAATGTTGCTATTCTATTTGTGTTCTATTGTGCCGTCCCATTATATGCTGCTCGTGTGAGTGTTAATATATATTAATATATATATATGTATATATAATTTTTTGGTCAAAAATATTTAGTTAATAGTGGTGTCCATCAAAAAAACCTACCTTAACCGGTAGATTACCTTATAATAATAATAATATAATTATTTTTATGCATAATTGGAAAGGGCTTTTTCATTTTCGATCTCTATATTTTAAAAGCATCGATTTAATGAGGTCACAGATTCGTCATATCGACAGACATCAACTATAGAATTGTCATAAAAATGTTATATCCTCAACGCGCGATTATAAAACAAAAATACATTTCAGTAGACGAAAGGAAGCAACCTTCGACTAAAAATGATAAAATGATATATTTAGAGGGCTTAGTACAGGGCGAACTCTACCATCACCTACTAAACCGACCTTCGGGTTGATAACTGTGTTTATGGATATATATATATATATATATATATATATATATATATATATATATATATATATATATATAAAGGAGAGTGTTTGTTTGTATGTATGTAATTTGTTTACTTTTTTGCTGTCATAGAAACACAACAACCTCCTGTAATCCATCTAACCCAAAAACATTATGGGAAAAATATAAAGAATCAATGAGTGAGGATATACTGGCTAAAGTTCGAAGTGAAAATCCTACATTGGATATTATGTTTAACTCCGACATTTTTAATAAAACTTTGATTATTTTGGAGGAAAAGTATATCACCATGGTTAACAAGACTTTAGTGGAACTCGGTCTTTTTGCACCTGGACAAGATCAACAGGGTGTATTTTATCCAGATCATATACGTGAAACTAGCTACAATGTCTTAGACTTAGAAGCATACATCGCGGATAAAAAGCCACTTCTTAATGAAGATCAGAAATTCGCGTACGAAACAATAATGGATCAAGTAGATAAACAAGAAGGAGGTATCATTTTTCTTGATGCTGCTGGTGGCACGGGAAAAACATTTTCAATTAATTTAGTTCTCGCTGAAATCAGGGTTCATGGAGAAATTGCTCTAGCTGTTGCATCTTCAGGTATTGCAGCGACATTGATGGAAGGAGGAAGAACAGCCCACTCTGCCCTTAAGTTGCCACTTAATATTTCCCGACAAGAAAATCCCACATGTCATATAAATAAAACAAGCGGCCAGGCACAAGTTCTTATAGAATGTAAATTGATAGTATGGGATGAGTGTACGATGGCTCATAAAAAATCTCTTGAGGCCCTCAACGCAACACTTCAAGATCTTAGAGGAAACTGCAGTTTAATGGGAGGAGCTCTGGTACTCCTGTGTGGAGACTTCCGTCAAACTCTGCCTGTCATTCCAAAATCGACTCCAGCCGATGAAATTTATGCCTGTTTAAAACATTCTGTTCTATGGAATCATGTCCAAGAAATTAGCCTTAAACAAAACATGCGAATCCTCTTAAGAGATGGGAATGCTCAAAACTTTGCAAATATACTTTTGGAGATTGGAGAAGATAGATTAGTTATTGAAGCATCTGGTATGATAAAATTGTCATCAGATTTATGTGTATCGGTGAAAACTGTCCGTGATATGATACAAGCAGTCTATCCCAACGTTAATCGAAATTATAAAAATTTAGAATGGTTGCGAGAAAGAGCCATGCTTGCTCCTAAGAACGATGATGTTAATGAAATTAACAAGGAGATACTAGCCATGCTGCCAGGAGACGTGATTGAATATAAATCGGTTAATACCGTAGTGGATGCTGACGAAGCCGTCAATTATCCAACGGAATTCCTAAATTCACTTGATCCAGCTGGATTGCCACAACATCGCCTTATACTTAAAGTAGGATCTCCAATCATTTTATAGCGAAATTTAGATCCACCAAAAATCTCTGCAATGGGATACGATTGTGTGTGACAAAATTAATGAAAAATATAATCCAGGCAGTCATTTTAACTGGAAAAGGAAAAGGTGAAATCATTTTTATTCCACAGATACCTCTAATCCCAACTGATCTTCCCTTCAACTTTAAAAGATTACAGTTTCCAGTCCGGCTAGCTTTTTCAATTACCATTGATAAATCACAGGGACAGTCTTTAAAGTTTTGTGGTGTTGATCTAAGATCGCCATGTTTTAGCCACGGGCAACTTTATGTTGCTTGCTCCAAAGTAGGTTCGCCTAAAAATTTATATATTCTTTCTCCTGGATATGAAACAAAAAATGTAGTTTATAAACAGGTGTTAAATAAAAAAGATTCTTAAATTTGTATGAAGTAGTGTATTGTTGTACTTTATAATTTGTTGTTTTTATTTATGTAGTATATTTATATTATTGTTTCTCCCTAACCCGTGCAAAGCCGGGTATTCAGCTAGTATATATATATATATATATATATATATATATATATATATATATATATATATATACATATATATATATAAGAGGACTTTCTATCGACAGAAAAAGCTGAAAATATTAAAATTTCACTAATGATGGTCTTTTGAGGAAAAGTAGCATAAATACTAATACAAGTGAATTGAATTGTAGCATCTAACGGTCGTAAAACAGGGGCGATATTTGCAGGGAATAGGAGAAAATTGGTGGTTACTGAAATGTGATGCTACTGAAGATTGATGAAAGCAAGATGGAACAGATAGAATCTGGCCATAGAAGCAGTCCTTCTCAGAGCGTGCGCAAAAAAGAAGCATATTGAAGTCACCGGAAAAAGAGAGAAATGTATTGGAGGCATTCTGAGGAGCTATCGTTCAACGAAGTCCTGAACGGAAGAGCATTCAAAACGGGAAAAAGGCACGGAAGGAGAACATGGGCATCACTGCGAGGAGATGCAGGTTAGGGATGAAATCGTCATGAGGATCACCTTTGGATGCCCTAAGGAATCGGCAGAGGACGGGAGAGCTGGGGAAGTATTGAACTAACCAATGCATTGATTATCAATATGAAGGTGGACGTAATGTAAATTCGTTGAAATTAAAACTCGTCGCGTTGCCGATACTCCAGCTCTGTCTCGATGCTCGGCAACGGAACATCGAGCAGAAAGCCCTACTTCCACAGTCCCTAGAGCAGCACGTGCCTCTCGCCTCATCCCCCTCCACCGCCCGTTCAACCTCTCCCTCCCCTCCGCTCGTCCCCGCTACGAAAGATACCGTTTCTCCTTCTAACCTCGTGATCTCCCGGTCGCGAGGAATCTTCTTAGCGCCCGACGCTCCCTGGGAGGGGGCGGTGGGAGGGAAGCTGGGTTTCTGCGCAGGCGGGGGGGATGGAGCGGGCCTCCTCCTCCGCGCCCTTCTCTCTGCACTCCCGGCAGCCTCTCTTGGGAGGCTGCGAAAGATGAGGAGAAAGTGAGCGTGGCGAGTCGGGAGGCCACGTCACTTCTCGGGGTTGCGCGATGTTGCGATGGATCGATTAGGGACGCGCGATGTCCGTGCGATATCGAATCGCAAAGACGCTTGATAGAGCATTGATTAAAAACAAAGTTTCTAGCAAATAAGTTTCCGATAACGTAGGGCATATGAATAGCACTCTCTTAACTGACGGAACATTTTATTCTGCTCATAAAATATTTGTTTTAATTACCCAACTTGAAGTTCGACACAATCCAAATCGTTTTGAATAGCAATGTCGCTACAACAATACCTTTTTGAAACTCGATTCGCATTTCACAGCCATTAGTCCTCACTCTTTGGAATACTTCTCGGGCTTTCATCAGCCCGTCGCCGTCTTCATCAAAACCCCCTTCCTTCTCCTCTGCTTCGCGCCACGTCCTCGGGGAACCGTCCTTTGTCTTTTACGTAGAGGGTAGATCACGTCTGGCGCCCTCGTTAAAGGGGGTTGAGGAGATCCTTCCAAGGTGATCCGTCACCGCGGGACTGTCCACCACGCTCGCTTCCGTCGCGGAAGAAGTGCGGAGCCCCAACGGGAATTCCGTGTCGGACACGCTCTAGCCTGGATGTTACTGGGTGCACCAGATGCAGTCAGGGCTCGACCAACGACACTCCCTGATCCACACACAACGGATCGAAGTGACTCCAGCTAATCACGCCGTGCTTAACTAGCCTGCGGTTTGTGGACGTATTTTTTTGTACTAAAACTCCTTATATTTTGCACGCATGTTTATGTCGTATTCTTTTGATCTATACTTTACGCACGGTAAATCATGGATAGAGTAGTATTTTGGAGAGTATCAGTAGACATCAAAAGAAAAGGCCACATAAGGCCTTTAGGATACATAAATGGCACTGCAGTTAAATTCAGACAGAAAAGATAAAAATTATTGAGCTATGTCGTTAGATTAAATCACCGAGCTAAGAGAATGAGAGGAATAGATTCTTGAGTCGAGAGATTTACTATATAAATACCGTTTTTCCTCGACAAATTTATGATAGAAAAGAAGCTGAGTTTCTGTATGGCTTGGGAGTAGGTCTTTGCCTTTTGCCTTTTTCTCTCACGACCGCATGAAGGGAATCAGGAGGATGCGGTGGCGAATGTACTGGCTTTTAATTCCAAGGGACTCAATTCGAATCCCAGGGGTAGATTTTTCAAAGTTATCCCTGCTTAAGATGCCATGTGGTGAGCACATCATAGTGGAGTGGACAGTCCGTCGTATGGGACGTTAAATTTTGTGTGACCCCCAGGTGCCTATCTTTAAGATTAGTCTCTCTCCACGCTTCCCTGATACCCTGTAAAATCCTATTCTTTCAAAATTACCCAATTATCCCTAATGACACCAATGAACTCAATAACTAGTATGAACTACAACTACGATCGCATAATAAAATGACAGCATTACAATCTGCAATTCAAGGCATTTTTGTCCTGCCCTTTCAAGTTGCCCAACCTTGCAAATAAACATAGAGGTGCAAGTTTAATTTCGCAAAATATCCCGCCCAGAGAAAGAAACACACTAATTGTTTTTTTTTAAAGACACTTAATTCTTTTAGAGTAGAACTTACAGAACACGTTATCTAACGGATTATTTCCAATCTTTGCAACTGGTTACTACAACGTATTTCCTTCATGCGCGATCAAATATAATCAACTGAAAAAGACCATCTTCAAATCTGTGTAGCCGAACCAGGATTGCGAGAGAGGAAAAAAATGTTTTAATACATCATTCTAATGCTTTCATTTTATCTGACTCGTCTAATCCGCCCATAGTGTGGGGGGTCTCAATAATTCCCCAGGTGTCAGCAGCAAACTCGAGTGCCCTTTGCCTTTCTAAAAGTCGTCGACTGGATTCCCTTCTTCGTGACTCTCGGAAGAGCTCACATTCTAGTTTAACTAATAACCCCGTAACAACTCGTATGTACTTTCATATCTCGGGAACATTTGACAAATCCAACGGATCTTCTTAGGACTTCGAATCCAATGTCTAAATCAATACTTTCTTCAATTGGTACTTGTAACTCCAAGTGCCATGTTACTAATGTGAAATAACACGTTTACCCATTCGCTAAGTCTATAGATCGCCCGTTTAACAAAACCGTTTTTCTTTTAGTCGTACCCGTTCCTTCTTATAGCCTGTGTTGCTCAGGAAAGTTGGAAAAGAGAGAGAGTGAATGGTTTCGTGTCTCCAACTCCAACGCTGCCACCCGATAGACTCCAATGTGCGATGTGTACCTATTTAATTGCCGGCCCTTGCGGAGGCGGTGGGGTAACGCCGGTGAACTCAAAGAGTTCGAGGTTTCGATTCCCACCTAGGCGGGTTTTCCACTACGTAGGGATTGGGCATTCGTGTTTGTTTGCGTAATGTTTAGGGATTAAAAAGAAGATGATACTATACAATCTCAATCTGGCCCACTTGAAGTCTTCAGATAAATCTTCAATGCCGAGTTTTCCCATTTACGTTTACTGCAAACACTTGCTGGGTTAATAAGCATGGATTCTGATCGTAAAGTAAAATTCACGAGCGTCGCACAATTACCTCCTCAAGGGTCTTTTAAACCCGAACGAATGCGTTTAATGCCTCATTCAATGGCTCGTTTGATATCTTACTGGGTCCCATGACGACTTACTTCTACGTTTCCTCCAGAACTCGTTCGGAAGCATTGCGCTTACATCTCTCGTGTCGCTAAAATGGTGGGACCGCCGCTGTAATTTTCGGATAAGATCCTATCCCGCTATTCGTAGATCTAATTATTTACGACGGCAACCCGAAATAATCGCTCCCACTCATGCCTCCCTTCATGTCGCACCGTCCCATGGCCCGAAAGGAACTTTCGCTGCTTGCAGGCTAGCGTCGTAACGATGGAAATTAACGCAAATTATTCGCTGATTAAATTATTATCGAGGGGAATATCTAGAAGTAAGAACTAGTGGAAGAACCTCGTGATTACAAGATTACAAACTAAAAAATACCCTTCAGAGGTATTTTTGGTATAAGAACATATTTTAACACAGTTTTTCGTGTATTCTTTTGTTGTTGAGTATGCGTGAAGACTTCTATTAGTATTTAGAACTCGTGGGGTTGACTCCGCTTGTCGCGTAAAAATGCAAAAATGTGTGCGTGTGTGTGTTTGTGTACATACATATATATATATATATATATATATATATATATATATATATATATATATATATATATATATATATATATATATATATATATATACTATATATATATATATAAATAAAATATCTTCGAAATGGAACGCTCTTCGGCGACACACAAATGTATAAAAACACAGATGTAGATTTTTAGAATATAGAGACACAAAGAAAGGACACTCACAATTTGTTATTTTGCGTTTCGACAGCACGGCTGTCGTCTTCAGAATATGAAGACGACAGCCGTGCTGTCGAAACGTATACCACTATAATATATATATATATATATTATAGTGGGTCGCGGTAGTCCAGTGGGTAGAGCGTTGGACTGCTGACCGGAGGGTCCCGGGTTCGATCCCCGGGCAAGGCACTCTGGGCACCTGCAGCTCCACCCAAGCTAAAGTGATTTTTCGGGTACCAGGTCTTCCTGGGAAACCATAACCGGTACAGGGAAAGGAACTGGCCCCCCTACCCTGATGTGTGAATTTTCACACGCCGTGTAGGGCTTAGTACTGGGTGATCTCTACCATCACCTCCTAAACCGACCTTCGGGTTGATTACTGTGTTTATGTTATATATAGTATATATATATATATATGTTATAACAAATTGTTTAATTGTTTATGTTATATATATATATATATATATATATATATATATATATATAAATATAAACACAGTAATCAACCCGAAGTTCGGTTTAGGAGGTGATGGTAGAGATCATATATATATATATATATATATATATATATATATATATATATATATATATATCCCTCCCCGGACTACAAACTTGACGTGGTGGAAGGACTTGTGCGTTCCGATGACCCCTAGAGCTGTGCTGGCGGGAGTAATCATAATTTCTCCTGGTAGGGGCACCCATGCAAGATAGGTCGAAGGTTAGGAGCCAGACGAAAGGTAGTCCACGCAGCGTCTGTTCCTCAGTGAGGTGGCTGCATTGGCGTCTGAGCCCAGTGGGGCGGCCAGTAAGTGAAGGTGTCACGTTAAAAACACTATTGAGGAAGGCAACGGGAAACCACCTCAATTATCATTCCCAAGGTTAACATGATGGACTATACAGAGATTTTGAGTCCTGGCAACTACGGGGCTCGGCCCAATCGGTCGTGTGTCGCACCCGGCAGCGGGGGAGGCAAGGCTTCCGCAGTCGTCATTCCACGAAACCCTTTCAAGGGAAAACCAGCAGGAGAAGGACAGAAGACGCAGGAGAAGAAGACAAAATTAGTTAGAATAGGAACGTGGAATGTTAGGTCCAAGATGAGGACAGGGAAACTGGAGTATTAAGCGAGAGATGGAAAGGGGAAAAATAGATATTTTAGGTCTATGCGAGGTGAGATGGAAGGATAGCGGGGATTACTGGAGTGATAATTAAAGAATAATATACAGCGGTGGGGACGAGAGCCAACGAGGGGTTGCCATAGTATTAAATGAAGAGGTAGGAAGAAGCGTAGTCAACATAGAGCAGGTAACGGATAGATTATTACTAGTAGAGATAAAAGCAGAACCGATGGACTTGGTTATTATTCAGGTATACATGCCACCGAGCAACCATAAGGAAGAAGAGGTCGATAAGATATACGATCAGTTAGAGGACATGATCGCGTGTGTTCCAGCAGGGAAACATTTGATAGTGATGGGGGACATGAATGCGACGGTAGGCGAAGGAAGAGATGGTGATGAGGTGGGCGACTACGGTTTAGGCACGAGGAATGACCGCGGGGAGAAAGCAGTTGAGTTCTGCAGGAGACAGAGGCTAGTCATCACCAACCCTTGGTTTAGAAACCACAAAACACGCAGGTACACGCAGGCAGGAAGCACTGATGGACATACCGAAAACCGAATATAAAAAATGTTTCGAGGATTGGATCAAGCGCTGGCATAAGTGTGTTGCAGTCGATGGGGATTACTTTGAAGGGGACAATATAGATTTAGATGAATAAACTTGTATTTTTAATTTTCTATAAATAAATTCCGGGAAATTTTTGATCAAGGTAGTATATGGAAAATGCCTGGTGACTCAGAAAGGTATCAGCTAGTTAAAATCTGGTTAGACACAGGTTTAGGAACAGTGTTATAAATTCGCACAGCTTCCCGGGAGCGGATTCGGACTCTGACCACTATTTAGTTGTGATCAAATGTAGCGTCCGTGTCAAAAAGGTAAGGCCGAGGCGGCGAGTTAGAAAATGGAATGTAGAAGCAGGAAATGGTTTGAAAAGGAAGGAGTACAAAAAGGCTCTAGAGGAAATTATGGAGGATGGTAAAGGGCTAAGTTCTATGAAGGAAAAATTGGGAAGGATCAAGAAAGGGTTATCGAAAGCCGCAAAAGACACTATTGGAACCGTTAACGCGAAAAGGACTAGGAAACCATAGCTCACAGATGAGATGACTACAAAGATGGATGAGCGGAGAAAATGGAAGAATGTAAATACAGAATTAGGTAAAATGAAGTACAAAGAAGTAAACAATTAATTTTAGGCGGGCAACAAATAAAGCAAAAGAAGCATGGTGGAAGACGCAGTGCGAGGATATGGAAACTTTGTAGAGGTAGGGTGTCATTGGTGCGCTGTACAGCGAAGTTAAATCTCTATTGGGAAGTAAGAAAGGGAGTCCTATGGTAACAGTTAGAGACAAGGCGGTTAAGGTAATATTTGACACAGGAAAGATCCAAGAGAGATGTAAGGAGTATATAGAAGAACTGTATAGTAAAGAACTTCGACCAACAAAGTTGACATTGAAAAAGACATTGAAAAAAAAAATTACGTAGAGGAAAATAGCTTAGGTCCAGGCATACTAGACGATGAGATGGAAAGACCATTAAGGGAGATGAAACTAAATAAGGCCGTGGGGGTGGATAACATTCCCGCGGAACTATTGAAATGTTTGCTCTGGGCGGAAGACTTTGTGATATCAGTTTTAGTTCCTATTCAGAAAAATGTAAAGGCTACATCATGTGAGGACTATAGGACAATAAGTTTGATATCACACGCAGCTAAAGTTGTTCTCAGGATCATAAACAAAAGGATAGAGAGTAGGGCAAATGATTACTTAGGGGATGATCAGTTTGGGTTTAGGAAGGGGAGAGGTACGCGTGATGCCATTGCAGTAATGAGATTATTAATTGAGAGGAATATAGAACACAACCAAGAGGTATATGCCTGTTTCGTAGATTTCGAAAAAGCGTTTGATAGAGTGAATTGGGAAAAACAGAAAATAGGAATAGATTGGAGGGAAAGGAGGCTAATCCGCAACCTTTACATGTCTCAGACTGCACAGGTGCGGGTGGGGAACGGGAAGTCCGGTTGGGCAGTGTTAGGAAGAGTTGTAAGGCTGGGTTGCCCATTATCACCGTTGCTGTTCAACCTGTATGCAGAGGAAATGATCAAAGAGGTATGTGAAGAACTGGAGGTAGGAATGAAAGTGGGCGGGGAATTCGTAAAATTATTTAGGTTTGCTGATGACCAAGCTTTAGTTTGTCAGTCAGCCAAGGGGCTGCAAGCATTGCTGAGTGAATTGGAAATTCAGTACGACAGGTATGGGATGAGAATCAATATTAATAAAACAAAGGCCATGCGATTTCCTAGAAAGAAAAAGGCTAAGCTAAACATTAAAATAGGAGGGAAAAAACTAGAGCAGGTAGAATAGTTAACGTATCTCGGTAGGTTTATGTACCAACACGGTCAAAGTAATAGGGACGTAAGGCGAAGAATTGCGCTAGGCTAAGAGGCTTTCACAAGGAGGAGGGAGTTGATGACAGGGACGTTGACTAAGGATGTTAAGAAAAGACTTGTAAAAACTTTGATATGGAGCGTAGCTATACGGCGCGGAAACGTGGTCATTGAAGCAGGAGGATAGACGTAGACTGGAGGCTTTTGAAATGTGGGTGTGGAGAAGAATGGAGAAGGTGAAATGGACGGAGAAGAAAACAAATGAGGAAGTACTTGGTATGGCGGGCGAAGAGAGGGGTTTGTTGGACTAAACCCTATGGAGGCAGGAAAAGTGAATGAAGGGGGTATTGACCGGCAGTGGGATGTTGAAGACTGTGATAGAGGGGAGAATGTTGGGCAAAAGAGGAACGGGAAGGAACAGGATAGGGATGTTGGATGGAATGAGGGAGGAAGAAAGTACTCAGAGCCGAAGAGGGATCTGATGTAGAGTAGGATGTTGTGTTTTGCTAGGAGTCACAAAATATTTATTTAGGAGCAGGGTCCATCCAAAAACCTACCTTAACCGGTAGATTACCTGATTATATATATATATATATATATATATATATATATATATATATATATATATATATATATATATATTTATTTATTTATTTATAGTAGTCTGATGCTCTACCCCCTGGACTACCGCGACCAACATATTTCAATATATAGACCTTTAAATAATTTATTTTTCAAATAATCAAATGGATAAAATTTATTAATTGGAAGCGATCAAAACAGTTCTCACTCCTCCGTTTTGTTTTGGAACCTAATATTTTAACCATGAAATGAAGGGAACACAATGTTAAAATTGAATGATAAACTTTCCCAAGCACTCCAATAAGGAAAGACGGCATGCCTTAATGGGAATACATTTCCAATTCTTCCAATTGAACGAAAAAAGCAAGTTTAAGGAATTCCTGTGAGTTCGGTCACTGGTGATCCATTGTTTCGTGGATCGTTCCGATGTGAAAGTCAAGACTTAATTGGCTGGAGGAAGCCGACCGTTAAAACTACAAGCTTCTAAAATTCCAGGAACTTTGATTCGTCAGACTATCACGCCACAGAAGGTTGATTAATTAATTGAACCTGCGTGGTGAAATTTTTTCGCTTGCAGGAACAGAGGGCGAGCGTTTGGGGACGATTGCGGATTATACATGCATTAGACCGCTTTCTAACTTGAAGTCTTCCGTCGTTTTCCTAATCATCTCTTGTCGTGAGCTCTTAATATGACGTCGGTGATAGTGCCGGAATGATTGACATTTTCTAGAGTGCGAAACGAAAGAATCACTTATCATTACAAGTAGAATGATAATTCGGTTATTTTTAGAATTACTGTATTTTAATATTGTGTATTCAAACAGTATTTTCTACTGTATCAGGCTTCACTCCGTGCAAGTATTTCATAACCATATTAAAAGAATCTAGCCGCAGATTGCAAAGTGGTCCATAGAAATCAGTCTCTAGCTGCCAAACATCAAGTCGCTGGCATCTTGCCCTCATTAAAGGAAGCAGTACCTACAACGACCCGCTCTTCCAGCCTCCAGCAACAGACGTCCACCTTCCGACATCTGAGAAACGTAATTGTCAAGGAAGACCTTATCATCCAGAAAGCTGACAAGGGAAATAGTGTCGTAGTGTTGGATTAACCAGTGTATGTGGAAAAGTGCTTCGAGTTCATCAACAACCATCACATAACTCCGTTATCAAAAGAATTAACCGCGAGTTTTCATAGTGAAGTGAAATGGGCAGTGTCCAAGGCTCAGATTTTCAATTCCAGGGAAAAATTTCGTTTAATCCAAATGAAGCCTTCCGCCCCCCAGGTTGTACGGACTCCCCAAACTACTGAAACAAGCCATTCCTATTCGACCTGTAGTCTCGGCTTTGTCAGCCCCTTCACACCTTCTGTCACAAAAATTAACCAATGTGCTTCGAGATTTCACAGATTATAAACCTAAATATGGAGTTAATAACTCAAAAGAGCTTGCGCAAAAATTAAAAGAAATCAATGTATCGGACAACGCAAGATTAGTCTCATTTGACATTAAGAATTAATTTACTTGTGTCCATATCTGAAGCCTTGCTTAGGGTGAAATAACTCCTCGATGATTCCACCATTACCCAAAATATGTCCCACGAATTGATCTCCCTCATCAAAATGACAGTTAATCAGAACTATTTTAGTTTCAACCACATTTTTTTGTTGCCAAAACGATGGGCTAGCTATGGGTTCCCCCTTTTTCCCCTTCCTATCCAACTCTTCCTCAATTCTTCAGAAGAAAATCTTTTCAATAATGAGTATCGGCATGTAAAAAACGTAGCTTATTGGTTCCGTCACGTTCACGACACTCTATACCTTAGGGCAGGAACCAACTGCCAGATATACACCTTCCTTCATTGCATAAATACACTCCATCCGAATATTTCCTTATCCATGGAAAAAGACGTCAATGGCACAATCAATTACCTTAAGGGAAAAAAGACGCGAGTTTGCAATTTAGAGGAAATCCATTTATACAGAGCACATAATTCCTAATGATGCCGCTTACCATCTTTCTCACAAGCATGCAGCCCTCCACCGCCTAATACACATCCCCATTTCCCCCAAAAACTTCAAAATTGAACTCGTAATAATCACGAATATAGCTACCAACAATGGCTACAACCCTAAGCTAGTTGATAAATTACTTCAGAAAAAAACAAAAATCAATGGCCTTAAATAGTATTTCCTCCGCACAGTCCGCAGTATGTAAAGAATTTAAGTGGTGCTCGATCCCATTTCTGGAAGATCTTTCAAATAGGATTTCCCACTGGCTATCCACCTCACTCAAAGCAGCCTTTTAAACACCCCTAACCCTCTCAAAACTTCTAGTCAATGGTAGAGACACACAGGATAGCCTTCTTAAATCAGATATTTATAAACTGAAGTGCGAGATTTGCAATGCCGTTTATGTTGGTCAGACAGGGAGGAAAGTCAAGCTACGAGCCAAGGAACTCGTAAGGTGTCACAAAAATAAGAATACCAACTCTCTCTTTGCTAAGCATCTACTAGAATTTGACCACAGCAGTGACTTTGTCCCTGAGATATTACACACACTCCCAAAAGGATTAAAAATGGACGCTCTCGAGCAAATGGAGTGACGGAGGCACCTACCACACCAACTTGACACTTCTTTGTGACGAGCTACTGTTCCCGTCCCCCTCCCCACTCCTTTCTGAGAAACTAGCCTGGAATTGGTCAAACCAACCCTTCAACGCATCCGATCACCCCTCCCCTCTCAGGCTCTCCTTCCACTACCCACCCCCACTCTGTCACGAGCGTACTATATATTCTCGCACTGTCGCTAAGTATATATGTATCTGATGATGCCGCAAGTCTGTGAAACGCTAAGTACCATGTAATAAAACTCTGTGGAAAAGTATCAACTTCTTCTAATATGGATACGAAACAGTATTAGTTATGTCTCAATTAAGTGGCACCTTCTGGTCTGCATTCCATCATGAACTTGGGCATAAGAGAGGGTTAAACCTTTACTTTTAACTTTAACCTTGCTTTACTGGCATCTAAAGGACAAGGCTGTGGCAGGCCTCCCGCCCTTTTTAAAATAAAAGTGCAGTTTTTTTAATAAACGATGGGATCGATCCTAAGGTCATCCCCATTGGATGTGCAAAAATATATTCTCCACTGTTTTCAGATACCCAAGTATTGATTGCTCAAGGTCAGTAAGCTGCTAAGTTTACAATGGAGTTATTGACAGCATTTGAAGGAGGAGGACTTCAAGTAAATATGAATTAAACCGAATATCTGATGCGACAAGGAGATGGAAAAGACAATCTACCCCAAGAAGGCATCAAGGTGATAAAACAGGATAGTTAAGGTCCATCATTCACGAATCTGCAAGATGTGACTATTATGTGGAATACAGAGTACTCCAGGCTGGAGAAGCAATTATATTTAAAGGTGTAGTGCTAAGGGGCAGAGCTCTAGCCAAAGTAATGTGAAGGAAAGTCCTGAAAAAGGCAGTAGAGAGCATCCTGGCTTATTGAGAAGGTAGGGGGCCTTTAAGTGAACGCCTGAAAAGTAAAATAGATGAAGCGGATAAGGAGAAAAGCCAGTATATTAATTTAAAGAGGAAAAAAATAAGATATTAGGCAAGTGATGGGCATGGAAGTATCAGTGACACAAAGAATCAAGAGACGAGCTCTCCAATGTTCGAAGAATGGGAAAGATGGCCAAGAACTCCTCTGTTAGAATGATGAGCGCCGGGAAGAAGGAAAAGTGGACGGCCTAGGGAAGGATGGAGAGCAGTCATAGGGTTGATGTTGAAAGATCGAGGCTTGGAGGAGATAAATGTCAACGGCCAAGAAGACCAAAGGATGGAAATAGCGAGTAAGCACTGCAAAGTGGTAAGTTCCTTTAAAGAAAAATCGGAGGGAATAAAATAGTTATTCCAGATATGGCTCGAAATCGTATCTGTCTAAACAAAATGACTCACCATCAAATACTTATCTTATTTTGAAATACTTATCACTGCTTTCCACCGAACAGACACCAAATAGGAGTGATGGAAGTTAATACTTGTAGACTATTGGACTTCAAGTTATCCCACAGTTGTTCAGTAATACAAGTCGGTCGTTACTCCATGCATTGCTCCCACTCTCCAAATATATGTATTAACGAATCTGATGCTTGATACACAAGGATCCCTCTCTGGTCGTTTTTGTACGTTCTAAGGTAATTCTAAAACGTTGTAACCCATTAATAGAGTGCGATCGGTGAATTGATTACGATTTGCAGCCAATAGCAGTGATGCGCCATGAAACTTGTGTGTTTGCATCCTCTCATCCATTTTATTTCCATATTTTATTTTAGCGAGGGACATTCTCGAGTACGCCCAGAACACGGATGCTGAGCGATCCGCGATCTTCGGGCGGGATCCGGCCTGTGAGGTCACTCTAACCGGCTCACTTACTTAAGCTGCCTGAAGCATAAATAACATTTATCGTTATTCATTGAATTGGGCAGTTAAAACAAGTTTTATCCTGGAAGAAGGAGATATGAGGTGTTCTCATGTAAGTCACATGACTCCATCATAGGCTACGCGTGTTAAAACACTCCAGTGTTACCAAACACATGTGCTACCAAATGGTATTTTTTTTAAGTTGAAGTAGTTTTAAGCCTTGCAAGAACTTGTGATCGCTTTTAATATTTTAAATAATGTCGATTCACTCAATTTCTTACGCACGGACCATGTGATTTTTTTTGCCATTTCGGCTCTTATAATTCTGAAACTTTGCGATACATATTTTTTTAAATTTTTTAATAATAATTAAAAAACCGAGAAATTTGGCTTTTTACGTTTGCTCACAAATATGAAATGAAAAAAAGGGAAGTCACCCATTTCCAAGCCCTAAGAAGAATAAAACCCATTTAGGCGAGCATCGAGCCCACTACCTATAGATGAGCACACGCGAATGTTATCCTGCGCGACCGAGATCGGCTATCGCACACAAATGATATTCCGAAGGTCGCAACAAACTGTTTCCAGTATGACATATTTCATTTTTGAGATAAATTACTTTTTAAGCATTTTTTCTAACTATAATAATGAGATACTTTGACTCGTAAAACTAGCTTTGACGCATAGCACTGAAATTCGAGCAAATGAATTACCTCTCATTACCCTGATATTACCCTTTCTACTTACGTTCCTAGCGTCAACTTCGATTCTGAACGAAACCCGCCAAATTCCAAAGTAAAAGAAAAACGAATACTATGATCTTGACACGCATGGGTAATTTAAATTTGCCGCTCGTCCATCATTGGATCACGAAGGCAGTTCCCTGATCACCTCGAAAATGTGGATCATTACTTGCTGTTCAGGTCTGTCATGAGTAAGTGCAGGCAAGAAGACACCGTTCCACCTTTGAATGCAAAAGTGGAATGGACATCCGATTCCTCGACCACCAAGTGATCCCGGCTCATCCTCATTAACGATAACATACAATCGTCGATAGAAGCTTTTACCAGAAAGACATAGACCTCGCACTGTCTATATACACACGGGCGAAATTCTAGTCCTTTCGCATAATTTGATTATCTATAGCAATAGAGCACTACAACTGAAGTACCAAATAACCTCGCGGATTATAAATTGTTCTCCATTCATTAGCAGCTGTCGTTCTGTAATTTTTCTTTACTTGTCCAACGGCATCTTATGGTGATAACTCCTATTTATTGCACATATTTCTTTAAAAAAATACTAGATAGATAGCCTTAAATAATTCTAAACAAATTTAAGCTTGAACGCAAATGAAGGGCATACATGTGTACACACATTTACATGTTTCACTGCGAAACTTTTGCTTATGTTTAATCAGTGGAAATTTCCGTATTTACTGGGCTCTGATGAGCGTAAAGCTTTCGCTAAAGAAAATTATGTGCTAATGCATCAAAAATCAACATACAGACATAAATAATACTTTTTTCGTTAGCTCACTTATTCCAGCCTTATTCCAATCCGGGGGAATACAACAAAAATGTATTTATGTAGCCCACGTGTATTAAAATGTACTTATTTATTCCAAGCTTAGTCGGTACAGCCCTGACAAAATGTTCATAAATATATTCCCAGCGCAGAGTATTTGAACACTAGTCAAGTTCGTCGAGGAGAGTCAAAATTTATCATAGACTGAGAAACTTACGGGTGACTGCAGACAATGAGGTTATTGAGACCTGGAGAAATAGATTTAAGTCTCAGTGAGAGAAGAGCAAGGGCCAAACAATTAACAATTAACTGAAGTGAAGGATAGATACTGAATTCGCCATGTATTTATACCCTGTCGTAGGGTCAGGTGTCCTCCGATTGGTCCGATGTGTTCCCAAGTGCCGAGCCGCCCCGGTGACGTCTCGTACTTTCAATTTTTCTCAGCACAGGTCTCCACGTGCTGCTGATCTGGAAGCCAGTGTCCCTGTTGAAGGTATTCTGTCCTTCCAGTCGGATTTCCACGGCTTCCTTCGCCACTCGGTCCCAGTAGCCGTTCGTGTGACAAAGTCTTTTGGTGCTCCCCCAGTCAATCCGATGACCATGCGTGATGCTGTGTTCGGCGACTGCAGACTTCTCAGGGTAATGGAGTCTGATGCATCGCTCATGCTCCGTTAGTCGCTTTTCAATTGTGCGGCCAGTCTCCCCGATGTATACCTGGCCGCACTCACACGGGATCCGGTATACCCCCGGCGCCTTCAAACCCCGTTCGTCTTTTGCCGTGCCAAGGAAGTTCTTCAATTTTCCTTGTGGCTTGTGGATGGTTTCCACTTTATGTTTCCTTAGTATCCTGGAGATCTTATGGGATACCGTGGAAACAAAGGGGATGCTGACCCTGGCAACGGGTTTTTCTCTTTCCTCTCTCTGACGGTCGTTTCTGGTGAAGGCCCTTTTAAGGGCCAAATTGACCTCCCGGCTTGTGTATCCATTCTGAAGGAAAGTATTTTTCAGGTGATGAACTTCTGCCTCCAAACCTTCCTGGTCTGACACGCATTTTGCCCGGTGGATGAGCGTTGACATAACCCCTCGTTTTTGGGCAGGGTGATGGTGGCTTTTCCCGTTCAAATAGAGATTGGTGTGGGTAGGCTTCCTATACACCTTGTGGCCTAAGCTCCCGTCCGCTTTCCTTTCAATTAGGATATCCAGGAAGGGCAGCCGACCGTTGCTCTCAATCTCCATGGTGAACTGGATGCTGGGATGAATGCTATTCATGTGGCCAAGGAAGTTGGTGATGGTGTCCGGTCCGTGCGGCCATATGATGAAGGTATCGTCCACATACCTGAAGAAATGCCTCGGTTTTAGTGGGGCCGTTCTAAGTGCCCTCTCCTCGAACTCCTCCATGTAGAAATTGGCAATCGCCGGAGACAATGGAGAGCCCATGGGGACGCCTTCCACTTGCTCGTAAAACTTCTTTTGGTATTGAAAATACGTCGAGGTCAGCACGTGGCGAAAGAGATCCACGATTTTGCTGTCAAACGTCTCTTCCAGCAGCAGTATGGTGTCCTTCACCGGAATCTTAGTAAATAAGGACACAACGTCGAAACTTACAAGAATGTCATGCTGATCCAGCTTAATGGTCCGTAGCGTCTGGACGAACTCTGCGGAGTTTTTGATGTGGTGCTCACACGACCCCACGTAAGGTGCAAGGACCATTAAGCTGGATCAGCATGACATTCTTGTAAGTTTCGACGTTGTGTCCTTATTTACTAAGATTCCGGTGAAGGACACCATACTGCTGCTGGAAGAGAAGTTTGACAGCAAAATCGTGGATCTCTTTCGCCACGTGCTGACCTCGACGTATTTTCAATACCAAAAGAAGTTTTACGAGCAAGTGGAAGGCGTCCCCATGGGCTCTCCATTGTCTCCGGCGATTGCCAATTTCTACATGGAGGAGTTCGAGGAGAGGGCACTTAGAACGGCCCCACTAAAACCGAGGCATTTCTTCAGGTATGTGGACGATACCTTCATCATATGGCCGCACGGACCGGACACCATCACCAACTTCCTTGGCCACATGAATAGCATTCATCCCAGCATCCAGTTCACCATGGAGATTGAGAGCAACGGTCGGCTGCCCTTCCTGGATATCCTAATTGAAAGGAAAGCGGACGGGAGCTTAGGCCACAAGGTGTATAGGAAGCCTACCCACACCAATCTCTATTTGAACGGGAAAAGCCACCATCACCCTGCCCAAAAACGAGGGGTTATGTCAACGCTCATCCACCGGGCAAAATGCGTGTCAGACCAGGAAGGTTTGGAGGCAGAAGTTCATCACCTGAAAAATACTTTCCTTCAGAATGGATACACAAGCCGGGAGGTCAATTTGGCCCTTAAAAGGGCCTTCACCAGAAACGACCGTCAGAGAGAGGAAAGAGAAAAACCCGTTGCCAGGGTCAGCATCCCCTTTGTTTCCACGGTATCCCATAAGATCTCCAGGATACTAAGGAAACATAAAGTGGAAACCATCCACAAGCCACAAGGAAAATTGAAGAACTTCCTTGGCACGGCAAAAGACGAACGGGGTTTGAAGGCGCCGGGGGTATACCGGATCCCGTGTGAGTGCGGCCAGGTATACATCGGGGAGACTGGCCGCACAATTGAAAAGCGACTAACGGAGCATGAGCGATGCATCAGACTCCATTACCCTGAGAAGTCTGCAGTCGCCGAACACAGCATCACGCATGGTCATCGGATTGACTGGGGGAGCACCAAAAGACTTTGTCACACGAACGGCTACTGGGACCGAGTGGCGAAGGAAGCCGTGGAAATCCGACTGGAAGGACAGAATACCTTCAACAGGGACACTGGCTTCCAGATCAGCAGCACGTGGAGACCTGTGCTGAGAAAAATTGAAAGTACGAGACGTCACCGGGGCGGCTCGGCACTTGGGAACACATCGGACCAATCGGAGGACACCTGACCCTACGACAGGGTATAAATACATGGCGAATTCAGGTACGGTTTTGTAACATGCCCTCAAACATCGAGGGTGCCAATGACTGGTAGTCGTTGCTCTGCACTTCACCCTGAAGACGATGGCAGAGTTAGCCGTCGAAACGTCGGTGCACACCACGCTGACCCGGTGGGAAACCCGAGAGAACTTCCTGAATACAATACGCCGGGAAAAACTGAGATCCTTCAGTAAGGAGAAGTTTATTGAAATTACCAAAATTCAGAATTTCCGAACCAAATGGGAGTGGTGCATGGGTCTTGGTGTATGGTTGGTTATGAAAAAGATAAAAAATGTACCAGCCCTCATTGAAGAATTAGATATTGCCTCATCGTCGCTTTTTCTTGAAACATGGAACTACAGGATGCGTTCCAAAATAATGCAAATTAATTTCCCGCGCCGCTTCTATTGATGGGAGTGTAATGAAACTACATGGAGAAGGCGAGTTTTTTCGCTTATAATCCCTCCGGCCGTATATGTATTCGACTGCCTGTATTTAGTGGATGCACCACCGCGAACTCGTCTTGTTCACAACTGCATATTTTTAAATCTCGGTCTTTTCTCGATTCCAGAAAAAAAATCACGATAAACGACGCGAATGTGCAAATTCACAGGTAAAATCTTCTCCTCCTCTTTAACCCTCCTCACTCCTGAACCTCCCAACCCCCAGCGCCAAAAATCCCATCCCTTAAGGAATTGCACACCCTCCACAGTGCGCGGCTATATTTAGGGTGCTTCCGCTCTTTAATTTTTCACCGCTTCCCATTTTTATCTCCAGATCATTCACGAGCCAGTTAGATACAACCCCTCAGGAAGCCAGATGGACCTTTTGGAAATGAAGTATGCAAAGATTTTCATAAGGATGACGCAATTTCGCTCGTAGTTTCTCTCCATTGCTGGATTTCAGAAGGGAAGAAACACTTCCAACATCGATAAAGCAGTCGATGACGCATGAATTACGGGTGGTGACCTAACACCCCCCGCCACACGCCCTTGCGGTGGCTTTCGGGGTATTAAGTAGATTTAGATGTAGATGAATGGACCTTCCTGTCCCGGTGGTCTCTCCACGTGTCGGAGATACTCTTGTCCTGCACTGGATTTCCGGGCATCGGGGTTATCTACTTAATAGGACCGTTCGAGTGATGCCTCCAGACACTCAACCCCCGTTTCACTCGAGGTTATATACCAGATCTTCATGGGAAATCGCAGACGGCCAAGGGGAAGGAACTTGTCTGAGTGTGAGTTTCACACGCCAAGAGGCATTCTTTGAAGAAGTAAAGTCTACTTGCCAGCCAATCGCCGGGTCGATCATTGCGGATTTTTCGAAGTTTGCAACGTGTGCGATATGTCCTCGGCCGTTCGGAATGACAGACTGGGTCTTTCTCGAGCTTCAGTTGCAAATCTCTATGCTTTCCAGCAGTGCCTTACTCATCCCTGTGCCATTTAGGCATGCTTCTATGTCTTGGATCCATGGCGAAATTCGACTCGCCAGATGATGAGTGGGAGTAGGTAATCGGGGAAGTGGGAAGGAGCCACTCTCGTGGGAAAGCGTCCCTAATTGTGCTCCAGACCGTTCCACGTCTTCAAACCGTCACTCAAACCTCCGAACGCCAGCTCTTTTTCGATCGAGTTGGACGTTTCACCCCGGAGTGGGAGAGGAGAGAGAAAGAGAGATTGGGAGGGAGGGAAAAGGAGAGGAGGGTCGGGAATCCGTCCCGACTCCGACCTAATCCGCTCCCCGGGAGTGATTTCAACGGTCGGTCGGCCGGTAAGGGCAACGTGTGCCGGTCAACCTTCCGGCCCCTTACGCACCAAATGAAAATACCATGTTTTTACACCCCTTCCAGAGAAGCAGCGGAAAATTGCTCAAGGAGTTTCGTAAGTTTTCCAAACGAAGGGAAAGGAGAATTAAAAGCTCCTTTATAACCCACTTTTCCTCCGCGGAGCATAAAAATGTTTTTCAAACCTTCCCTCGACATGTTTACGACCAAACTACTTTATATATAAACCGCTCTTCGGAAGGGTACGCGCAAAAGAGAGCGAGGATGTTTGTAGAACCGTGGCTCTCAATGAAATCGTAATGATAGAGAGTCAAGCGAATATTGTTTCTCTCTGGACGGGTGGAAGGCAAAATTGTAATAGCGGTGCGGTGACAGCTTTCTTGAATACTGGCAGAATTGCAGATAACTTGCATTTGCCATTAGTGGGTACATGTCAACTCGGCGATTGAATGAGATCGTAATTTATGCTCAAATTGAAGTCTGAGCAAAGGAATTGCAAAAATCCAACAATAAATTTATTTAAAAAATGTTAAAAATTACTTAAATACAGAAAATACTCTTTGAAAAGTTATCAGAATCTCTTTTGAAGGAATTCGGAAAGCGAATGGAACTGAAGAGATTTACAAATTCATAACTACGGGAAGTGATTCCCAGAAATAATACTTCCTCATGCATGAATAACCTCTGGTATACGAGGACGGTCACAGAAGTACCCGACCTGACCTAGAGATGGCCGTAGTTGTTTAAAATATATCACTGTATTAGAATGTACACAATCTATAAAGCATATTTTTCAAGTTTTAAGACGCCATGTTGTTTAGTATTCGTTTGGCAGCCATCAATAGGGAACTTTTTCGGTGAATTTTTGAAAATAGAGAAAATTGGTCATCGTTATGCGATACAATACATTTATTTGAAAGGCCTCAGCCCAACCAATATGAAAGCTCAACTGAATTCTACTCTGAGTGAGTCCGCTCCTTCGTTTACAGCATTAAAATATTGGGTAGCAGAGTTAAATGAGGCCGTACGAGCTGTCAAGACGAGCATTGCATTGGTCCACAAAGTGAACCTTGATGATCGTCGAATGAAAGTGCGTAAGCTAGCAGGCAAAGTAGGCATTTCAAAAAGTGCGCTGCATCGCATATTAACTGAAAATTTGGGCATCAGAAAGCAGTAGTAGTAGTAGTTTTGAGGGAGGCGACCGACAGCTGAGGTCATTTGCGCCATAGGGGATGGACAGGAAAGGATGAAGGGTGCAGAGAAACCTGGAGTCGCGTAGGCATTAGCCTACTCTTTACGAAAGGCGCTAAGGTCCGCAGTTTAACGTCCCATCTGACGGACGGCGTACTCACTCAAAGTGCTCTCTACAAAGCACCTCAAGTAGGGATCGAGATACCTCTGAAAAAATAATGAAATTCAACACCGCCGGGATTTGAACCCGGGCCCTCTGGGTGGGAAGCGAGTACGTTAGCCCCCGCACCATCTCGATCCCCCATCAGAAAGCTGTGTGCAAGATGGGTGCTCACACTCGAACAAAACCAGTGTCTTGAAGATGTTTCAATTGAGTGTTTAGCAACAAAGCAGAATCGTCGCGCAATGGATGAAACATGGGTCCATTACTTCACACCCAAGACAAAAGAACAATCAAAACAATGGGTTCGAAAAGAAGAACCGCCTCCAAAGAAGACAAAAACCATTTCATTTGCAGGCATAGTCATGGCGTCAGTTTTTTGGAATAATTTTATTTGATATCTTGAAAAAGGAAAAACTATCAACGGCGGGTATTATGCGAACTTATTCCGACGTTTGGACTAAGAAATCAAGCAAAAGTGGTCGCATTTGGCTCTAGAAGAAAGTGTTGTTTCATCAAGACAATGCATCAGGTCACAAATCCGTTATTGTAATGGCAAAAATTCATGAATTAATGTTTGAATTGCTACCTCATGCACCCTATTCGCCAGATTTAGCCCCCTCGGATTATTTTCTGTTCGCAAACTTGAAAAACATGGCTCGATGGTCAAAGATTTTCCAACCTTGAAATGTGATGTCGGCAGTTAATAGGAGCAAGACAGTTCTTATTACAAAAAGGGTATCGAATTTATTTAACATTGCTGGGAAAAGTGTATAGAACTCAAAGGAGATTATGTTGAAAAATCAATATATTTTTCACCTAAATATTAGTTTTTCCTTTGTTGGGTTTGGTACTTTTGGGACCACCCTCATATTTTATGATAATGCTGGTGATTAAAGATCTAATAGCTATAACTATCGAGTCAAGAGATTTTCAATCGCTCTTTAAATTTATCGTAATTGCGACAGATTTCGTAACAACCTGTTGAGACCCGCCATACCTCTAAGCAGTCGTATTTAATGAATAAACCAGGTGTAAACCTATCAAAGAGTTAATAATAAGATGATCCAGTCTAAAATTTGTTGGCAGCTGACAGAGACACACAAGCTTCTCCAAAGTATCTTGCATTTGATCTCAAGGGCAAATGCCTAGGCATCATTCTCAACCTCAGACTTTTGCTGTAGAAATAGATAGGTTTTGAGACGGACAACGTGGTATTTTATGCAAGACTTCCGCAACATATTTTCTATTTTTTTCCCCAACATGACTTTGATTGTATTCAGAAAACACTGCATGGCATCACTTCAATGTGAACTTCGCGTTAGTACCTGAGCCAAACCCTATTCAACGCAGCCAACCTAGTGAACCTAGCCGAATAGTTCGGGCGCCAGCCCATGAGATCACTACTGCGCTCCGTTCCTACTGTGTGAGGGCTCTAATTTCAAAGTAAAATGAAACTAACGATGTGTGCAAAATAAACCTGATCTTGAGTAAGTAAGTAAGTAGCCGTTCGTTCCTCTGCTGTTTCTCACGCGTATTCGAGCGCACAAAGATCTCGACACTGATAAGTCGAGGTGATCAGCATTCATTCCTTGGGAAGCACTCCCTCGGTGTGGACGGGAAAATAAAATTTTTCAAGAACGTTTTTGCGAAAACCACTAAAAATCCATCGCTTTCTATCAACTTATCGCTTATTTCCCAACAAATTCCTTTTCACCGGGGGAAACTGGAAAAATGAACTGTCACCCGCAACAGAGCTCCCAATGAAACGCTCGGGAAATCAGTCGTCGTGGAGGAAAGACGACAAATTTTTGAAAATAAATCTCGCACTGCGATTAAAAAAAATGAAGGAGTAAGCACCGTGTCCGCCACCCCTCATTGAAAATAAACAAAAAAAAATAAATGAAGGATTCCGACCGTCATTGAAACCGGATGAAATATCCAGCTCGTGTTGGTGCCGGGTGAGGTAAGGCCCCGCGCGTTTTTTTCGTCTTTGAGAAGGACTGATTAATGGCCGAAATAAAAATCGGCTCCCACTACCGACTCAAAAGCCGAGAACGGGAGAGCAATCCCGATAAATAAAAACCCACCCTCTCAGTGTCACGTCGGCAGGTGTCGTGACCTTCGCCATTTGGGATCGGTCGAAATGCCGCTCAGCGACTGAACACCGTTTCCCTTCCCCCGCCCCGCGCCGAATGAATGAACTGGGCCCGTGTGCCATTGCGCTTCTTGTGTGCCCTCGGGTGCGCGCGCTCGGCGGTACATAATGGGGCCCCATGGGCTAGAGAGGGCGCGTCCCAATTGTACTCTATTTTATTTCTATTTAATATCCGTCGAGACGTCTCATTTGAGTTGCGCTTTGGAAACCTCCCAGGCTACAACAGTCGCCCTCGGATGCATCGCCCGCGGTGCACGAAAGCCGGAGGGCACTCACTTGACCGGCGTGAGTTCGCTGAAACTGCCGCCGCCGAGGCGGTGTAGACATGCGGGAACTCTCTTCCCGCCCCGGGGCAGGTTTGATCTTTGATCGGCTCTTGTGTACACAGCTTTGTTTCAAAAGTTGGCTCGATTCCTACGAAGGGAGCCTCGTAAAAAAACGGATGTGGCGGAACACAAAGATCGTCATAATTGAGACCGAAGGCCAAGGGCGTGATATACTTCATGAAATGGGAATAAAAAGTATTGAACTAATAATAATGTTTTCTTGTTTATCTTTCAATGGCAGTGTTCCCCAACAGAGGTTATATTTCCCTTAAGCATCAAGTCTTCGGCACTATTTGTTTTGATCCTGCAAAAAATGCATAAATAGCATTCTAAAAACCTAGAAATATTTTGTTGAATTAGCCGATTGGCCAAAATTCAAGAGCGTTTTTAGAATAGAGATAGCCTAGTAAAACGGTATTATTGCATAGTAAGAGTCTTGAACAAAAAATCTTATCTTCTATGATACGAGATACGTACATATTTACACGCGTAGGTTAGGCGCTACCTTGAGTATGCTGCAAGTGTACTAACTCATGGAGTAGGCTTAATTTTGGAACTAGATCGAGTGCGACGTAAAGCAGCTAGGTTTGTGAAAAATTATCATGAACAAGGTTGGAGTGTCATGGCACTATTGGAAGAATTAGGATGGGAGCCACTAGTTGACCGTAGGTTTAAATATAGGTTACATTTACTGCGTGAATATGAGGCAGGTTACTTATCTGAGGATGTGGAGTACATATTACAAGTCCCCAACTTACTATGGTGGATCAGATCACCAGCGTAAAATCAGGGAGATTTATTGTAGAACGGATAAATTTAATATGTCGTTTTTTCCTCGAACTATTAGAGATCAAAATAGATATGACAGCAATCGCGTAGGAGATAATTACAATTGGTAGTGAATATATTTGTCGATATCCTGCATGTTATTCTTTTTATTGATTGATCTATTTATACCCATCTTTTTACCCGGAATGATTTGAAAATACGTATCCTGCTATTGAATATTGTTTTTTAGCGAACCATTTTCGTAAGTTTGTTTTTGTTTTTTACCAAACGTTTTTGTAAGTAATGTCTTTCAGTGATTGAAATTTAAAGAATATTTTAAAGCCCACACATAATACCACCAAGTACCAATGTTTATGAACCATGATTACAGTTCATCAGGCCGATTCTTCAGTTTCAGGCAACCAAGAATTTGGAAATGAAATGGAGTTGAAGCAAGATAAATTAAAGAAATTCGAAAAGTTACTATTTTCCGAACTTCGACGATAGGAGGAAATAATGTTGCCTTAGTTTCTTTTTGTTTAACTCTTATAATATTCTATCTTAACTGTGGCAAAATGCGAGCTCCGAATCGACAGGTTAAATCACATTTCTATATTGATATTTCCTTTTCAAGACTGGGGTATAATATCATTTCTCCGCTAACCTCGGAGGGTGAAAATAAAAGTTTAAAATTGTAATTTTTAATGTACTACTCGGTCCAAAGTTCTTGGCAATTAATTATTTTGAACAGATTCAACACCCCCACGTAACAAAATATTGAATTGGAAAACTTCGAAAAAAAGATAAACTACTTAATTGACATAGATAAAAATTCAATTGCAATGGTGTTCCACTGTAAATACTCATTGAATATCCTATATATTTTCCTTCAGTAACAATTTCTCAAAAGTCATCATTTCCCCATATTTACAAAATATTCATATTTGCCCATTGAGAATTCTGTTTATTCATTCGTTTTGATAAATATTTGTACGATGCCTGTTTACATTCTCCCAAATAACATCGCTGCTACTTATGACTGACCTCCGATGCTACTCTTATTTACTTCTTGAATGCTCAGCCTAAATATATCCACTGTATCATCTACACCATCAACGCTCGACGACAATATTTCCAATATTCTCCTTCGAAGACTTTCCACTTTTTTTGGGATATAGACATTTACCGCCTTCCTTGACAGGGAATGCTCGTCTTTAAATTTTTCGAGGTTAACCACAAATGCAGGTCATAAAAAGATAAAATTAAAATCCTCTAATTCAATACATATATTTATTTATTTATATGACGAAGGTCGGAACGAGAAGAGTGAAACCGCAAACATTAGGAACAACTTGGCCTCTTCATTTTTTTCTGGATGTTGACTCGAATATGCAACGCGCTGTCAAACGAACCAATTCATTAACTTCCTTATTCTTTCCTTACTTCTCATGGAAAAGTATAAGTGCCCAGTTGGTTATTGGGATAATAAACCCACAAGGAAACTTCAATCAACAGTAGTTTTCGTAGCTCAATATGAAAAATACCTCGCATCGCGTGTTTGACGTTAAATGCACAAATACTCGATTAAAACTGAATTTCAACCTTATATATAATTATAGATAAATAAATGTATATATAAATAAATAAATATATATATATATATTTATATATATATATAAATATATAATATATATAATATATATATATATATATATATATATATATATATATATATATATATATATATATATATATATATATATATATATATATATGTATACAGGTATGAATACCTGTATAAACATTTATAAACACAGATGTAGATGTAGATTTTTAAAACATACTACCCTACGAGGCGTCCCGGGAAACGGCGAAGCACTCGTCGCCCGGGGTCGAGTCGCGACCGGAGCGACGCTAGCCACGATCAGAACTCTGGGATGTGATGTCCGGTAGCCACCCGGTGCCGGACACATTTCGTCCATCGTTGAAGAGTTTTTTTTTTCTGAATGACTGATTGAATCGATAATTTCAACCCTGCCATTGAAAATTTCTTACAATACATAATTTTCCATTGCTAGCTAAAATCTCCCTCCTAATATCTGTGGACCTTGTCTTCCTTTCTTTTTTCTTTCTAAATGTTAATGGTCAAATGTGCGAGTATGCGTCTGTATGCATATGCTTATGTATGTGCGCGTGGATGTGCATGTGTGCGTATGTATGTACAAGTGGATGTGTGGGGTATTTGTATCATGTATGTATCCATGTATACACTTATACTAAAGAAAAACATGATGTACCCATAATCTGAGACCTGATATTATCCATAATGCTAACAAACTCTGTAGTATTCTGAGCCGAATAAAATAATTTATATCATAGCTCAAGTGGTTAAGAGCATCCGCCCGGCAAGTGGAAAGATCCGAGGTTCTAGTCCCGGTCAAGGAAATATTTTTACTCTTGTGATCCGTTCGATTCCGCCTTCCCCACCTTTATTGTGTTCGTCCTTTATATGTGTTCCTATCCCTTTTCCTTATATCTGTTTCTGTATATATATATATATATATATATATATATATATATATATATATATATATATATATATATATATATATATATGTAGATGATATCGTCAGCTTCACCCAAGCTGTGTGATTTTTCGGGTACAGGATCTTCCTGGGAAACCATAATCTGCACAGGGAAAGGAACTGGTCCTATCCTGATGCGTGAATTTCGCAAGCCGTATTGGGCTTAGTACTGGGTGAACTCCACCATCACCTACCAAACCTGTATATATATACCTGTTGACATTAAGTCTTAAATATCCCTTGCTGAGTCTCAACACCTATATAGCACTAATCAGGATCAAATTCCACGTATTACAAGCAGGTACGTTGAGTATATTCGATTTAACTTTGGGAAAAAAATATGTCGAAATATTGAAAAAGAATCTCGTAATCTTAAAATTGTTTGAGTTGACAGGACTAGTTATCATTTTTTGCTCATAAAACTGCAACCCACCTGCGTAAATCCAGGAACTGAGGTGACATGTGTGAAAGCGAATATAACAGATTCATCGAATTCTTCATGAACCATAGAACATAAAATGTAAGAACATTCCAAAAGTCAAATTTCACTAACTACTTTGGAAAATATTTTGGCGATCGACGAGAATAAATTGGAATTGTAGAGCTTGTGAAGATAATACCTAGCATTCCTGTTAGTTATAAGTTGGCATGGATTCGCACCATAAGCTAAATTTAGCTCGGTGACAGCAAACAACAATCCGACCAAGTAATTATGGTGAGGTTATGCCTCAAGAACAACTTTCTTTGACTGGCAACTACCTCGAGTCGAAGAAAAAATTCTTTCAGTTAATGAAAGAATTTTCTTTTTCCGCCCTTTAAGACTTGTTGCCTTTTGCAGCAGCAGCCTGTCTGTCCTGACGCCTCGACTCAATTGCCTCGTGTTACCGCTACACAGCCTTAGTTTGTCACTCAATAAAGATTCAGAAAACGTACTATCGAAACGCCATATATCTCATCAACGAAAGCGTGGAATGCCTCCCAATGGATTCCATCGCTGAAAATGTCGAGTGTACATTTGGCATACCCATGAAATCGAGGACCTTCGTCTCACACCGTCAGCTTACACAATCCGAGTGACGGTGATCGTTTCTTTCACGCTTTTAGTCAACAGCTTGCCTTAAATGGAATTTTAGTCTTCTGCCAAATGATGCGACATGTTCAACTTCTTTTACTCAATTCCTTCATATTATGTTCTAGCTAATTGAACTTTATATTCCGCTGTAAAAATACTGATTATCAGCAATGGTGTCGATGATCAGAGTCTAAATTGCAGGATGTGTGTTAGGTAGAACAATGGAAGGAGAATTTGACAACGCAACGCGCCAGGAGTTGACGTGATGATGGTGGACTTAATGCAATAATCTGTAAAATTTCTATCTACCAACGGTTGGGCTTAGTTTCCCAACATCAAATAGTAAGTTGCTGTCCTAAAGCTCCGTTTTAATGAGCTCATTCCCAAAGCGGGCATCGTGCCTCTGCAAACTATGACCCAAATTCACGCGACCCCTGGGTTAGCAGTCGAGGAAGTTATCGACAAATATGCCTTCCTATCGATGGCATAGTCTTCGGTCACGGTGGGGTTTCTTCGCCCACCAACTCATAGGTTCCGGGTTCGTATCCCACCCAGTCTGGTTTCCCTCCACCTTTGGCTTTGGTTTTCATGTCCTTGTTGTAACTCCGAGTTAATAGGTCAATTGAAAGACAAAAACTTGGTCGTTTTTGGATTAGCGATAAGTAAATAAAAAGTATGCAGAAGTGAAAATCCAAGTTTAAGCCATTGTAATGATGCAGGGTATCGCAGGTATTAAAATATTCAAATATATTCCCACTAGAAAGTTCCCAAAATTGTTGGCGCACAACATGATCTACCGATGGCATTCCCATCAGAAGTCTTCGATCAAATGCACACCGAGGAAAGAGAAATTCCTGCAGTCTGTCAATCTATTTTAATTTCATCCGGGTGGAGGTGATATCAACATCCGTGACCGGGAAAGTAAAGACATCGTTACCACTCAGAATGTAGTCGACGCGAGAAAACTTTTTTCACAAGGCTTTTTTGCAGGAAGGACTTTGGAGAAGAACAAAGTAATTCGTTCGTCGCGACTCAAGATTGAATTGCCACGGAAGTCCTAGGAACCACTCTGATGCTCAGTATTTTCAAATACTTTCGTGATTTTGAAATGAAAAACCTTTGTACAAGTGAAAACTTGTCTTTACCTAGAGTCCCGTCTTCTCAATTGTGATGTAACATGCGAGAACATATTGGTTATCGAGAACATTATTCCGAAGTTCCCTGAGATATCTACTCGACTATAGTTCGAGGGCATTGGTCTCGAAGGCTCGCACGACCTGTGAGTGAATATCTTCAACTACAGCAACACTCGCGAGAGACGCAGCACGCCTCCCTCGCTGTGATATTGCACCTTTTCGGGAAGACGGATGCAATTAACTTCACAGAAAAAGAGAGACGTTTTTAGGGATCTTTATCGATTGAAGCACAAATATATACAGGGTTCGTCCGGAAAATAAGTGTACTGAGCTCAGGGAAAAAAATGTATTACACTTTTACATATCTTAAGCTAATATTCCTCAAAATAGGACCCTTGTGAGTCGATACACTTGTTCCAGCGGCGTTCCCATTCCTGGAACGCTCCCGCGAAGGCATCATCGGGAACCTCTCGAAGACTCGTCGTCGACCTCTTCTCTGCCCTCCACGAACATCTTGTGCCACCGAAAGATCATGTTTCTGGACATGGATGACTCCCCGTAAGCCTGGTTAATCATACCGACAGTTTCGGTAGACGATTTCCCAAGCTTTACCGCAAATTTGATGGAATAACGCTGCTCCAAAAACTTCGGCATCGCGTTCCGTGACGTGGGTCGAGCGTGGAGGTTCGCGTTAACAGAGCTCCTCACTCCACACCACAGCTCAGAGCCGACTGCCTTTTTCAGCGTCGCTTGCCAACATACCCCCCTCCAATCGCAGCCCGTCAGAGCGGTGCTGGGCGCGCCTGGAGCGGCGCGCCCAGCCCAGGAGTCAGTACGCTTTCCGGACGAGCCCTGTACGACAACCCTGGGTACATTCAGTTTCCTATTTTGTAAATACTGCGAATATTTGGGTCTCATTTGAAAATACGCATATTTTAAAGAATTTGAAATTACCGGAGAAATAGGAAAACAGCTCGGAAAATGGACACAGGGTCATGTGATAACGGTGTAATATGAGGAGGGAGCCTCTTAAAACTCATAGGCTCGACGCTGGAGATAGTGACCGCTGCGTATCAATCGTGACGTTCTGATGTCCAAATAGTCTCGATCCCGCAGTATGCCGAGGGATCCGACAAGAACAACAAAATAAGACCAAGTAGATATGGAGAAGATTTCATTTTTTTTCTTGCAATTTGCGACCACAACGTGGAGAGAGGAAGACCTACTCTTTCCATTGTATATTGCACCCGATGGTGGAGTGGGAAAGGGAACACCAGCATATCGGTACGCCAACGTCATCAACCAATTTCATTTTTTTCAAGTTTTCTGCCATCCCCTTCGCCCCCGCGGCGACTTTCTGGAAAATTTTGTAAACGAACTGACAGACTGAAAAGGGAGAAAAATAATGATATTCTACAATCAATTATTACTGTTTGCAAATTTCAATTTTTGTGTCGTGGATTTCCTGCTCTTTGGAGAGCGATATTTAAAATTTGTCAACTATGATATTAATTTAATACAGTACAAATAGGTAGGATATCCAGAATGAAAATTGTTATATAATTATTCACTTCCCTAGCAATTAAACCTTAGCATGGTGAAAGGGTTTCTGAGTTTTGATAACCCCTGGAGCTGTGCAGGAGAGAGAAAATATGATTTCTCCTGACCTTTGCCAGATAGGAGCCAAACTATAGGAATCCGTCAGTCCCTCTGTGATGCGGCAAAAGGCGATTGACTCCAGAAGGGCGACCATTTAAGTGTCGGTGTCACGCATAAAATACTATTTAGGAAGACAACAGGAGAAATTTTTAATTATTTCTTTCGTGACCGTTATGCAAAAAAGGTAATGGAGGCATGGAAAAAGCTGGAGGAAGAAATGAAAGTTAATGGGAAATTCAGGAAATCAGATTTACTTAGGATCGACCTTTAGTTAGCCAGTCGGCGATGGAGTGAAAAGGTGCTTTTAATTAGAAAATCAGGGTGGAGAAAATCAGTGAGGAATGATAATCAAAATGGACATTATTAAGGCAAACGTTGTGATTGGAGGGAAAGAACTACAAGCTGTGGAACGGTTTGCCAGAGTAGGACGTGAAATGGACCAATATGACCAAAGTAGGGGGAGAACAAGAAAAAGAATTGCGTTAGGCAAAGGAGCTTTCACAAGAAAGAGGGAATTGATGACAGGGAGAGGTTGAGTAAGACCAGACTAGTGGACACTGAAATGGAGCGTGATTTCGTACGTTGCAAAGACATGGTTGTTGAAGCAAGATGATAAGCGTAAGTTGGAGGCTTTTGAAATGTGGGAGTGGAGAAGGATGGAAACTTTTTAATGGACGGATAGGGAATCAAACGTCATACTAGGCATAAAGGTGGAGGAGAGAACGTTGTTGGGAGAAATCCAAAGGAAGTAGAAAAGTTGGATGCAGAGTGTTTTGACTGGCAATTGAATACTGAAGACTATGATAGATTGAAGGACGTAGGGCAGCAAAAAATATTGAGCAAAATATAGATATATTATGTCTATATTTTGCTCAATATAGACATAAAAATTCAAGACAAAAAAAATATATTTTGCTTTTGTTGGGGTGAAAGAAAGTATGAGGAATTAGTGATGGGTTCCTTTAGGGTGGGTTGCCATGTTGCGTGATGTTAAGCGAGGCCGAGAAATGCAGCGATTTTTGGTCTGTATCCAAGCAAAACTTACCTCAAACGGTATACTACTATACAGTAATAATGGACACAAACTTGGGAGTAAAGAAACGTAGAAGTATTGGGAGAAATTACAGAGGAAAGGAAAATATACAGTAATAATGGTTCAAACTTGGGAGTAATGGGACAATTCGAGCCCTTTCCTAACAGAGTGTATACTTTTAAGAATAGATGTAAGGTATACATGTAAAAATTTGATTTATGTGTGGTGTATGGTATTATATGTTATAGCTTAATTTTTTTTTATGTATCTTTTTTTTTTCTTGCTGGTTAATGGTTGTAAATGGGATGGGGATTCACTTGTTTTGTTAAAGAGATCTGTGTTTGTCTGGTTTTATGTATTATATTTTGCAATTGTTTGGGACTTGTGTGCCACCTGACAGTGTCTATTAGCACATGTGTATTTATAATAATAATAATAATAATTCCAATGGGTCGCAATCATCCGAGACGCATTCCAGAACCGTAGTGATTATTTTGTGATTAAAGGGTAACTGAACTTATTATTTAACCATATAAATAGGGAACAACCTGGATGGCCCCTAACAGCAGCACAATAAATAGCAATGACCGAAGGCCGCAGGAATTAACCTGTTGGTAATTACTCATCATTAATAGGTCTGCTAATGCCTGCGGTTATCATAATTTCTAAGAATCGCTTATTTTTGGTCTACCGGCGAAGAAACTCTTCTCCTCTCTGGCCGATTTCATCAGGGCCATTCAGGAATGTGGTTTAATTATGGATTTTAATTAGACTCTTTATCAAAATTGTGTACTCCATTCAGCTTTTTTTATCAAAAACTGTTCCATTAAAGTGATTCATTCACATTAACCAAGGGTTTCTCAAATAGGATATTTCCTCAGGAAGAGGTCAAAATCAGCCCGCGTACCTATTATTGATTTTAATTTCCTTTGCATGCAATATCAGATAGCAATCTTTTTTAGAGCATGAAAATTCAACAGCCCAGTTATAAATTATAATTACAATTAATCGAAAAAATAAGGAATGATGAACCATAGAATAATTTGTCTCAGCATTTCATCATTAGTTTTTAAAGAGCTAAATTTGAATTCACACGCGTAGTTACTTCTGGATGTTAGTTACTCGCTTATCGCCAGAAATTCCGATTCCATGGAAGCCCGACCGTGCTCTGCGTTAGCTACTCCGAGCCCCGATATCTTCTCATCTATTGTAAAATATTCTGTATTTATAATAAGCCTTAATCTCTCATGTGTTTTTTCGAGATCCAATCGCATTTTACTGATTTTTTTCACGCTCTTTGGTGCGGAAGACAGGAAGTGGCAAGGAAACGCTCCCTTTTCATCAATGACTGTACACATTTCAGAGGATTATTTAGCGGATGTAGTAATTATTTGTTACTAATTTGTTTGGGTCCCACGGCTATTAGTAGTTCATATGTATTATTAACACTCTGCGATTACATTCAGATGTAACATACAAAATGCTGAAGATAATTATTTGGACAGGATTCACGCTGTGGAAGCATAGGCTTTAACTTGAGTTACTTTCTAAAATAAGTGCGCAATTAACTCAAAGATTTTCACTGCGTTGGGAGCGAACAACGGTTTATTTCAACTGAAATTGCTGTGGGAAGAACGTGTTTGATTTTTACGGATGGAAAAAATTCGTACCTTGTCATAAAAGTCAGTATTTCATCGGCTAAATGTGGAGGTTCTACTCTTTACTGGGCCCACATTTCCTCATTTGATCTCACTGAGCGTCCGGCAGACGTAAAATTAAGCGTCACGCTAATCTCCACGGTTGGAATCTGCTGAGAAGGAACCAAATACGCTGTCAAAAAGAGAGAGTGGCAAGAGGGTTGGGAGAGATTGTGGGTTTAGAAAATGCCGTTCCTGAAACACGCTTTATTGTTTATTTTGAATTCCGTATTTGTTGACATCTTTTCCTTTTTACGGTTGGTGACCTAACACCCCCCGCTACACACCCTTGCGGCGGCTTGCGGGGTATTATATAGATGTAGATATGAATGGGAGAAATTATTACAAACTGAACAAGTATATGTGAATGGAGAAACAGCTCTTATCAATGGTATGAATGAAACAATGAAACCACATTTTCGGGAATTTTTTGTAAGTTTAATTTTGCATCCCTCGATTATTTATGTACGCGTGGATAATATCTTGTTTTATACGAGCCATCTTGTTTATCTGGAACTTCTTTATATTTAATATTGTTACCATCAACTGAGACTGGTACCTTTAAATCTTAAAATAGATTACCGCAGAGTTTATTCTATAAGATATGCTGCTCTGTAAAATAATTTGCACTCTCCCGTAATGATTAGCATAATTAATATCTGCGACATGCAAAACTGCAAAACAGTCCGGCTTTCTCTTTGCATCCCTGTCCATCTTTTAACTATCTGCCGGAGCAAAATTGAGTCCATTTGGTATTCGCAACTAGAGTTAATAAGCAAGCAACACATGCAATGAAAATATTCCAATGAACAGCAATTAATTCCCAGCAGATTTCATCGATCGTGGGCTCGATCTGGGATCGATGAAAATGTATCAAGTTGCATACTCCTGTACGCCAATCTTTTAAGATGTATTATGCTATTATTTTTAGGATTAATTTATACTTATACGGTACATGACTTTTTTTTACCAATTAAAGTGTACTAGGCTTGTTGTTCGCTTCGATTATGAATCTGAGGCATGATAGTAAAATGCGTCGTACTTCAGTCCAATATAACGGTCGCAAAATTCAAAGTATATTTTCAATATGCATATCAAGTACTTCCCAAGAGTAACACTTAAATTTGTTCATTGTTTTGAGATACATTTTTTGGTGATTAAGCGACAAACGATAACATAATAACGATTATCATCATTTCAAACGCACGCGTTCTTCCATGATTTAGTGCGCCGAAATTTCAATGTGGTTCAAGTAAATTCAACTGCCCAATCAAACAGGAAACATTCTCACCAAAGGCTTTCCGAAAAAATTAATTCTACATCAAAGGCTTTCCAAAAAAATTAATTAAAGAAGCAGTTTTGAGTAAAAGGGAAGTCATCGGAAAAGCAGACAGGTAGATTAAATGGCCAGGAGATATTGCGACTAAACGCCATTTCAATCATTAACGCCGATATTCGATGCTTTCATATTGCTGTTTTTAGTGAAATAGTAACGGCAGGGATAAATTTTTGTTTCACGAGAAACCAATATAAAGTAGGAAAAATCTTTTAAGGGTGACTAAAAATATGTAGCCTTTAGCTATATTTTCCTCTCTCACGCTCTTTAGTGATGAAGTATTTAATTGGGAAGAGTATTATCACCATTTCGGTGATTTTGCACGCAGATTTTGTTGTTCAATGTTCAAAAAGAAAACAAAATATGTGTAATTGTTTATTTTCTTTTTTCACTTGGATTGGTTGCGCCATCGACCTCCCTGATAGACTGCGTGCAAGGTTTAATGGCAAGCCATGGATGGATTCCTCTAATTCTTCAGTCAGTAACATAAGGTAATATTTTAAGTGCATTTGGATTTTCGGACCAAGAATTGTAACGCAGACTTTAGAAAGATAATGGGAAAACCATCCTCTTGCTAAGGTGACTCATTAAAAACTCAAAGAAAAGGAACATAACTGAAAGGCGCAAAAAGTTGCAAATGTTCAATCGAAAAGATTCCCTAAAAAAGAGCTGAATGAAAAAATTTTTTCTTTATATTTTTCTGTAGCTCTGGTGGGTTAACCTATGAAATACTCTTAACTTATAAGTAAATGAAGACGCAGCGATTAACAAGATACTGGATTCAGGCTGAAATGTCGCTCATATATGCGTAGCACCTGCATATCGATAGGTATTATCTCGGCTTGGCCGCAGTGAAAAACAAGTCATCTTGAAATCATATATTTCGCACGTGAGAACAAAAATATTTTAGAGCGCCAATTAAATTTCAAAAAAATTATAATAAAAATACATTCGAATAGCCGCAATTAAATAGCTTTAAATAGCCTAACGTGGTGCGAGATACTATTTGTTTTAAAAAGGGTGCTTCATTTATTGACAATTATATGAAGCCCGTCGAAAATTTGAAACTGAATCTTATGCATAAAAAATTGAAAAGAAAAATGCTAAAAAGCTATTGAGGTTGATCCCATAAACGTCCAAGATATTATGCTACAAAATATAGTGATATTTTCTCACGTCACAGCTCATACGAGTATACTAGTCAACCAAAAGTAAAAAAAGATTATGCTACGGCTCCAAACTTTCGATGTACCAATTTGAACCATTTTATTAACAATACTAGTAATAATAGCAGGGCTGAAAATTTAAATTCTTGAAGAGAGATACTTTTCTTTACTTGCGCAAAAAATGTTGTTTTAAATTGCGAGTCCTTTAAAGAATGTACTTTTGAAACTAAGTTGACTATCAAGAAGTCACTATTATCCCGCGGCTGACTGAAACAGTATTTCAATAGCCTCGTTAATAAAATCCTCTTGCTCTACGATATATTTGTTTGTTATTCAAGACGGCAGCACATACGAATATAGCAGCAGCTATATAATAGCCACGAATATAGGTCTTTTTTTGACCCCTATTTTTGGTTTACCTCGAGAAATTTAAAGACGACCATGTCATATATATATATATATATATATATATATATATATATATACATATATAAATACACACAGGGTAGCACCCAAAAGTGGTAGGACTGATTTTTCTACAAGAATTTTATTGATGATATACATACATCGACTTAATAATCTTCAAAGTATTCTCCTTGAGCTGCTACACACTTAGTATAACGTTGCTCCCATTCCCCGTACGCCCGCTGGAAATTGTCTTTGGGGATGCCGTTGATGACCCTCGTCGAAGCCTCTGGAACGGCCTTTTTCGAGTCAAAACGTCGTACCTTGATCTGTCTTATCATCAGGGGGAAGAAGAAGAAGTCCGGTGGTGCCAGATCGGGAGAATAGGGCGGGTTCGGCAAAGTGGCAACGCCGTATTTGGTCAGGAGCTGTCTGACGACGAGCGCGCCATGGCAGAATTTTCGGCACCATCTGGGCGCACACCTTGCGCATGGCCAATCCTGTGAAATAATGCGTTGTACGTTGGATGCAGACAAACCCAACTGGTCTGCAGTTGCAAACCCAGTCGGTCTGTGTTCAGTAGTGTCCTCACTCTGTCCACATTCGTGTCGGTTCTTGCCGTCGACGGCCGTCCGGAGCGATGGTCGTCTTCAACGAGCTCTCTACCCTCTTTTAACAACTTGTGCCACTCAAATACTGTGGAACGGCTTAAGGCAGTGTCCCCATAAGCCTGCTTGATCACATCGAGGGTCTCAGTTTCCGTCTTCCCGAGTTTCGCACAAAACTTCACGGAATAACTTTGCTCTAAATTCAGATTCATTTTGTTTTTCGACGAGGACAAAAAACTTGCTTCACTAAAAATGGTATCCTCACTCAACGACAGCCCGCTGGCGACTGAGGTCGGTGTCAGTCTGTTGCTAAGAGCCCCCTCCACCTTACCCTGGCAGGCAGGCCCCCCTCCACCGCTCCGTTCGCGCCAGAGAAAATCGGTCCTACCACTTTTGGGTGCAGCCCTGTATATAAACAGGGTCCGTAGAAAAAGTATGCTGACTGGTTCGCTTTACACCTAACGGAGCGGTGGATGGGGGTCCAACCGGTCGGCTCGGTAGACAGTTCCCCCACCACTCAGGCGCACTTCAGTTCAGTTGCCTCCGGGCAAGCGTTGAGGCTGGAGTGGGATTTATGTGACGTGTGATTGTTTGTGGTGTTGTCGCGCCAGCATTTAGGGCAACGTGGAGCAACGCTGCGCTGTGAATTTTTGCGTTAAAGTCGGGAAATCCGTGCCGAAGACCCTTGAACTTATGACATAGGCTTATGGGGATGACTCCTTAAGCCGTCCAAGAATTTTTGAGTGTTTATGTTTATATATATATATATATATATATATATATATATATATATATATATATATATATATATATATATATATATATATATATATATATGCAACCGCCCACGCTGCAAATGCTGTCATCTTTTAAGACCCTCCCCCTCACTCAGTACCAACTCCCAACCACTCGCCACCTGTACCTCAAAAAATATTATATATCGCCTCTCCTGTAACTTCTGCCCTGCCTTCTACGTGGGCGAATGCACGACCGCACTTTCCCTCCGCATGAATAACCACCGATATTCCACCAAATCTCCCACCTTTCTTAATTACCCCATCCCTACTCACACCGCTTCCCACAACCAATCTTTTGACGACTGCTTCTCTGTTTCGGTTATTGAAATCCTTCCCAAATCTGCGAGTATAATAGAAGTGAGAACCCGCGAGATGGCGCATATCTGGGTGGCCCAATCATTCAAACCGCCCGGGCTGAACCAAGCCCACTGAATGCATCAATTGGCTGCCTACATATCCCCCCCACCCCCTTGTTCATTTCCTATTGGTCCCTTTACCTCTCCTTCCCCCACCTCTCCCCCGCACATCCTCTCCGCTCTTCCCCGAGAACGCCATTCTGAAGACGACAGCCGTGCTGTCGAAACGTAAAATAACAAATTGTGAGTGTCCTTTCTTTGTGTCTCTATATTCTAAAAATCTACATCTGTGTTTTATATATATATACATATATATATATATATATATATATATATATATATATATATATGTATATATATAGAAATGGGACCTTAGTGGTCCAGGGGTAGAGCTTTGGACTGCTAACCGGAGGGCCCCGGGCAAGTCTCTGGCCACCTCGGTTAGGACTTAGCACTGGGTGAACTCTAACATCACCTACCAAGTCTGGGTTTATATATATATATATATAGGCTAGCCTCTTGAAAAACAAAGAACTCTAGTTCCTCCTGGTTACTCGATGAGTGTTCTTTCCTTTTCTCATTTCCGACATTACTAAAACTTAGTTTTCTTCGAATTATATTGTCATTGACTGAGAGGACGCAAAAAAAATCTGAGATATTACTGTCTGAAGAACATATTTTAACATACGTACACCCGGTGAGATGATTCTCGGTTTCCTAATACCAACATTTCTGCATAATTTTCATTAATTAATATTTTTTACACAATGAAAATGACGTCATTATATTCGTCGCTGAGATCACTAGACAACGGTGAAAGCTTATGACCGAAATCTTCGAGGCCAAGTGGCAAGACGGCTCACCATGTTAATGCACAGATGCCTCTTCCCAAAGTAATTTGGATCCCGGCCTGCTAGTTTACGGGCCCATTGGCGGGATTCCAGCTTTGAATTCTGTTTATTGCACGGATACATGACAGGGTTTATGGCCTGGGCTGAATTCACGGAGCGGATTTGCGTTTTAATATATTGTGCGAGCTTAAAAACTGAGTTCGTATTTCCCTGAAATCGACCGAATGGGCGTGCGATATTGCTTACGAAAGCAAAAGCGGTCGTGATTATAATTGGGTGTTTATGAGGCTGAGATGGTAACTAGTTGTATCGCGTCGTAAATGCAGGAAAGCCATTGCTCGCCACGTTCCGTCTGAATCCACATGCCGCTGGTCAGTCTGTGACCATCAAATCACCTTTGGCAAGATAATACAAAGAATTATACGACGAATAATCAAACTAACATACAACCTATTAGTGAAATAAGAATCTATAATGGGTACTAAGATAATTATTGCACCATGAAAAACTAATTTTATCCCATAAATATTTGTTGTAAGATTATCTTCATGCCCGAAGTTGCATTGAGATGATGCGTTCAATTCAACCCGCGAACATTTCATATTAACAGATTTTTATCGTACTACTGTTATGCTCACTCGAATTTTTTGTTTTTCAAAATCCAGGCAATACCATTTTGCAGGAATAACAAGTTTTTTATTAATCCTATTTTTACTAAGTCTCCTGTTTGACGTCATCAAATATTATAACAACTAATTCTTTGCATTTTGATAAGTTCTTATTATGTGATAAAATATTGGCATTTGTTCCACGATCAGTATACAGGGTTCGTCCGGAAAATAAGTGTACTGACTCCTGGGCTGGGCGCGCCGCTCCAGGCGCGCCCAGCACCGCTCTGACGGGCTGCGATTGGAGGGGGGTATGTTGGCAAGCGACGCTGAAAAAGGCAGTCGGCTCTGAGCTGTGGTGTAGTGAGGAGCTCTGTTAACGCGAACCTCCACGCTCGACCCACGTCACGGAACGCGATGCCGAAGTTTTTGGAGCAGCGTTATTCCATCAAATTTGCGGTAAAGCTTGGGAAATCGTCTACCGAAACTGTCGGTATGATTAACCAGGCTCACGGGGAGTCAGCCATGTCCAGAAACATGATCTTTCGGTGGCATAAGATGTTCGTGGAGGGCAGAGAAGAGGTCGACGACGAGTCTTCGAGAGGTTCCCGATGATGCCTTCGCGGGAGCGTTCCAGGAATGGGAACGCCGCTGGAACAAGTGTATCGACTCACAAGGGTCCTATTTTGAGGAATATTAGCTTAAGATATGTAAAAGTGTAATAAATTTTTTTTCCTGAGCTCAGTACACTTATTTTCCGGACGAACCCTGTACATGTACAATCAGGATAGAATGAGGTATAGAATCTTTGGAATACTATTCCGAAACTCATACTCAAGATCCTTCTTGGAGGACAACTGTATCGAAACTACGTGAATGATCTGACATAAATTATTTTTTTTTTAATTCTCGGGATATACGATGGGACGGTTTTCATTGTGAGGAAGAGATATTATTCTTCCCTAGTAATATCCCATTGATTAAAGTGGAACTAGATTGGTTACTTTTGTTATAATGAACTATCTGATGTGTTCGTGATTGAAGAATCAGGGTGCGAATCTTTACGCAAAATCGAAGCTTTCAGTCACTTTCTCTCGTGGCCAATCGATATTGCAGTCTTTTAAGGATGAATACCAACGTACATTTGGGTATCAACATATTATGACGATACGCTGAAAAATTCAATTAATAATTCTTTTGTGAATGACATGTTTCCGATGCATATTGTAGATGCGTGGCATTCACTTTCAAACGCACTTAAGCGAGGCATACAATCCAAGCTCAAGGATAGTCGAAGCAAATGTGCAAGAGGCAAGTAAGTAGTAGAGGAACGGAGTAAAACTGAAAAATAGTCTTTCTGGAAAAGACAGAATGCAATTAGGTATGAATTCACAAGAGCAAAACATTCGAGTTTATTATGTAGCTAGACTATTGGGCATCTATCTGAATGTTTCCAGCTAGAACTTATGACGATGACTCATCATCGTCATTAATTTAAATCTAAAAATTTGTTAGCTGTACCCCTTTATTTTTCTCTGGCAAGGGCCAACTCCCTCGAGCATTGACTGCCTTTCTGTATTATGTTCTCCTTTACTTGTCCTATGTATGTGCTTGTCTCTTAGTCCTCTTCGCGGCGGGATCTTCCCTTACCTTAATGACAATGGCTGTCCAAACAAGAATAAAGAGGGGCCAGGAGATGGCGATACTCTTACTCTAAATTGCAGTTTTATATGATTGTTAATCTAGGGAGTCTGAATTCGATACACTCACCAACTACTCATCGGCGCTACTCTCTCTCTAAATGATTCTTATTATTTTGCAGTTAACAAAAGAACATAATCTCCATCCCTCAATATGGGAGGGAGGGAATTTCAGGTTTCTTAAAATGATATCGCTAATTACGTTACCTCGATAAGTATCCATAAATGGGACAATAAAACTGTGACCTCAGTTCAGCCCGGAGCTTCCTCTTGCTCCATGAGTTCACCCTCAACCCTGGCTCAATGTGAGTCCAGTCAGACCCCCAGGCAAGGGAAAGAGGTCACCAAAACTCACTCCACTACGAGGTTGATTGATTTTTATATTCTGCTGCTTTTTAGAATTCTCGCATAGAACTGATGACAACGCCTTCTTTAAATACCTAACCTATAGAGGTTTCCAAGTGAGTCATCATAGCCGTCATTCCAGATTTTAATGTAATGTCAAATTAATAAGAATCAACGACACCACTTCATTTCCCTAAAAACAATTGATTTTTTGACTATTTTTTGTGCTTTTGGGTCATCATAAGAATTTCATTTCGCGTCTTCTGTGTGAGTCGAACACGACTGGACGTTACTTTCGACATAAACAACCGTTTTATCAAAAGATTTAAAGCAATGTTAAAATTTTGAAATGAAATTTCGTGTCATAAGGTACATACATTTATTTAACAAAATACAATAAAATGTACTCATGTTCATGGCCGTATTTAGATGGCTATAAAGAAAGAGTAAATTTTCAGTTCTCCACTCACACCCCTCGAACGAGCAAGGTGTTTCGGCTGCGCGAGAGGCAAGCGACCTTACGCACGCCGTTGACACGCCTGTTGACTCGCCCGAGCCGGGACCGAGGCTGGAGTGGAAGGGACCGACCCGATTGCCACGAGATAAACTCAAATGAGCTCAGAGCTCAAATTTGAGAGCATTTATGGGCTGCCGTGCCCAAGGATAACGTGGCAATCATCCCCGTCAAAAGGTCTAGATTTGGCAGCTTCAGAAGTGTCATAAGTCAGATATTAAAGAGTTCAAAAAATCTGTTTGAGGAACGTACTCCTTTTCCGTTAATTTCTTTCGTATTGCACTACACTCGTGAACTTCTTTCCCTTTCGTCGCATTCGCATATTGTTCATCACGCCACGTCCTTATTGCTCCTAATATTCCTCGTCTTTTGAGATTCTCTTGGAGCACATTCACCCCGTCTTCCGGAAATACTCACTCTTTCTCAAACATCTGCATAGTGATTCAGCCGTCCATCCTTCCTTTCAACAGTTCCAAACGAGTGCAGCACACTGCTTCCATTCATGTCTATTAACGATCTGCACCTAACACACGCATTCTTTCCTAAAACACTCTTTCCTCGCTCTCTCTAGTTTTTACGGTTAACCTGACCTAGTCAAAGTGCACTTCCATGCCATAATTCGGGGAGGAGTACACCATTTAAGCTCTAATGAAATATTATGAATTGAGTTGATTCCGCCACAACCCCCCTCCCCCCTTTGAGAGTCCTCTGTTGGATGAGTGATATTTTCCCAATCAACATCACTGCTGTATTTTTTCATCACGATTTCTCTCATAGATATTAAAAAATTATTAATTCATCATGTAGTCAAAATTAATCGGAAGTCGTCGAGTAATTAAATAGTTTTCTTCCATTTCCGGGAAAATCGGATTCCGCATCCAGATGCTACCTTCCATCGACGGGTGATCGGTTCCGGATGGAGTATAATCACTTTTCCGGTATCATAGGAGAGATATCAGTTGAGGAAGCTGAGGATTCAGTAAGCCACTTCCCCCCGTCACCCTCGGATCCCTCATCCGTTTTCCTCTACCCTTGGGGCGCCAAGAAGCGTCTTCCGTCGAAAAGGAGGCAAGGCACGCGATGAGCGAAACCAATCCGACCCCGAGGAAGGATCCTTTCTCCCTCATTTCACCTCATAACCTCCCGCCCCCTATTCCCCCATCCCACCTCCCCATCGCTCCCGTAGAAAGTAAAGAAAGTTCAGCTCTCTTTCGGGCTCCACCGACTGCGGGAGTATGACCCATTACCCGATTCCCGATCTGGCGGCGATGGTGGCCCCGGGCGGTTCGGTCGGAGGGCGACTTCGCTCCGGCTCGGGAGAGAGGACGTCTGTGGATAACGGGGTGGGCGGGGGGATGCCACGGGGGCTCGCAATTGGGGGGTGGGGGAGCAGAGAAAGGGGGAGGGCGAGAAATGAAGCGGAGGCATCCGAAAGAATGGAGACACTCGTGCGCGTGTGCGTGCGCGGATATTGAGAAAATGCGACTACGGAAGCTTCCCCCCCCCCTCCTATCGGTTAAATAGTTGGTCGCAGGGCTGACTTCTTGGTACGATGCGAAGAAAGTTGTTCCCACACCACCTGCCCGTCGGGGGTTGGGAGGGGGGGGGGAAGGAGGACAAGGGGTGAGGGAACCGTGGTGCCTTTCCTTCGCGGGGGACCACCACCGTATGCTCGAGTCATGGCGGTGCTTGCTGGTTTGTTACTTTTGCCTCCTCCTTCGGTTTAAATGACGGGGTTAGCGAGAGATCATGGCTTGCATAGCAGGATCACTGTGGCAGTGGGCGGAAGGCTGAATTGCGGCTCATTTCGGAGATTTTTATGGCAAGGAGCATGCCATCACGTGTGAATGAGCGAAAAAAACACTCGCGTAAATAAGTCGGTGCCTCATTCTATTAAGGGAGTTGACATGATGGATTTATAATCCCATTTTCCTCCAGGGGGGGCGGGATGGGTCCAAATTTATCTGATAAAGGTTTAATGAGATGTTCTGCGGAGCAATAAATTTTAGTACTCTGGTCATTACGGAAATTGGAATGAATCATCGCGAGTGTGAAATTGAAAGAGTGAAGAAGGGGAGGTTCTTTGCTTTACGGATTGATTTCCGAGTCTGAGCATAAAGAACACGGAGGAGACGCAAAAGGAAGTAGATGGTGTGCACCGCGTGGCTTAAAATTAAGGAAATTGAAGAATGGTGAGCTAATGCCCTTAATGAAAGTCTCCCTCCTCAAACGAAAAGGTTAATGCAGAATGGGACTCATTAATAACGTTTTTTTTTAGTCTCTTGAACAACTTGATCACAATTTGAATCGGGGATGCAGATATTAGCAATGACGTAAGGGAAGTTTGTTCGCTTTATTTAGATATTAGTCAATACGAGAAGCTTAAGTGTCTTTAGAATGGAACGCTCTTTTGGAATTGGGAGGTGAACATTGCTATCGCAAATTCCAAAGAAACTGCGGGAGATGCCGCAACAGTAACTTTTAACGGAGTCATCCGCTAATGTGCATTTCAATTCCACAATTTCAGAGCGTAAAAATCATTCGCCTTGACTGGGACTCGAACCCAGATCCCTCAATATCCGGTCGAGTGCTTTAGCCACTTAAGCTACCGAGGCATCCTCTTTAACTCTGAAATTTTGGGGCTTTTAAAGGAACAAGATGTTATGACGAAATGCCGTACATACAATGTCACATGTATTCGTAGTCGTGCGCGAGGCGCCACTGTCCACGAGGTTAAAGCCAACTTTAAACACGTATGGTGTTTTCCCTTTGACAAATTCCAAAGAAACTGCGGGAGATGCCGCAACAGTAACTTTTAACGGAGTCATCCGCTAATGTGCATTTTAATGCAACAATTTCAGAGCGTAAAAATCGCTCGCGTTGTTTTAGGAGGTAAATATTTCTGTGATCTCCGTGTCCTTGGCGGCATCACCTCCAAGTAAGGTTAAACGTTAATTAAATCAGTAGTCAAGACATTTTTCGTGAGTTTCCACAGTTTATGATCTTAATATAAACATTTTTGATGGCATAACGAATCAGTGGCACACAGCCAGCAAATCTACCCTAAATTTTGTAGTTTGGGTTTCATATATAACATTTGTTGCATTAATAAAATATCTGCCATGTATTTTTTCCCCATTTATTTTAAGTTTAAAAAAATATTAATTAGGGACAGAGAATTTATATTTTTTCTCTTTTTTTAATTGGACTAAAAAGTACTCTTGAATGCATTTTCGGTACTCGTTATTTCGTCATTAATATGCTTTTATAGAGATCTTATGTTTACGTCCAACCAAAATAATATAACATTAGTCTTCATATATTGAATTGGCTGCCCTTTCCGGTACATTCCACGGGTCATTTAAATAAATAATAATTCCCATTCCCATCACTTTACTTTAACGAAACTGAAGACATTCCGAGAGCATGTAATGGGAGTTTACAACTCCAAGGGAAAGCTAAGAAGTGAATAGAAGCAGTTACTAGAAAATCTATTTGTTTTCTATGGGCTATTCATTTTTTCCTTCTGTGCCAATCTTAATATGCATCAATATGTATTAATTGGGCGACAAAGGGGTAACTTCGTGTGGTTTCCGAATTGAAACGCCAAGAATATTTCCAAATCAATTCAAAATATCGAGTATTGAACGTTAAAGCAGTAGAAAGCATTAGAAAAATTAAAATATTCACTGTCCCATGCATGGAATAAGAAATTTCCTGTGTTCATGAGTTGATATTTCGGTATTGTAATGCCTAAATAAGTGACAGCCTTCATGGTAAATTGGCATTCGCGGGATTTCCCACGCATCCTTTTATAGATATGCTGTGTTCTCTATCCCAATGTGGTATAATGATGAAAACATAATGTGATTATAACGTGAATCATCAAACAGTTCACATAAAATCCATTATATGCTTAGAATATAGTAAAATGTACTCGTAAAATTAAAATTGCTTCAAATATGATAATTTACTAAAGTAAAAACGAGGAAATTGGAGAAACCGTTGCGTCATAGGCAAACCATGCCCATTCGTGGGGTGCCAAAACCGTCCCAGTTTTCAAGAACGACGAAGAATGTATCCCAGAAACTGAAATTGACTAATTAGCAAAACACATTAGTAATGCCGTGATATACATCTGAGCGTGAAACCAAATTCAGCAATGCGGAGAGAATTCCGCGGCGTTGATTAATATATGCGCTGAGGCAAACTGATAGATGGATGTATGTGCTCTAAATTCATCTCAAGAATCGCATTAATTGTGAATATATCTTGTGGGCATTAGAAAGCGGAGTTGACAGAAGCCTTTTATGAGAGAGCATATCAGTCAGCCGTGATTACGCGGAAGATATATTTGCGGTATCACAAGTTTTCAACCAGGCCGTTAAATTTTTCCCCAGCCAGATTTCACTTTCTGAGAAGCGCTTATTACTCATACTTAAGATGGTGAAATTTCGACGGCTATCACCGCACACCGACAACCGCGAGGGAACACAAAAAAAAACAAGGAAGGGTTTCCGGTGGCCTCGGAGGATTAAGGGTACGGCGGCAGAAGAGGCAGCTTCTCTTAACATTTTGGGGTGGAAAAAACGACCTAAGGCGTTCGCATGAATTGACAACGACTAAGAATGACGTCAATCCAACATTTACTGGAAATCTTGTCCGAATATCGAACTTTTTTTTAATGCAAAGACGAATCTTTTGTAATTAAAATGTTGAAACCACGGTCTAAAATCTATTGAAATAATTATGTGTACCATGACACCCATGAACGATAAATGCAGTCACAGCAATGGAGATGCTTGGTGATGGCCTAACGTGGTGAACACAAAACTAATGCGCGCAAATTCTGCCAAATCAAAGCATTTTTTCCCAACCGAGTTCAACCACGTTTTCACAACAGATTTTTAGGCATTACCGCTGCATGAGACAAATATTAATATTTTGAAATTTTGGCACTGTAGTTGAGAGTGGTCCAGATGTTACATCGTCCATTACAGTAGATTTAAACCCCATATTATAAAGCCCACGCATGTAATCTCGTTAATTCTGATATCACAGAATCGACAACCAACGGATATCGGGACTGGTCTCGGTACGCCGTCGAAAAACAGGCAAAAGATCGGCGTAGGGAGGGATGGAATGACTTCATATGGCACCAGTGTTCACGAATGTTGGGTTGGACCTAGGTTTATTAACTCAAAGTGACGTTTTACTGCTCTCATAGGTGTTATCATCGAGAGAAACGATGAACCTTGGTGGATGACCCGATTCTTGCATCGTCTTAATAGTGGCGCTGTGACTAACACAGTCATAGGTCACAGATAAGTAGGTCAGGCGTTGCGACGTCTTTGGAATTGGTAATTGTCTTGAGAAAAAACGGGTTTAGCAAAATGGACAATTTGCATATCAGCTGGTGGAAGTTCATACATTACTTCTCAGTTGTCGGACCGCCTCTTCACTGATATCGACCGATCGAGGCTTTCTCTTATTCGTCATCTTCCTGGGAAACGCTTGTTTCGAAGATCTTTTAGAGTAGCGGATAAAACTGTAATATTTAGGTGTGTCAGATGCAAAGAATAACTCGAGAAGTGTCAATTCAAAAGTTCGTTAAGAGCCCGGAAGCCACGGTCACACACGTACAGTTAAGTTCTATCTTTCGACATGGTAAGGATTTTAGATGAACAGTGTATAACAAATTAAAGATTTTTTCAGAAAACTTATCAAACTTTAGATTTGAAACTGTTAAATCCAACGATCGTCTGTTTCCAATTGCTCTATGACCCATGCGTTTCTTTCTCCATAATTAAAAAAAAATCCTCTCCGTGGAATACCAGATTTATCGTGACGGCCATCCACCCCCGTTCTGATGACTGTGCGGGCATGAGCACTGACCTCCTGGTAGGGTCATTCATGCCATTTTAGGTCTAAGGGTTGGATTCAGAAGATACGAGGTCCTCACGGAGTTTGTTCCTCATAGAGGAGGCATCAATAGGCGTGTGGCCACAGTGGGGCGACCACTAGAGTTTTGATGTCACATATATACATTATTTATAATGGAATCGCAAAACCATGACAATTGTTCATCCCACTCCTTTAATGGAATAATAATAATAATAATGAGTCCTGGAAACTCGTCCCACATAACTCGTCTGTCGTTGTGTGTCACGAACGACAGTAGGAAAGGCAAGGCTCCAGCGATCGTCATCACACGAATTCCTCGTAAAGTTTTTTCGACCGTAGCAACAACATACAGCAGACAAGGCCAATCCAATTGAAAAAAGGAACTTGTAATTTTAGGGCGATATTGAGTATAGGGAAATTAAAAATATAAAGTGGATGGTGAAGGGAATTACGCGTAGATAAATCAGAGCTGTGCGAGGTGAAATGGAAGCCGACCGACAGCGGCAGCAGAGCAGACGCAGAAGGAAAAGACCGAACTAGTTAGGATAGGAACTTGGAATGCTTGGACAATGTTGAGGACAGGATAATTAGAGAATATTAAGCGAGAGATGGAAAGAGGAAATTAGATATTTTGGGTTTGTGTAAGTTGAGATGGATATATATCGGGAATTACTGGATTGAGAGAGTGGAGGAATACTAGCGGAGAGGACGAGAGTATACAGCGTCCTCTCCGCTGTATACTAGTATACAGCGGAGAGGACGAGAGCGAGCCCAGTGTTGCCAACATATGGAGTAAAAAGGTAGCAAAAAGCGTAGTCAGCGAGGAATAAGCAACGGATAGGATATTACTATTAGAGGTAAAAGCAGAACCGACAAACTTGGTCATTATTCAGGCATACATCACCACCACCACCTGTAGATGCTACCAAGCACTCACGGGGAGGAAGAATTCGACAGATTATGAAGGTATCCATGAAAAAACAAAGGATGTATTTGCTTGCTTGATAAATTTTCAGATGGTGTATTCGGTAAAATGAATGAATGCATAGCAGAAAATAGTAGCCATTTGGAGGGAAAGGCGACTTATACGCAAAGCGATGGCTTGCAGAGTACTAAACATATACTAAAATACTAACCTGTACAAGTCTCAGGCTGCTCATGCGCGATTGACGGATGGAGATCCCGCATGGGCAGTGTTAGGAAGAGGGGTAAGGCCTATTATCAACCGCGTTTGCCAACATATGTATATATGGAGTAAATGGTAAATGAGTAATAAGAAGGAGTGCAGATAGGAATGAAAGTGGGAGGGGTATTCATAAAATCTGTTAACTATGTGGATGAACAAGCTTTTGTTTACCAGTCAGCCAAGGTAGCCAAGCATTAGTGAGGGCATTGTCAATTTAGTGTGATAGGTATGGCATAATAAAAAATAATAATCATGGTGTCCTAACACCCCCCGCCACACGCCCTTGCGGCGGCTTGCGGGGTATTAAGTAGATGTAGATGTAGATAGTAATCAATGAAAACAAAACAAATGTGATGCTGTTTTTGTGAAAGAGGAAAGCTGAGTTATAATGGGAATATACATTGAAATACGAGTAAATACTCGTATGCCATGAATCGGAGCAGATGATACCTATATCGGGAGTGTTTTGGACCAAAATGTAGTTGGGACATAAGGCTAAGAATTTATTAATGGCAGTGACGTTGAGTTAGGGCGTTAAAAAAAGCCTTGTCAAAACATTGATATAGAAGGTGGTGTGGTTTTGTACGGGGCGGAAACAGCCATCGAAACAAGATATTAAGTGTAAAGTGGATCTATTGAAATGTGGATGTGGAGAAGGAAGGAAAAGGTGAAATATACATAGTGTAAAACAAACGATGAAGTGCTAGGCTTGGTGGGGAGAAAAGGGAAGTGTTGGGAGATGTTCAAAATAAGCAGGTAAGATGGATGGAAAGAGTTTTTATTGGCGATGGTATGATGTGATAAAGGGGAGTAAGTTAGGCAAACGATGTAGAGATAGGTAAATGATATGCTTTTCGGACGGAATAAAGGGAGGAAGGCAATTATAAGGACTTTAAAGAGGGTTTATCGTGGTGCGGGATGAAGAGAGGCAAAGAAATGTATCGTTGTCCAGGTGTTTCCTTCCAAAACCAAACGTAAACGGTAGAATATAACTACGAATTATAACAACTCGTAATAATATATTTATCACTACTCCCAGTCTCGAGATAAATCCTGGGTGACCTTAGAGCTTGAACGTGTTGCTCGTCCCTGCTCATTCACGGGTGAAAGAGCAGTGACTGGGCTCCGAGACCACCATCCCTTCAAATTCAATGTCTCTCTTTTCTAGTCATTTTATACCATCTTCTTGCCCAGCTATTGGCAAGAAACTCTCCTCTGTAGCACTGTGCACACCTGATTTTCTTGTTCCGGTGAACGCAAAATTACGATGAAGCATGTTGCTCGTCTCTTGTTACCTCAATCTTAACCGTTGACCAATTTTACATATTTTAACTTTCAACAGCTGCCGATGACGCAATACTAAACTTAAATGATAAAACTAGTGCTATACAAACATTGGGCACTGCAAAGAGTAAACGTAAAAACAATATAATCGTGTAATAAATTATGTGAGTAAAATATATGATCGCTAGTTATTGAAGAGTTATCGTATTTTGACGATCGTCCACTTGCTCGAATTCAGTTCGCAGAATCGAGAACATAACCATTACTTAAGTCACAGCAGGACAAAATATAAGATGGATTCCTCCATTTATCCCGAGGCAAGAGTCCTATTTGCTTGTAAATACTCCGATTAATTCAAAACATATTTCTAAAATGTGCATAGTCGGTCCATCTATGCACTCATTTACCCCAAGTAAAATAAATACTGCTGTTGCGACTCTATTTTGATGCATCTAAAATTTAGGATTAAGAATTCATTTCTTTTCATTGGAGTTACATAATGGTGGACAAAAATTTTAAATCGAATGTAAATTGAATCCATTTGAAATTGATTCTTATTACTGACAGTTTTCCTGGAAGAGGGCAGAATCCGCCACATTAAAATTCTTGAACCTGGCTGTTGCCCAACATGTTTCCGCGTCCTCAATGGTCTAAGAAGCAATCTGTCCCCATCAAAATTTGAAAGTAAACGTTACCAATCATCCCTGAAGGAATGTTATATTCATTTATCCGTATTTAGATAGATTAATAGGATAATCTACAGCAAAGGCAACTGGGAACTAGAATTTTTAGCAGCAGTACAGCGGCGGGGTAATTCTAGGCTCTGAAGAAAATGACATTCTTGGTTGAAATCCTACTCGATTTGCGCCGACTATTCCCAACATTTTATTTCCATAGAATATAAGCGAGAATTCAAACATTTATTACGAGTGAGTAACGGCTAGATTTTTTCAGCCAAAATTCAGAGGCAGAAAAAGGGGAAGCGGCCAATGCTATCATGCGAGGGAGATATTATGAAGAGGGCGGAAGGGGAACAGTGCAATTTTGGTTGGGAAAATCTACTCAGTATATGCGTGTAAGTCGTTCAAAGGTGAATTTAAGGATGGCGTTTAGTAAGCGGGCGTTGAATATCTAGTCTAAACCTCATTATATGTATGTGTAACTTTGACAACGAGTTTGTAAATGCCCCCCGGTTGAAACCACGATCTAAAATCCACAAAATATAATTCTGTGGAATTTGGTACCCTAAAAGTCAATATCATTCACAGAAGTGGAGAGTCAGGGTGACGGTATAATGTGGTATACACTTTAATGATATGTAGATGAAAAATTTTTTTTTCAGTAAAGTCGAATGATGTTTTCATAACAAATTAGAATTCAAGTTCAAAAGGTGTTTATTTATCCAAGCAGTTGTATATATTTTTAACAGTAACAATGATAACAGTAACATTTTTTATAAAATATAGCAGTACAACTGACAAGGAAGCCCTGTTATTGACAATATGTCTCTTCAGGGTAGTTCAGAATCTCAAAGCCTATATAGGTTATGGTGTATGATCAGTCGACCATACTATTTTGTGTGGTCTAGGATTACTTTTGTGTAAATAAACGTGTTTTTAGGTCATATTGCATCATCGATAACCGATTATAAAAGCATATTTTTCATTTTTAAAAATTACTCATATTCGCTTGTCATAAACTTCGCCTCTCCATCGTACGGCCCATGCCTAGTACGCCTTTATATCTGGCTGACGGGTGAATTATTCGCGAGCCCATCGAAATCCTCCCGTCCAATTACCGTGTGTTGTTTCCCATCCATTGAACTTCACAGCTCTTATGCTATCGCGGAATTTCGTCTAAACTTAAACAACACCTGCATTTCACCCATGCAACCTGCCTATAGTTACTATGTCACCAGCGACGTATGTATGTCCGTTCATCGAGAAAATGCAGCTTCAGAGCCTCATCTGACTAACACCATGCGAATCCTCATCACTTGACTCACCTTATTAACGTGATATTTTACAATTTAAACTTAGCTTTTTGAATGGAATAGCGATGCATTAAAGCTTTTAAATCATCCATGAGTGTTGAGAAAACATAAAGATGATGTTGCTGCAGATTGGGTATCATAAAATAGTTATTAAGTATAAATAATGAGTTCTGAATTTAGCTTTCATCCTGAGGAGAAGCAGGCCATTCGCCAGGTCCATTTTTTTGGCGGAACCATCATTTTCGCAAAATCGAGAATAATTCGACGTCGGTCGGACGTGTTGCCCCAGCGTGGGCTTCGAGCGAGCGTCAGCCTCGTTCTTCCAATCGACCGAATGGAGTTAACGGCTTTCCAAAGCGGTCTTTACATTTAAATTTTCGTGGCAAGAGTGATAGGTACGGAAAGGAGAATAATTATCATGAGAGCCGCTCTCTGGATATGAAAATATGGGACGAATGGATCATGCTCAATCCCGTGCATTTCAGTCGTGAGAAAACGGAGCGAGACCCCAAGGGGGTCGTAGGACCGCTCGGAAGAGAAAGGAGGGGGAGCCGGGGATTGGGGAGGTTGATGGGGGGGGGGGGGTTAGAAGGGTTGGGAGACTATTGACTCCGAGGAGCAATCACATGCGCCCGCGTTAGAAATGGAATATGTGGCGCCCCACTTTTCTCACTTTTAATCTTTTCGCTCGGTGCCCCACACCACTTCCCCTCCTCCCTCCCTCCCTCCCTCCCTCCCTCCATCCCCCTCCTCCCCCTCCCCGGCCGCCCCGTTTCGATCGGAACCGGATCGTTGGAATCGAAGAAGTTCACCGAGGGTCAAAAGGGGACGGACATCTTGTGTCGGAGGCTCCGGTCCCGTGGGAAAAGATGCAATAGGTGGAGAGTGCATAAGATTCGCCGCCGCCGGCATGAGATATTTGGCGCGCGTCAATTACTTGTGGCTTGCGCGCTAACGACCGCTCGGCCGAAAATCAGTCTAATTAAGGGGCGGAGATGAATAACCAGTTATGATCGGGACAACTTTGGAGTGGCATTTTCATTTTGTCATGGAACCAATTCCTTCTCCGTGATTTTTTCACTGACCTCTTGGTTCGACCTCGATGTTAATAAATTAACCGAGTTCCAGTGAATACGTACGATCGATGGCAAAAACTAAGATGAGGAGATCGCAAAATTCTTTCGGTGAAAGGACTCATTATTTAGCTGGGGGTGATAATTCTGGAATCATTCCCCTACTTACATTATCGCTCTTGGCAATGTCCATTTTAAAGACCACTAAAAGGTTAGTGCAGCTGAGAGTTGTTAAAGATAAGCATCCATTCCAAATATTTTAATCTCAGCCTAACTTTGCCAATTTTGGCAAACTATGTGTCGCAACGTGCTGCTTTCCAGTTATGGAAAAAATAATCGTCACCGACATTTTCGGTGACGATTTTTCAAAAAATAGCCTACTCTTACTCCAAGTAAGATCTGGTGCTTTCCGGGCGTATTAGCTTGGTGAAGTTTTCTCGGGTCTTCCACCGGGTCAGGGGTTCCTTTATATTGGCCGACGTTTCGATACCCGACTCGTGCATTGTCCTCAGGGTAGATGAATGCGTCTACTCTATCTTGTCCATCACTACATAATAATTCAACTCTATTATTTAAAAAAAATTTACCCCCGTTTTGCTAGGTTTTATTTGCTTTAGCCTTCATTTTGAACGACTCTATTTCATCAAAGCCATCGTTTAAGTATTTCTACAGGATTAATAAAAACTTAAAACTTCAGCCGAAAGACCAGAAGTTGCATTGATGATGAGATAGGGGAGAATAGTTCACCGCGAAGCAACGTTGATCTAAGCGGTGTGAGTAATCGCTCGGGGAGGATGGAGTCGGCGGTTCCTCTCCTCCCCGTTCGTGCACACGAAAGAATTCGCTGAGAGGTTGTGCTCAAAATCCTCCAAGGTGCTCTCAGTTCCTCGATGGACAGCCCTCGAACTGTAGCCAAGAAATGGTATTTTTTAGCGCATTTCGCGACAAAGGTTTGCCTACCGGTTAGAGATAATAGGCTCCGGCAATGGAAATCAGTCGTTTTCAAATGCGTAACCGAACGCAATGGTTGACAGCCCCGGTTGGGAAGAGGCCTCGCAGGGTGATCTCTTCGAGGTGTTGAAGAGCCATCGTTTGAGGTTACGTCAATGAAGTCCCTTGAGGCGTCAGGAGCTTTCGATCTTCCTCTCTATAGGTCTTCCCTCGGAAGATTACACGGAATCTCAACCTGCTCTCAAAAAACCAAAAAAATACAACCTCTTTTGTGTTTGTGCCCTTCGACCAAAAAGGTAGGAAATCGTAATGCGTCCGAGCGCCATAAGGTCTACTTCCGACCGAGGAGCAAGCTCTTTCCCTTCCTCCCTTTCTCCTTCATGATATCATGTGGTCTCTCCTTTACCCACTTAAATTTTTTCGTGATCGTCTACTCCAGCATCGCCCTCCTGTCTAAACCAGCCGATTCCTTTGAGCCACGAGACTTTAATAAAAGCACAACCTCTGGGGAAGAGGGGTGGATGGGAGCGGATGGGATTGGGGGAGGACCGAGGAGGTGGGGGGGACGAGGGTTATTCCACCTGTGCATCATCTGCGGATCCAATGAACAGACGGTAAAGGTTGGTAACGGAAAAAATCCGATTCTCTGCGTTCACCTTGATTTTTTTCTTGAGGGCCTAGGGCCAACGCCACAAAAGGCCAAGGATGTACTTTTTTATTTTATTTCTCATGGGCTAAATGATTTCAATAGATTTTAAGGACGGCGATTGCAAAGAGTCTCTCAATACCGCTATGATTATACTTGGGATAATTATAAGATAGAAGACTTGGAAATTTAAAAAATTTTAGCTATCACTTCTGAATATGCATTCACATATAATTTAAGCATATTTATCAGGTTGGTATAAATATTGATTATGTGTACACAACTAATTTATACTAACCTCATTACTATTGAAACAAATTGAGCATTAAGTACGTGACGGAAATGCCTTAATATTTAGTTTTTTAGCAAAAACTGATCTCAACCGCGTATATTTGGGGATAGATTCCTGTACAGTATAAGGGAGATAGATTCCAGGACAGATAGGTACAAATACTTATTATTTCCCCGAATAATCATAAATCATAATAGTAAAAAACCAAAGTCACTTTAGAAATATTAAAAACATTGAATTTACAAGTCGGAGCAAAGTTAAACACTGCAAAGCTGTTAGGTATACTTTCAGGTGCATGTGTATGTTAGTTGATAGTTTGAGTGTTTGAATGTGTGTGGGGTGTAAGTGTTCTTGCATGAATGTATGCCATGTTTTTTGTGGATAGTATAAATTAGTGGCTTTGCATGCTGTTTTTTTCTTTCTTAATTACGGGTGGTGTCCTTAAACCCCCCGCCACACGCCCCTGCGGCGGCTGCAGGATATTAAGCAGATGTAGACGTAGATATTTGCTTGTAGACCCCGAGATGTACAGTTAATAACGGAATGAGAATTAGAATTTGACTGATTATTATGTAAAGGATAAAATTGATATCGTGATTCGTAAAAGTAAATATTTATTAGGGATTCTCCGAGCCCTGTCTTTCATTAGTGAAATAACTTAAGTGAAAGGACAGTAATAAAATAAGTGTTTTGAATTTTTAATTGTTTAAGAATATTGAAAGACGAACTTGACAAATGCGTGATCCATTCCTTAAAAAGTAATGAAATTACTTTGGGAGTTCAATTCAGTAGCACTCATCTGCATCTGCACCAACCCCGAAAGCCTTTGCGAAGAGGTGTGATGGGGGGGGGGGGATGTTAGGTCGACAGGCATCCTACTTCAATTCTACGCACAAATGGTGCACCCCGTGGTCCACCGTAAGGCCGATCGGAAGGGAGAAGACTGGACGCCACTCATTCAGCATCCGTTATCCACATCCCGAGCATTGCATGGCAAGTGAGTAGTTCACTCACTACACCAAGAAACACATTCAAAATAGGGCAGCGAGATTTGTCGAAGGAGTTCATGACAAAGACAGGAGGGTGGCAAAATTGCTGAAAGATTTGGGATGGGATCCACTCGAAAAACGAAGATCAGTTCTAAAGCTCGATCTCTTAAGCAAATGTAAGACTGATCGGTTTTCCGAAGACGTAATCGCATTTATAAGATACCAAATTACTCTGGGAGACATGGTGATCATTTCAAGATTGGAGAGATCAACTCTAGAACGGATAGACATAAGAAGTTTTTTCACGAAAACAATAAGAGAGAGTCCGGTGCGCATGTGTACCTGTGTATACGCATGCATGCATCATGTATATGTATTCACATGCACGAATATGCACGTACAATACATTCAAGTTGGTAGATGCTAAGCTTAGCAACAGACATGTCACTCTGGTTGCATGGAAATGCTATAAGTCGTGATGGTGCATTGAGAATTTTTCTTATTTCTGATGATCGTTTACTTGTTCACTGCATGTTAAATGTTTTCCAGTGGTGTGTCTCATTCTTGGCGCGTGACTTTGTTTGTGAATGCCTGGTGTTATTACACCCCCTGCTCCACACCTTCCCGGTGGCTTGCAGAGTATTATGCAGGTGCACATTAAAAAATATGAGCTCATGCAATGCAGTTACTTATATAGTCTACTGTTTCAGGCTTCATCACTTCGTGGAAGTATTTATTATCCATGCTAAATAGACTTTGTACTTTTTCACAGACTTTTATTATAAGATATAACGCAGTTACTTATTACCAGTTAGCCTTCTTCTTATGCAGGACGGACGGATCACAATTACATAAGCTCTAAAACTTCACTCCCATATCCACACGTCGACCGGTCCAATGACACGCATCTGGGGGCGCCAGCCGAGAAGTGAGTTGATGGAGAATTTGACTTGGGGTGAGATACCCTGAAAAGCTGAGTGAATCCCGGGAAACCATAGCCGGCATAGGGAAGGTATCTATTCCCCCTACGCCGTACGAACGGAATGAGAAATTCACACGCAGCTGGGTTTAGTGCTGGTTTGACTCTACCATTAGACTCCTTCGCGGCATGATGCATGTAGGAAATGAGTCAGAAAATTACAACCGAATGTTTACTCTTCTGTTCCTTTGTAGTTACTCGCAACATTCATCGATTTGAAGTTAATATGCCGTTTTTAATGGGTAATCAGTCTCAGATCCACTTAAAAAAATCACTTTTCCAATGGCATCAACAATAAAATGATCTCAAACGCCTACATCTTAACCTTCGTGCCTCCGCCAAAGCCCGGGGATGGTCTTAGATTGCCAATCAATAGAGTAATTGTTGACTGATAATCAATGGCATTCTGGAAGCGTAATTAGTCGTATATTGTCTTTCCTATTTCATTGGTCTCGAATTGTGCGTGGGAAAACTTATTCATTTATCTGATTACTTCCACGATTTGCCAAATGTCTCACTGTCGTCTCTTGTAAAACATCTTTTTTCTTCCATCCATGGTTTATGGAGCACAAAATACTTATTTATAGTTTTCAATTGATAATATCGTTTTGACAAATGTTCTCTCACTCCTAGATAAAATGGCTGTATGAGCGAAAAGTGGGGAAATGGCAAATGACCACTGCTAAACATAGTTTACCGATTTTTGGGAAAGAAGTTTTCCTTAAATTTCCGTTTAGCTCTCTGATTGAGGGAGGTCTGCGTCGAAGGATGAGAGTAAGTGTGATCCCTATTTCCCTCTTGCATCAGCATCATGTCCTCTTCCCCCTCCGCAGGCATACGCGGAGGCGCCATCCACCTGGAACGCACGGATTCTACATCTGCACAATGCCCCGCATGTCGCCGCAAGGGCGTATGGAGGGGGGTGTTACGACACCAGCCACGCATGCACAATCCCAATCATGTCACCTCTACACAAACATTAGCTTGATCATGAACTAGAAAAATGTTACTCACACGGAAGAAAGGAATCAGGGTGCATGAGAGTCCCAAGGCACGGGGACGGGGGTTTGGAAGGACAGATTGGGCGGGGAAGAGGTTACGCGCCGGGGGAGGGAGAGGCCGGCGTCCGAGAGCTTTGCCATTCCGAAAGATAAAATGAGAAACCCACAGGGGCGTATAATGCCGCGATGCCTACCACTTGAAGGGAGGACAAGGAATTCACTCCTTATTATTCATCAACCACTTGACAATTAATTTTCATTGTGAATTTGGTGCCTCTTCATTAGTTTGTATTTCATGCTGAAATCGACGGACTTGGCCATCTCTCCACAGAAGTGACAAGCGTAGGATTATTATTATAAGGTAATCTACCGGTTAAGGTAGGTTTTTGGATGGACACAACTACCAAATAAATATTTTGTGAGTCCTAACAAAACACAATCCCTATATCCCTATCCTGTTCCTGCCATTTCCTCGTTTGTCTAACATTCTACCCTCTATTACAATCTTCAACATTCCACTGCCTATCAATACGTCCCTCATCCGTTTTTCCTGCCTCCATAGGTTTTCTCCCCACAAACCCCTCTCTTCGCCCACCATACCAAGTACTTCCTTATTCGTTTTCCTTTCGGACCATTTCACCTTCTCCATTCTGTCTAAAGTTTAGGCTATACATGCTAAAACAATTCCACCCTGATATAATATTTTTGTCTATTCAACTATTGTCCAAAGATAATTTTCATCGAAAAGTTTGGTCGATATGGAATATTTGAACTTCTGTATCTCTTTTATAGAATGTGTTCGATAGTTGCAATTCGATATTAACCATCAATATGGTACATTCTTATGCCATAGCAATACATATGTATCTCAAGCAAACACGTTTGAGTTCATCCGCGTAGGTCGGGAACAGAAGTTCTCAATTGGTGACCCAGATGTGAACCGACCGTCGCACCATCCCGTTGATGGACAATTTTTTGAGGGTTTTGAATGAACCAGTTGTCTTCACGTACAGTAGATATATGCTGGTAAAGGTGCAATCACAAGAATGAACCAATATTGTCTTTTTATACGATACAACTCATTGTACAAAAACTCAATAGGGTTTTCTAAGAAGAGCATTTGCTGACGCATAAACTTAGACGAGTATTTTTAAATTGGCGAATAATAAGATGCGAAACATGGTGAAAACTTGCACCTTTAAGCGTGAAAACATGCACTGCGTGATTTTTATATTCGCAACAGGAGGGATTATCCATACTTAAATGGTCGTCGTTAAATGTCGTCCTTGATTTTTACCGAGATGCATTGAACGGGGCGAGGAGGGAGGAGGAAGAGAAGGGAGGGTCAGGCTGTGTAGGGTTGTTGGCGTCGGGATTTTCTGCCCGCACTGGCCACCTGGTAAGCCACCTGTCACACATCTCATTCGCCCCATCCGCCCCACCCTGCCGCCCGCTTCCCACCCGCCCTCGAAGCGAACCCGGCCAACCTGCCCCGCCGACCCACCACCCTCGGCGGCGGCCCTCCGCCCTCTTATGCCATCGGCCGTGGGATCCGCATCACTTCTCTCGACGAATCTCCTCCGCACCCCGATACCCTTGGCCACTCTCTCCTCCCCTCCACTTCCCTTCCTCCCTCCCTCCCCCTCCGCCCCACAATGCCCTTCGTCACCACGCGAGTCGTCTTAAAATCTCGGTCGAATCACAGCGCTCCCCTTTCCCGAGGACCGAGTCCTTCTAACCGAGCAAGCCGCGTTTACCTTTAAAAACTTTGCCTCTCTTTTTTTATCCCAGCTCGAGAGGGCAGAGATGCGAAAGCTACGTCGCATGCGTCACCGATCGCGAAATTAAATACCATATTAATGATTTCCCGGAGCAATATCTGGATGAGGAGCATCCGACGATAAATCTCCACTCTGGGACTTCCATTCCGTTAATATCAGCAGGTTTGGTGCCATTTCTTCAATTTCCAAATGAAAAATTGATTTTTCGTGTGGCCATGAATCTATTCCGTGGCAGTAATCAAGAGCCCGTTGTGCATTTTGAAGTGAAGAGGAATAGAGGTGTCGCCACTGGCCACCTCACTGCTTGAAAAGTTTTGCTCTTCATTCTTTAAGGGAAATTATGTTTAAACCATACTTGGTTCGCAATCTATCAGTGTATCACTTTCACTGTCATCACTCTTGTTCTAGCTCGGATTTGGGCATATTTTTAGAGGTAAATGAAGTTTGTATTAAGTGAAAATTTGAAATTTTAAAATACTTAAGCAGCATTGTTATTTAATAAGTTTGATATAGCTGAGCTCTAAAAACAATTTTTTAAATCCTCTTCCTCCACGCCCAACCTACCTCCTAACTTCTCCATTACCTCATCACCGGATGGATTCTCTCTTTCATGTCCTTCATAATTTGTCCTTTGTACTTGGCTCCTGGTCTTCTTCGTGGTAGGATCTTCCCTTCAATTTGCTCCTTTCTTGCGTTTCTAACAAATCAAATGCGTTTGAAGGTGTGTTCGGTTCATCTTGTTCTCCTTGCCACAGAGTTCTCCTTTGGTCCTTTCCTCTTCTCCTCTACTATATGCTTCATCGTTCCTCGCTGTCTCCATCAAGTTAATCTTTAGAATTCTTCTCCAGCTCCATATTTGTATTTTAAAGGCTTTCATTGTTTCCTGGTCCACTTTTCCAGTATTCTTTGTCACTGATCCTCAGAGTGCTCTGCTCTATGCGAGCGTTTTCACGATAGACTTCTTCACTTTCAACCCCTGGTTCTTAAGAGAATTATGTAGAGCAGCAAACATCAAATTACCACTAAGCAGGCATCTCAAATTTCAATGATCCTTGGTGATACACATCTAATAATGAATTTTTTTTAAAATCCTTGCCATATAAATTTCGGTGTGGTGTTAATACGTGCATCATCAACCTTCTATAGCAAAAAGTCGTTTTAATGGCAATGCATCTTTGATTGATAAAATAGTTAGAATGAGAATGTTCGGAAATAGCGATTAGATTAATTTTAAAGCTTGCTTTTATATTCTTGGTTAATCCACAAAGTCCCTGAAATTAAAGTGAAAATTGCGATTCCTAGAATTTAATGGAAGATAAAATAAAAACTTGATATCATATGAATTATCTTTTTGTATTAATTGTATTTTACCCGATTTTCGATGTTTTAACAATGTAACGTTATTCCTTTCCCAGATGTATCCATGGAGGGTTGGCTCTAAGCGCAGCGTCTGATGGAAGGCATTTACCATGACACAGTATATGTGGCTCCCACCCTTGACCACAATCTAATCTTGGTGCTGGTCCACCTAAATTTCGGCTTCAATGCAACGCGGCTACCCCTAAAATGCGGACCATGTCCAATCCCGCTCAAAGACAAATCAATGCACTTTAAAATCTAATGTGGAAAACATGTCTCTAATCAAAACACTGTATTGAACTGATTTACACTGTCAGATTACACTATTTTTCATTTTGAGTACGATTTAAACTTGACTACACTGCGATGAAAACTGAGACGGAAGAGATGCTTGGCGTAGCAATTATCCGGAAGGTGAAAATAGTTGTCGTTAGAATGCTTCTCCAACAATTACTCTTTACTCAGGCACGCGCCCTAATATATAGAATTGCAGAATGAAGCATGCATGAAGGCCACTTTATTCATTGATATTTATTTCCGAATTATGCTAAAATAGTTGGAATTAGTAAAATCTTTTTAAAACCAGAAATGTCAATAGTATTGTTAAGTCATCTAAAATCGAATATTACAAGGCTATAGGTTTTGATCATGAGAAAATGTTATCAAGTCAGAATACCTTAATTACTCGTATAATGGTGAAGAGATTATATATATATATATATATATATATATATATATATACATATTATTTTTTTTTAAATAAGTAAAGAGTGATAACCTTCTTGTGGAAAACCACATCAAATGTAATATCCAGTACTGACAGTGTGAGAGTTTAAACCCTTGATCTTCGATTCCAGTTTGTGACAATAAGCACTGTCCATGTTAAAAAATAAAGTATTGTTTTACGAATTGGAACAACTACCAACACGGTCGCCGGAAAATCATTGGATGAATGACACGGAAAACAGGTTTCCACATTTCAACGAATTCTCAGTCTTTTCTCCGCTCCAGAGCAACCCCTGTTACCTTGACGATGTATCACTTTCAATAAAAATAAAATAATAACTTAACGTGTGGGTATTAATGTTCTATCATTCAAAGAGCAAACATAAGTCAAATGCATTGAGTTTCAAAATAGTGCTTTTAGCGTCCTTAGTCGATCCCGCCCTCCCCAAGGAAGTGTCTATGCCTGCCATGGTCTAATGATGCCACAAATTGGCATTCCTTATTTCTGCTTGTTGCCTTTTATAGTGATCTCTCTCTCTCTCTTTTTCTTTCAAGGTTTCTCATCCCCATTCAATTTTTTTAGCCACGTGGTTGCAATCACCAAACGCTTTCACGCATCTTCATATCACACGCGGTTTATTTCTGATACTTTTGATTAAAAATACTTTCTTTTTCCAGACACCACATTTTCCGCACATTGTTATATATGCTGCAGATCCATTACGTACGGTGAAAAAAATAACAGTATCCTTTTCCTTGGTGCTAAGAAAATACGGAACCGTGAGTAAGAGTGCCATGTGAAATCACTCAGTGGCCTAGTCGGCGTTCCAGTGCCGAAAATAAATCCAGCGTCGCGTGCGCCTGTGAAAAGTAACGGAGGATCTTGTTCCGGGTTTTTAAACTCATTAACATTTGAATCGGTGGGTACCTAACTAGCCACAATGAGACCGCAAATTCCCAGGTTAGCAAAGTAAATTTAATTATCAGATTAAATTGAGTTCACGTGGCCAACGGCCAATGCGTAATCTAACAACGGAACGAGGGAACCGCGGTTCGCGAAAAATTAATTGAGCCCAGGAAAAAAAATCAGATGGCTCTTAGAGCGGAGAAATTTTTATTGAGGTACTTGTAAAATATCTTGGGGCCATTCCTTCAAGAAATATCTAAACGCACGCATCACGATTAATGGACAACGCCAAATTCGGGGCAGAAAAGTGGCAAGGAGACGTTCAGTTTTTTTTTTGAGATTCCGGTTGGAAGACCAAGTGATCTATTTTTCCGAGCCACCCACCACTTCCAAACACAATTACGGCTTCGTTAGCACGGCATCGTTTAACATCGATTCGTTAAGGGGCCAACATGTCGGTATTAATTAAGGAGTATGGTTGAAGGCGCCTTGATCTGACCTCAGATATACGGGCGTGTTTACGTGTATGTGTGTGTGTGTGTGTATATATATTGTATATATACCTATATATATATATATTGTCTGTATGTATATATATATATATATTTATATATATATATATATAAATTTCTTCTAAATGGGACGCTCTTCGGCGACGCAAAAATAATCAGTTGGCTTCGTGACGCGGCGGGAGAAAGGTACGACGCCGGTATTAAAAACCTGGTAACTAGGATGCAAAAAGTGATTGATCGTCAAGGCGACTATTTAGAAAAATAGCTAAATGCCATTCCTAAGATGTACACAAATTTGAGATTAAATTTTATTTTTCATGAAAAAAATTAGGAGGCTTTACTTTTCGAATCGCCCTCGCATGTACGAGGGTCATCCGGAAAGTAGTACCCGTTCGTGAAATAAAGACACAAAAGTAAATATTAACAAACATAAAAAATTTTATTTGAAAGAGGATACTTTAAACTACTTCTCAACATAATCTCCAAGCAAATTAAGGCATTTGTCATAACGTGTGACAAGTTTCTGTATTCCTGCTGCATAGTCCTTCGCCGCCAGCTCATTGAGATACGCGAGGGACCCATCTTGCACAAATTTTTGCATAATGCAGATGGTGTTTAACAATTTCATGAACAATTGTTCGAGAAACATTAGGAAAATGCTCACAGATGTCATCAATTGTGACGCGCCGATCGTTCCTCACGAATTCGTCAACTGAGCTCACCAGTTGGTCTGTAATGACAGACGGTCTCTCCGAACGCTCATCGTCGTGTGTGTTCCCCCTCCCCATGTTGAAGTTGCGACACCACCGCCGAACAGACGACTCGTCCATTACATTGTCTCCATACACCTCCTTTAATTGGCGATGAATATCACATGGGCGAACGTTTCTTGCATTGAGGAATTTAATCACTGCCCTCACTTCACAACTGGCGGCGTTCTCAATTTTTTTAAACATTGTAAACAATCACAGAAACAACACAGGCAATGCTAGCGTCACGCAACTTGGCTCAGAGAAGGCAGACAAGCCACTGAAGCTATCTGACCTCGTCCAGCGGCTACTCGCGTCGTCAGCACTTCATGCGGCACGAACGGGTACTACTTTCCGGATGACCCTCGTATATTGATTACATTTAATAATGTTATACCGTTTTCAAAATAAATGAAGTGTTATTCTTATTTCACCGCGTGGGCACGAAATACGTAAGAACGAGCGGCTACTGATTGTAACTTGGAGGACTAATATTTCCAATTTCATTTAAATACGGTGCTAAGATTATGAATTACGTTTATTTATTCGAGCATGTAGATATAAAGCAGGCAGGTATTGCAACCTGAAGAATTTAAAATGACAACGGTTGCTGAAGGGACTTATACGGGAACTCGTGCACTTCTGAATCACCCTTTTTCCAGTAAATCCGCAAAAATCGCCAAACACTTTCATGTATTACGTACTTAATTGTTTCAAGGTTTTCGGATGATCCTTAATTACTTCACATTTAGAACTGAATGCTATTCGATCCCCTGACAATGATTGAGCGATAGGCTTCAAAAGCTGATTCTTTTTGCCCTCTGTTTATTTTCCCCGCCTTTTTTCTTTCTTCTCACTGTTCTCCCTTCATGCTTTTTTTTTCTTTCCTTTAACACCTGTCTTATTTTTTCCCACTGCTCTCATGATCGACCGCCAAAGATATCTCGATTACAATCGACGATCCCGTAGAAGGAGAGTTGAAAGGAAAAAAAAATGAACGACAGTTTTCGCACAATAGGGTGGTTGGGAAGGGGGGGAAGAGAGAACTGAAGACACCTTCTTTCCAACCCCCTCCCCCTCCCCGAAAAGAAAAGAAATCGGCGGCGGATATGATATTTTGAACCCCCCAAGCGGGTGGGTGTTCGGTGAACCGTGATACGTGAACCTCTGCGCCCGCGTGTGTGTTCGTGTGGATGAATGTGTGTGCGTAGGCGTATACGTTTACAGAAGCGTGGAAAATCCTTTCTGGTTCGCGTGAGCCACCTCCACCCCCGCCTCCCCTTCACCCTCCCTCCCTCCACCCTCTCTCCCCACTCCGGTGGGTTTACGGAAGCGTCGGCATTATGGCGTTGCCGTGATTGATGGGAAGGCGCCGCGGCGGTCGGGGTTTTTGGTCGTGCGGGCGTCAGACGGGCAGTGGCACAGAGGGCGGAAGGAGGGCGGCCCATGCAAGGGGGGGGGGGCTGGCGGGGGAAGGCGGGAGTCAAGGAGAGTGCGGGAGGTAAGAGAGAAGAAAAGGGAGTCTCGGGGGCGGACGACATATGGGTGAGATTCGGGGTACTTTTGAGTGGGAAAGGCACCCTGCCCCCCCTTCTACCTCCCCCCGTTTCCCTCCACCTCCATGACCGCCTCCTGCTGGCTTCGTCTGCTGCAGTGTCCGGAGCGATTTATTCCCTCGCCTACGACACCCTGGACGGGAAGTAGAGGTGGTTGAAGCGGTCTTGCCAGGCAATTTCGACTGCCTCTAGATTTCCTAATTTTTTGAACTTCAGCCTAGAATATGTGAGATTTTCATTTTTTATCTCAACCTTCTTCAGACTCGAGGCTAATAATAAGTAAGCTGATATTCCTATAGCAAAGGGTTGGGTCCTCATGGCATCTGCCGCACACCCCAGTAGCGGTTCGGAGAGTATTACGATTCGATTCCGTGCTCCTGGTAATCTCGAGGAGATAGGGACTACACGATACGTACATGGGCACGTTGCTTCAGCTTCAGTTCGATTGCAGTCTGACAGATCCGTACTGTATGCGAAAGAAAATAGCATATTGGTCGCATTCTTACGAAGTTTAGGTTGATGATCTCTACATCTACATCTACATAATACCCCGCAAGCCGCCGCAAGGGCGTGTGGCGGGGGGTGTTAGGTCACCAACCGTAAAAAAGAAAAATACCACATGCAAAAAAAAAACACGGAAAATTACACCCACAGCAGCGCACACACTCATGCAAAAATCCCTTCATCCAATACTCATGCAAACACATACTATATACCGCAAAACAACTAAAAAACTGCACCCCATGATGCAGCACGAAAGACATTCTACAACACGGAAGCCAGGACACAACAAGCAAGAAATTGAAACACCACATGAAAATGCACCACGAAACACTGCCCCCAAAGAGTCTTTAAAAGGCAGGGAATGCGACCCAACGTTGCAGGTAGCAGGAATTTCCCCCCGCGGAGAGGGACGAGGGATTGAAAGGGAAACTTGATGAACGCCGAGCTCCAACTGTTCAGTCCAATTGGGGAGTTGGGGAACTAGGCAATGAACTTCTTACTAAGAGTGCATTGACCAAAATTACATCGAGTCGACGAGTCAAAAAAACGTATAGATAAACGTATACTCCCCACTCTACGTCTAAAATCCGATTTAAAACTCATGCATAACATCCTTAACTCCATTAACGACTGTCCTGAACTAATTTCCCTTATCAATTTCAGAGTTCCCCCCCGAGTTACCCGCGATCACTCTTTATTCCACCAACCCGTTCCCAGATTGTCCCTCACCAAACGGTCCCTTTTCTTCCGTCTCCCCGCTTTACTGAATTCCCATCCCGAAAGTATTGACCCCCTCTCACTCCCAGCCAACACATTTATAAACCTTTCTCTGACACATCTCTCACACCTCCCTCAATAGTATAGTCTTGTTGATGTTTGTATGTTTGTGTCCTTATATGTTCCTGTTATATGTGTCACTGTAAATTGGCAATCCTGCTGTATGTGCACAATTTTTACTAAATAAAAAATAAATAAATAGAACATGCACGGATCAACTATTACAATTCATCGGAGCTAAGAGATTTTACTCACCTGCTAAGTGGCTTGCAAATTTATTTTGAGTTGACAGCATTTAACTGCAAAATATTGACCATTTTTTTATATTTGGTACTATTTCCTCATACTAGGTCTGTTGCAAAAGTACTAGGACTGAATCGATTAAAAAATATGTTGCCGGGAATGATGCATTATCTCAAAAGTCTCCGGACTAGCACCCATCTGAGTCCACACAGCTGCCAACGGGTTTCCCATTCCTCGTACGACTTCTGGAAGGCGGCGCCCGGAATGTTTCTAAGCCCCCGTAACGGCCTGTTGGAACACTTCTATCGAGCTGAGGTGACGTCCATTCAGTACGGATTTGAGGCGGGGGAAGAGACAAACGTTTAATAACTGCATTGTCAACAACTAAGTAAAGTTAAATATTGACTGTGATGATAATTTTTTAATAGAAAAAAAGGAAATAAAAGAAGATCCCTGACGCTTCCTTAGAGCGCACTGGATAATTTCACAGATTTCGAAGAAATCTAATTACTATGGCGAGAAAGATTATTTCCACGGTCATCAGTGTATAAAAGCATCAGGAATGATATCTCTCGACTTGACATTCTCCTCTTTTTAAGCAGTTGGTTTTTTGTAGGTTTTTGCTAGACCGGCGCTGCACAATATTACATCCTAAGCCCCAGATAAGCTAGCATGAAACAAGATATCCAGAACACATTACTCTCAGTATAATTTCCACCTCCCTTAATTCCATCCAAAATATCTATTCATTTCCTCCCTCAATCTCCCTTTCCTAGTGTTCTCTCCTCCATCACTGTCTTCGGCGGGCTCTGCTCCCCTAACATACATAGAGCTAAATCCTTTATATCCGTTTCCGTTGATTTCCATTTCTTCCTTCTCCTCCATGCCAGCATCTCAAAAGCTTCCAACCCACGCTTGCAACCTCTTGCCTCAACGGCCAATGCTACGAGCCACACAAAACGGCGCTTCAATTATATTTCCCCGAGTCTTTTCTTTGCGTCTTTATTAGGGTGCCTGTCATCAACACTTGTGCCTTTGCAAACGTTCCCTTTTAGTTTTTCCTTTAAATGCCTTCCCTCTGCCCACAATCGCTACCAAACTAGGCGAACTGTTCTACGTGTTCTGGTTTTTGTCACCCAATATTAATGTCTTTCTTCGCTTTACCTATCACTCAAAACTGTCATTACCTCCGTTTTATTACAATTTATTCTCCTGCCATGCCTACGACACTGACTCTCCAATGCTGTAAGTAATGATTGTTACATATTTTGACAAACTGACTGACTGACTCCCTAACGCTTTTTTTATATATTTTTTCCTTTCCCTTTCGATGTGCAAATCTATGCATAATGAATTCGTGTCTGTCTATATGTATTTATGTGAATATATGCATGTAATCATAAATTTTATGCCTGATATTATATGTATACGACGATGGGTTAAATGGAAGAAAGGTCCATTGGGTATCAATTTCGCCCAAATAAACACCTCTATCTATCTCTCCACGTATATCTAACGCTTGATCGTCCCCAACTCCCCAACTGATCAACAGAATTCTCCTTGTATTTTCACTACAGCCCCTTTTACCATTTCCTCAACATTTATAATGAAAATATTAGGTAATAGTATGCATCAGTTTCTTTTTACAATGCCTAGCACTACCAAGCTTTGGATCTGCATTCGCCGAATACATGTGAGAATTCTGAGGCGCACACAAGTTGCGGATAAGTTGCCTATCCCTCCAGTCTACACCTTCCTTCAGTCATAAATTCAATTTAATCGATGGAACGACTGCTCAAAATCAACGACGCATGCAGATTTTTCCTTGCTCCACTCTATTTTCCTTTCTAATTGTGTAATTACTCCCATGGCATCACGTGTGCCCCTCCCTTTTGTAAACCCATACTGATCTTGCTTTCTCCCCCATCATTTTGTTGTTGGTTCTATGTAATACACTAGCTACGCACGATATCAACCTTGTTGTCCTATATTCCTCACTACTACTGATTTTCGGTATTTTGGGATGGTGTAAATAATTGCCTGGAAGTCTTATGGCTAGTGTTCCTTAAAAAATGCGACGAATGAGCCATAGATATTCTTCCTTCCCCATTTTCATAAATGCTGGAGTGGATTTGCAGGAACACTATCTATTTCCTCAGACTTCTATGATTTAATTTTCTAGTAATATCTTCTCTGTCCTGTCTTACTCCTGGTAATCGAAACAACATTCTCTTTTTATATCTAAGCTAACTGATCTCCTGCCATCTCATCTCACAATTGCTCCCGTTTCGATTTATATTTTACCCGTTGCATCTCCAACAGTATAAACGAATTTCCTTTCTAACATCCGGACAGTTCCCTCTCCTTTCTGCTTAGCGGACTCATTTTGCCCTAAATCTGTAAACTCTCCATATCCTTGCATTGTTCTTCTGACTACGTTTCCTGTTCACTGTAAGCTTCTCACCTCAGTTTGTTGTTTAGCTGTGTGTACTTTCTTCTCCCTAATTTTAAGTTTACTTTCTTCCATTTCCTTCTTTAATCTAGCTTACTGTATCTTTGTCTATGCGCATCTTAAAACAATCTCGCAGTTTTAGTGTGTGTTGCCAATCTGACAGACTTTTGGGTTCAATTGGGTGATGTTCAGATCGGTGAAACTTCCTTGGAGCACACTACTTAATGCGCTATTTTTTCGAAGAAAATAGAAACCTTGTGTCGTGTAAAATATAGAATAATTGTTAGATAATACTAACCGTTTGAAAAAATTTTAGAATTTACAATGAGCAACCTTTAAGGTACCTTAATTTGGTTTTTTTGTTGCCACGGGAAACTAAGGTATAAACACGTACGTTTGGCAGGAAGGCTTACTCTTCAATTTTTTTTCAATGAATTTCTTTTTCGAACTCCTGATTTAATTTTACTCCTAATAATGGGTGAATTTTAAATTCCAAATGATACATTGCCCTCTGAGGCTACTAGTAGTTTTGAGATTGTCAAAATAGAAAAAAAAACAGCAGTACCAGATATTCGAACACGAGTGGTACTCGTAGTAAACGGACATTCGAAAAAGTATCAATTAAAATCATTTTTATAAGTTTCACGCGATGAATAGCTAAATATTCATAAAATTTATTGCAATAAAGTACAAATTGAGAAATTTTGGAGAAGCAAAAAAAGTGCGTCGGCCGGGAATCGAACCCGGATCAACTGCTTGGAAGGCAACTATGCTGACCATTACACCACCGACGCTTATAAGGCTGTTGAGGGAAATAAAATATTTTATTTTAAGTTTCCCGGTGTATACGAATTTAAATATATTACGTGGGTTTTATAGCATATCGCTTTTTAGAAAGTGAAACCTAGACAGCATTATTTTTTTTTTCAGAAATTGCACCTGAATTCGGGGACCCATCGCGTAGCGAAGTTTTAGGGGCTATCTTGGCACATAGTCCCTGCTTGGAGTGTTAAGTTATTCATATGCATTTCAATTTACCAGTTACACACTAATTCACGAGAGGAAACCTGTAATAATTGAACATCCATTTGAAATAAATTTTTAAGAAATAATAAATGATCATGATCAATTCCTTCATCATTCAAAACACGTCAGCTCGAAAAGATTTATTGCAAAAGTAAATATATTGCACATGATTGAAAAAGCATTTAATTTTGACGACAGGCACCTAACGAAATCTTTTTTAAAATAATTTTTCTTTTCTACCGGCCAATGAAACCTAACTTCTCTAAATCTTACCCGCATTTCCTTTTGATTTGAGTGAATCCCTGAAAGGTTTGGTTTCAGTGTAACTTGCCATTAATGTCTTGTTTATGTTTTCTTCTGACCGAAAACTTAAGTGCTGTGTATTTTCTCGCATTTAATTCTAACCCATATTTCTTACTCTAATTCCAAAGACCTGGTTGAAATTGTTAGCGAATAACCCAGTCTCTTTAATATTTCTTCAATCTCTGTAAATCGCTGTCGTCTGCAAATAATCTGAGTCTGCTTTTAACGTGGGAGCTCAGGTCGTTTTTTTATGCTTAAATGATGAACTTTATTGGGGTGGGATTGAGTCTTCATAGGCCCCTTCTCAATACATAACATAACATGCTACGAATGTTACAATGATCTTAAGACTTGGTCTCGTCGTTAATGCACAGCGGAAAGAGTAGTCACCCCGTAACTTTTCCCTGCGGCAATCTTAAAGTTATACGTCTGCCTCTTATGAACTCAACCACTTCAATCACTTATTGTTTACTGTTAAATAATAACTCAGTTGACTGAAACGAGGAAGGATCACGTTTCATGGTAAGCCATCAACATGATCGCATTTAATTGTTCAGCTCTATAAGTGGAATTGTTAATCGCCGACATTATTACTACACTGCCGCCACTTTCGGTAATGTTAAATAAATGTTAATGCAATGCACCAACAGTCTACGAAGTGAATATTTATATCCCTAGGGCCTCAAGTAATCTAGCTCAGGATTGAAATGCATTAACCTTTATCTCGAATGGGCATTCTGAATTACTGGAAACATTTTATTTTTAAAAGGTAAATTTAACAACGCAATTGAGTGGTGGTTTCTTAGCTAAAGGCTGTGGAGTCTTCTTGCTGTCAGACGAACGGGATAAGGGATCATAATAACATTGCCCTACCGAGGTAGGGTTATGTTCGCGTAAAAATTAGTCTGGTGTGTGTACACCCCCTGTCACACACCCTAGCGGTGGCTTGCAGGGTACATAAACAAAAAAAAAGTTAATCTGTCTGTCGCCATAAGGCGGTCGTTTGTCCGATTTGGCAAGTTACCATGAAGTAGCAACACTTTCTATGTATAAACTTTTTAAATTTTAGCGATGAAAATAATTTTGACACACATTGATTAGTGTGCTTAGTGTTTGATTAATCGCTAATCATTTCGTAACCACGGAGTCCTTTTTGAAAGGTGTCAACTCTTAGGCACAATATTGATTCAAAAAAACCCTATGCCGATATTTCAGTGAACTAAGCGGCCATCAACGGGAGTTAGAATTCGACAACATTGAAGATAATAGTAACAAAGTACTGCCCGTGGCCAAGTGCCTCACAACCGATAGTTCGCACACTCTTCGTTCCATGGAGTTGTTTATTGCCTCCTGCCCTCTCGGGAAAGTTGCCCGGGCAACTCTACTACGGTACATGACACGTACATCTAATTCAAAGAAACTTCGGGAGATGCCATGAAAGTAAGGTTTTTTGGTTCGCAACAGGTTTTGGGACGGCTACAAATGCCGATTTCGCATCTTCTACGCATCGCGAAAACTTCTTGTTTACCTGGTATTACGTCCTTCATTTCTTGTCAACAAAAGATGATATTCTGACTCAGGTGATACATAGTCAAAGAAGTAACTGACGTGGTACATATCCAAGCTTTTTATTTTAATTATTAGTTTAGATAAGTACCATGCTCTTGACTTCAACTTCCAAAAAGTCACTCCTGAAACTATTGAATAATTTGCAGCTTATAGTCCCCAAACATTATGATATAAGCTACTAATACCTTGGAATAAATAGAAAAAATAGAACTCTGTGAGCGAAAATGACCAAAATAACCGTCTGGCAAAATGTGTGCTGAATGCTCGGCGCACAAAAGGCCTCATTGCTAATTATCTCAATCTTATTACGTATATCTTGGCTAATTTACCATGCTTAGTATGTATTTGTATTCAAAATTTATATTCACATGCCATCTGTTTGTAATTTTTTAATCTTAGTAATATTGATGGCAGTACTGCGTAGAGTACTCAAATTCTACTGCATTTTCAATGAGCGCCATTTACACGTGCAAATGCATTCGCGCCCTCAATCCTAAAAACGGTTTGGCTCGCATGCGCGTTCAAGGGAGATGAACAAATGGAAGGAACACCGAAATATAAAGGGTAGACTCGATGAAATACTTCGGCCTCACCGTCACTTAAACGCTGTTGTGATAAACTTAGTAGCGTATACAAAATATTATAGCAGCTAGAATTGGAATCACTCACGAAGCGAAGTTTGAACTAATAGATTAAATCTTTTGCATAAATTGAAATAAGATCTCTTTAGCAGTGATGTTGAAAATGTATAACTACCCCCATCGAACTAGGGTAGGAGAGATCATGCTAGTAAAATTCGAGAGATTAAGCATAGAACAGATAGATTAATCATAGCATGTCATTTTTCCCGATAAGAGATCAGAGTAAAATAACGTTTGACTGACCACGCTGGGATGGAAAGGTATTTTCGGTCTAGGGTAGTCTGGTGTATAATCACCCGCGGCCACACACTCTAGCGGTGGCTTGCAGGGAGCTAAAAAAACTAAATAGACAACGATTGTCGGTTTACGCTCGTCGGCCGCAAGAGTTGAGAGATGGACAATTTCTGCGGCGCCGCAACCTGATTGGTGGCACTGCCCACGACGCCTCAAAAACGGATGCATGGCAACGAAGATTCAATTTTTCATTAAAAGCCTCAAGAGCAGACACCCTGCTGGGTCATCTTTGCCCACTGTTTTCTTCGACCATAAGCGTGAGAACAGAGAATGACGGTGACGCGCGGTGTGCGCGGCGAAAACGAGACGTTTGTCCGAATGCAAGGGAGCGTAGCTTAAGACTGCTGACGGAAGATATTGGAAAGTTTGGTTCGGGCAACCGGAGACGTACGCATGCCACGAGAGGAAGGGCTGGCTACCAGTAATGTTGACAATCCATGAAACGCGCAGGGTTTTCCCAAGGTTATGGAACCTTTAGCCTTCTCTCCCCCCGCCGTCCATAAATCCCTCGGGAGATCAGGGGAATCCCCCCAATGACAATAAACCCCTTCCCGAGCACGTGTGCTCGCCGTGAAGTGACTACTGCCCCCTCGCTTCGACCCGATGGAGGGAGGAGGCTGGGCTCCCGGTCCGAGAGGGCCCCCGTTTTCCTTTCTGAGGCCCTGGACACGGATGCCACCCGGCCCCGCGGGTTTGGACGGAGAGAAGGCGGGGCCCAAGTGCGAGGGCCCCTCCGCCCAATATTAGCCTGTCCGCCTCCGTCCCCCCTTTGGCCCCCCGCTCATTTTCCGCACCCCTGGAGATGTCCCGGTGCGCCAAGACGGCGCCTGCAAACACGTGTTGTTTTGGGGACGCGGGGGCTGGGCCCCGCGCCGAGCCGTGGGAGGGACCCCCCACCCCGCAGGACGAACCTCCCGTGGGTTAATTGCAGCGTCCCGGCCGAGGAGGCGGCTTATGCGAGGGTATGTCGCCAAAGAGAGAGAGAGAGGGAGACAACAGGGACGTGGCCAGTTCGTGTCCAGGGGTCCTCTTGCTCGGAGTTCTCTCCCGGCAATCGGTCGGTGGGTTTTTACGCTGCGGTGCCTGCGGGGTTTTGTAGAGAGAGAGATGGGGTAGTCGCATATTTCCCGTCTTTTGAAAGAGAAAAAAAAAGGTTTGGGAAATGTTTTTGAGATGAAAGTTTCCGATTTCCGAAGCAGTATTGCCAGAGACGATATCCATGTGTTTTCCAGGGAGTGTGCGTGCAATCGGTTTAAACGCAGGGTTCAGTGGCCGCGAATTCCACAGCGCGACGGGATGGGATCGGCTGACTGCTGCCGTCAATGGGGGAGGGTTCAACATTTTGCCATTCGAGAGATCGTTTTGACTCGAGTGTTGTGAACCAAATCTCCAACAACTAGGAAAGACGCGAATGATGTTTTCCGAATCGGTCGTTGCTCCGTTTGCTGTCCCCCTGGGGGTACTCGCGCGAGGCAGTGCGACGTCGCATTTAGTGTTGTAAGATTCGCGCGGATGGTTTTTCCCGGACCGGATCACATATTATTAGGAGTGGCCTGTGTTTTTCCATCACTCGTTCCAACTTTCCCATGCCTCACATCGTTCCAATTATTATCTTGACATGAGTTCACCCATAGATGAGGACAATGCTATTTTTTCAAGTTCCATTAACAAGCTGCATCAGCCGGAAATGAAGGCGCGTGGAATGACGGAATATTATTCGTTGGGATTAGCATTTTGGGGAAAATAAAAGTATGAGAAACAAAGCAAAGAGATAATTCACTAAAAAAATAGCTATTGGTATAGACTATGGCTTTTGATTTTCGTCTTATTTCTCACGGTAATTATGGGAAAGTCAACCCCAGCCGTACTCTAATGGTAAGGGAATATTAAGGGTAAAAATATTAAAAATGAAAGTAAATGAAAAATGATCGTGGATTAAGATGGAAAAAACCATAAAAACAACATACAATAGCAAAACACACTCTAGCTAAGGTGTACTACATAGATAGCATTTACCCTCACCCGTCGCAAGCACTCACAGGCCTTCCGAAAGATTTCTTCCTACTCCAGCGTCCAGCTTCTCTGAAGAGGACTGCTTGGCAGTCGAAACACTTATGCGACCGTAGTTACTGCTCCTGTTAATTCATTCTCACGGTAACTTAAATAAAAATTATTTATCATTTGCTTTCGGTATTGCATCCGGAAAACTATCGATTATACTACTCCTATATTCTACCATACTACGGCCATACTACTACTACGACGAGTACCAATTCCTACTATAACCCCTACTAGTAACGACTCTCGAGACGCCCATCAGAGTGACCAATTGCTCTACAGTACTGTATTTATGTCATGATTTAGGAGAAGAAACGAGATCAAAGTTTTCATATTTTGAATATACAGCTCTTCTTTGCTTGGTAGCAAAAATAATGTTTTCCTGAATTCTCTCTCAAGGCAATGCAATCAATTCCAGAAAAGACAAGCGAAACCAACGGTAACCCATGTTCATTAGGTCTCCACACATGTAATAGATCCATTTGCTGTCTCCTAAAGCCTTATGGATTAAACATGAGGTTTAATCCTTTTGCGAGCGTTTAAGTCTGTCTTCTGTTAAGGATTTATCAAATTAAATTATTCTATTATATGTTACTATATACAAAACTAATTTGTATACCACGAATATATTTCAATAATTTTTAATGTTTTTGGCTGCAAATAATTTCATAGGTTATTATACTTATATAAACTTGAAAGAATTTCTATAATCACAATATTCTTGATGATTGATTGGCAATAAAATGATATTCAACATTGGGGACTATAGAACTGAACTATTGAACTAAAATATTGGTTGAGATCCGTTTCTTAAAGCGAAATTTCAAATTAGAAAGCCCCTGAAAAGAGTTTTAAGATTAATGCGAAAGCTATAATTCAAAGAGTGAAACGTCGAGGAGCATCCTAACGGATTTGCCAACAAATAAAGGCTCAGTCACATGATCAGTCTACTAGGGGTGGTGAACTGACTCTCAGCCTTTCAGAGCTTGGTCCTGGGTCCGTATTTGGGCATGATGGGCGCATTTCAAACTTGATAATTGATTTGGTTTTAGATTCTTGAAAACCATTGATCTTCTCCAAAAGGATTCTATTATTCATTATGTAATTATTATATTCACCATCAAAAATAAATACATATTTCGTTTTTATCCAGACATACTTAATCGAAGAATTTTAGCGCGAAGTGGGTCGGTGCACGTTTGTATCCCATATTCTCTGACCGCTATATTTCTTCCAAATAAATCCAAAGAGTGTTTTAAAAAATTTCGATTCAAACATGCAAAAGTTATCAAGTCAAATGTTTGGGGGTGTTTCTAGCACCACGCCTTTCATGGGGAGCACATATCAGGCGGCATATGCGGATCCGCTTTAAATAAACTCGGCTTCGTAAAACGGGTGGTGGGGAAATTTAATGAAAAAATTAAAAAGAGGTGTTATTTTGCTCTAGTTAGACCTCATTTGGAATATGCCGCAAGTAATTGGGATCCTTGGGAGAAAATTTGGCAAAGAGAATTAGATAAAGTCCAGAGAAAATCCGCCAGATTCGTTAAAAATTGTTATGACAAGAACACAAGTGCGACAGGTCTCTTAGGGGATTTAGGCTGGGAACCACTTGAAGTGCGGAGAGAACGAGCGAGACTTAGACTTTTAGAAAGGCTCAGAACAAACGAGTTTAACTATGACACTAAAGGAATTATAATGGCCCCACACTACTTAGGTAGATGAGACTACAAAGATAAAATAAGGGAGATTCCAGTACATACATACAAATACCATTATCCAGAACAATCAGGAATTATTATAGTAAAAGAAACTGAAATTACTTCAGAAATATTTAATTTACAACTCGGAACAAAATTATGCTTTGCAAAGGTTTTCTTTTCTTTCTAAATTACGGGTGGTGCCGTAACACCCCCCGCCACACGCCCTTACGGCGGCTAGCAGGGTATTAAGTCGATGTATATGTAGAAAGTTTATCGCAGTGGTGCAATTTTTCGAGTGAACATAGAGTGAGTAAAACAAATCAAATGCACAATTATGTAAACATGACTGGTTTATATTGCAGAAGTGATTGACTCTCCCATGTTCATAAAATTAAAATTGTTATAGTTTACGAATGCATATCGTGGCAGAATGGCAGATCATATAATTTTCCCATTTCCGGCTGAATTAAATGTTCATCGTATATTAATCTTATTTCTTCGCCTCTTCCCTGGTTTACAACAGGACACCGTAAAAAGTTTAGCGAGAAATGACTCACATCCTCAGTTCAATATTTCCGCTTGCCCTCGGCATTTGTTATTCTATCCTTCCAATTCACGAATCATCTAAAATTTGAAACAGAAATTCCTGGAGTAAAAATGTAGCATAAGGTTCCGTTATGACGTTGCTTTTCCTGTAATGTTAACCTCTCAAAACAATTAACTGTTTCCGTCCATAAGCACGGGAAAGTTCGGTTGAGAGGACGAGTAATTCGCCATTGAATCCATTCCCGGAAAGCGTACATGCTTGTATCAACGTGATACTCGGGCCGGTAATTGCGACTATTACTTCCACTACGTGGTTTCGAAAATCCATCTCTAAAGGACAGCGCACAAGGGAACTTCCACGAGGATGTGTGGGTGGTTGAGCTTCAATGAGGATCGTTCTCTTCAAAAGTTTTCGCACAGAGATAATTTACGCATCGATAACGTCTCTTTATTGTTCTCGCGCAGTGGGAAACATTTTAAACTGCATCATTCCCACATCATTGGAAGAATGCAGCCGTAACTGTGGAGCCCATATCAAGAGACAGCTGTTCCGGTTGGTCGGCAGTCCCTTGGAGAGGCCGTCAGAAAGAGAACGGAACACGACCGAGGATTCTCTCAGTCGTCTTCAGTAACTTGGAAGTTCAGCGAATTGCGCCGAGAAGATTTATATCGCTCTGGAAGTAATGGGAGGATGTCATGTCATATGGCTACGTGATCAATTCCTTCCAATGAAGAGGGCCTCCGAGTTTGTCTGCACTCGCGAACTAAATGCGAAGGCACTACATAGCACCGTAGACATAAACTCAAAAATGATATAGTCACATTATAAACACTTCTCTATCTAAATTAACATTACTACTCTTAAACGAAACCTACAAACGTGATATCTATTTATTTTCTTTCCGTAATTGGAAAGGTTCTTTTTCCTCATCCACGTTGTGGTTTATTTGATGAAGCTCTAGCGAATCATGATTGTGCGAAACATGGATTTGTATCAATACGACCTTATTACATGACTGCTGCAATCGGCCATTAATACGACCGTTTACTTGCATCAAACTTCTGACCCTCAAGCGATATGCTCACGCCCTTATTTCAAATCCTCGAACATTATACCCTAATTCACCCTGGTAACCAAAGCTTAGTTAACCGCGTTGCAAAACAAGCAACTTATCCCCGCGTGTCGAGGGATGATTATATTAATGCGCGCATATAATAACGCTTGCGGAATAAAATCATGGAAATAAATTTTGATCAAATGTAATGGACCATTTTCTTTTGTAAACTCAGATTATCGTGTCGGTGCGGCCACACGTCGTGTAAATATCGTGTGAAAGAAGAGTGAATGCTTGGAACTGTGAGTGGTGGAGTTCTCTCTCTTCTTTGAGATTGGTTTTTCAATCTCCCACCGTATTGAGGGGTAATAATAATTACCTCTGAGTAGAAAGAAAAATCGAGTGATCTGTACCACTCTAAAAGTCTTAGACTTGTCCGTCCTCTTATTGACTTAAGGAACTCTCAAACTAATTCTTCCAACATACCCCTACCACCTTACTTACTCTCTCCTCGTTGCAAAATTCAATAAATCTAGTAGATATTCTCTCAATATTTCCCGATTTCTGAATCAATATTTCCTTCCATGGATCCATGCTTCCAATTTATATTAACTAAATGGAAGCTTTAACCAAATTTTTAAAACTCTATCGTACTTTTTCATTGAATTTATATACAACCCTTCTGACGCTTATTTAAGGCTGATCCACATATGCTTCTGATTTACATGTATTTGCCACATTGAAGTCGAGCTCCTAAGCATTTGATATATTATGAGATGCTTAATTCGAGCACCTCTATTTGCTGTGGTGCTCTGCTTGACCCTCTCTTCTAATATTCCCGAAAACATTCAAATGTGACTCGATAAATTCTAAAAAGGAGTGAAGGAGTTTCACTGATGGTGCCGTGCATTAGCGGAGCCCAATCCTCCTCGGAGGGCAAGAGGCATTTAAACAAGGTCACCAACCTATGGGCTTGGTTATTCAATTATTTACTCATTTTTTGAGAGTGAAGTAAGTTTGACTGGGTGTACTGGGGGAAATAAGTGAGTGCAGTCTGTAGACACAATGAAAAAAGTGTAACTGGAAATTTTAGGTGGCATGTATTTTTAATAGGTGGCATCCAAAGGCACACGCCTTTGGATGCCACCTATTAAAGTGGGGGTTTATCGGTACATCCACTTTCTTACGGAAAGTTAGATTTACGGGATAATCGAATAGTATAAGAGATCCATAGCCCTCAGCCCTTTGAGACTCACATGCAAATACTCGTTCTTCCCGTACATAATTAGCGATTGCAGTAATTAGGATATACGTTCCTCAATATCGTAATTGAACTGTATTATCTGACTATAATTTAACTAATACATGTACTTCCCGCGTGCCCATAATTGAACAGCCAAAGGGTTATTTATCCTAACACGAGCCTCCCAGGAGGTTCCCAGAGAAGGATGCTGATATAGATTTACTATTTAAATTAAGTTAGCTGTATCTACGAGGCGTGTAGAACAGGCGCCTTAAAAACAAAGAATATGAGTCCAGGAAAATCCGTAGAGGGGCAGAATGCAAAGAGTAAAATGTTAACTCGGCATTTTCAACACGAATTTCCTTTGGTCATGGTTTTTGTGCTGTCTCTTGTTTTCATTATCTATGTGTTATTACTAGGCGTAATCAAAACTCCCGGAGAACATTACCCTCCGAGTTGCGAATTAAACTCTGACCCATGGGTCCTTACTGAGAGGACGGTTGGATCAGTTCGAGTCCAAGAGTGTAGCAAGTTCTTTTGGTTTTGGTGGTCGTGTGCAGACAGCATCGGAAGCTTTGGATGGCCACAGATCCTTTGACTCACGGCGAGGAAGCAACTGTCGTCACAACGAGCAACCTATTGCCCGTCTTCGGATATGAGTAAACGGACGCTAATAATGATGAATGCTGTTATCCCCTCGGGGGGCATGTGATAAATGTGCGGTCTCGTTATATTTAGCGGCATTCCGAGCGCACGAAGGACATAATCGCATCGCCGCCTCAAGGGAAGCGAAGGACTTCCATTAAATTGGGTGTCACCTCTACCGTTAGTCTCGCATTCGCCCGGCTATTATAGTCTGGATATTCGAAAGGAGACAGCGCTCCTGACCTATTTGCGGTGGTCGTCGGCTCAACGGCGACTCTCGGGATCCACTCCCTGAGATGTTTTCACTCATTGTTTTCCCACGCTTTTGATCCTGTGGCCTCTTTTACAAAACTTAACACGGAGTCGCTTTAAACTAGGAAAATATCTTCAGATGCGTTCATCGTAGGTGCAGAGGAGTCACGTGAGAATCTTTTCCCTTCCGAACCAAGCGACATTCTTATTGCCTGTTGTTCATTTAAGCAAAGTTTACGCTCATCGATAGGATTTTTCGTATTTCTGATTTTTATGTCGATTTTTCTAAATAATATAAAATTTAAATGTAGCAAATCTGTGATCGTACTTTATTTCATTATAGCAGTGAGCCCCATGAACAGTTTCCTTTCCTTTCTGATTGGGGCTGAATTTCGTTTCGTTTGTCTATCGGCTGCCCTTTAAATTTTAGCGGCGTCATTAGAATAACGTTTTTGTTTACATATAAATACGTTTTCTTGTGAAGTAAGATTTAGAAGCAATAATTAAAGTCAGTGTCTTCGTATAATTAGAGGAAAGATATTCATTAAATACACCCACTAGCGGCTAAGGCAACGCAATTAGCCTGCAGTCGTATTTTGGCGTGCATTGCGTCAATGCGCTAATTGAATCGCGTTTACTATGGATGAAAATCAAAATTTGGATAGGTGGATAGTCTGGAAGTGCATGGATGGCAGCCATTTATCCATACTAGGTAGATGGACTAAATACGCTATTATTCTCGCAACATTTTACCCACCGCGTCCTTCCTTGATACCTCGTCCAATTTTGCGTCCGGATTTATGCAAGGTAAAAGCGGTTGCCGTAAGTATTCCCATTATTTTATTAATTGACCACTTAATATAGATACCTAATAAGATGTATCGTTGTTTTTCACTCAGTTTAGTACTCCATCCCACGATAGTATAATCAAACTATTCTCTGTACTGCGTGGGAATAGATTCACTTGGTCTCTGAAACCTGAGTCTAGAAAACGAGCATTACTTTTTTTTCTATTCCTGGAAATTTGAAGTATTTTTAGAAATTCTATTTTAAAGCTACGCCTTTAGTTCTTAATTTCAAGATTTACCTAATTCCTTCCTTTTGCTGGACCACATCCTGAATGCTTGCATTTTTTTGCAGATACCCCATCTTCCTGCAGCACCATAAAATCTTCAAAATTCTCTACAATGCCACGTCTATTTCTGCAATACAATACGAGAGAGACACCAAAGTGAAGTATGGCAGAAGTTGTTTAGGTGCGCGCCTGAAGTAATGCAATCAAGGATCGCCGCTTTCTTTTGTTACGTGGTTAAATGTTTCAGTAGTGTTTCTTTTATGGAGGTGGAACGATAGTTTAAATATTTCATAACTGAGGAAGTTCCTTTTTATTTAACCTAGTTAGTCTAATCTTCTGTGTCACGAGTTGGCAAGAGTGTCCCCTATTTCCCTTTCTCGAGGTCACAGTTCTCGGCTGACCTCTTCATCATTGGAGACTTCCCCCTCACTTTTCCTTCAATAACCTGCTCACACTTTTTCCTCACCTCAATTTTTCTTAAATACGTCGGATAACTTTAGAAATATTGCTAATTTTGTGATCAACATTTTTTCCCGTGAGTCCAATGAACCTGCATTTTTTTAACATTTGTTCTAAACATTATGAAATAGCCTTTCCTTAATTTTGGTTCAAGTCCTCCAACAGTATATTTAATGGGGTTGAAAAGTTACAAAAATTGGACTTTTGCGTTCTCCTCTGACATGTATCTCCGGAAGCAATGGATATCTGCAATATCTAATTTGATACTAAATGTCTGCAAGATCTAAATGCCCAAATGCATCATCTGCTGGCATGTTTTTTTTCAATTGCCACACTCTAATGTCGTATACTCATATTTTTAGGCTCAAATCTCATTTTTATAATTACGGAATGTAATTTTATTTTAAAAAAAGCCACATGTTGCGATTTTAACTACCCACACAATTTCATTAACGTTCCTACAATACTTGGAATTTACGAAAATATCACGTGCGTCATTATAGGTTATTTTATTGCAGTGAAATAGGTATTACAATCAATGAAATGCTGGGAAATAGTGCATATTTTCTTGTTAATTAGTATTATTCCTTCCTCCTTTCATGGCGCACAAAATGTCTTTTCTTTTCCAACCCCTTCCTTGCTTGACTTGCGCTCTTCCTTCAATCACCGTCTTCAAACGCACGAGAACCATCGCAAATCAAAACGCTTTGCAACCTTATTTCCTGCCTTTTTTGATTTTCAATTAGATATATTACCTTTGTAGATTCTTCCTGGTAAGAAGTTAAGCTGGAGAATATGTAAACGTAACGCGCTGATCCCTGCCCAGAAATATTAGAATACTCTCCATTCAATGGATAGTTGGAGGCGAATTATTGTTTTTGAAGCGCGAGGGTAATGCACGAGCGTAAACGTAAAACACTTGTCCAACCGCTACACTATCGCTCTTTCCTTCACTTTTTTTTCCTCTTTACTTCTGTCAATCCAAGTGTCCGCTTCATTGGATCCTTTGTCAAAGAAGGGGAAACTTGACTATTGTCGAACTATCATCACGAAACCGTTTATGCCAATATTTTCTCATTAGGAAGGATTCCTTATAGCTAGCCCATCAAAATTAATATTACAATAGTCGGATGGAAGAGGCGAGTCTGTTTTTTTAACTGACAATTAAAATGAAAGAAAGTCGAGGATTTGCGCACTTTGGTTCGCTCTCTCTCTCTCTAATGGCAGGCCGAATGAAAAATCTGCGGCGTAGAAGGCATCGCATGAATAAAAAATGCTCGGGCATTCCGACGTGCCCAACAACCACCCTCCATATTTAGGGTCACGTTTTAAGTCGACGGCCGCGAGCAGTTTTTGTGATGCGATGGTTTTTTTCTCCGCTTTTAAAATCGCGACATCTCTTAGTCAACGTGTATCCACTCGCTCTTTTCATCTCAATGCGACTGCGTCTACGACGTGAGACGATTCCATTCATCGCTTAAGGTTCCGAGAGCTGACGACGACGAACCGTTCGTTCGTTGGCAGAGGCTGCCATGCGCACATGCCGACTACGTTAGTGTCGCGTGTGAAGGGTGGTTACGTGAAAACCGAGTGATATAGGGGAAGATGTGATGAGAGCAATATTTACGGTACATTTCATCTTCGTTACGGATCCATCTTGAGAAGCGATAGTGTGCCAGGAAAGTCTAAATGATTGGATAAGGAAAATTTATGAACAACTTATTGAGTAGCTTCAGGCGTGATGTGGTGGAAGTCGAACATAACGAAAATTGATCGAAGCACATTTCCACTTGATAAATCAAGTGGAAAAAAGCTTCGGATTCATAATCTAGAACTTCTAATCATGCCTGATATTTTATTTCAAATCCAATTTTTAACTTATTCTGAGTACCTTTTTGAACCATTCTCTTGACCAGGAACTTCAGTCGATAAACTTATTTGTAATCATCATCTATGTATGCAGTCACATTGCCATTTGGACATCCTATGATCCAGGTAAGAATCCCTGTCATGGCGAATGATTTTTACGCTCTGAATTTGTTGCACTCAAGTTAATATTTCAACTAAGATTTCTCTACTGAATCCTTTGCGAAGAGTTTATATGGTTGTGCCTTAGTGTCAAAAAAGGCAGGCATTCTACATTTAATTCTATTTTAATGCAATTATTTCCTTAGGAAAAAGATGAAGATTAGGTTCGATGTCATTATAAATGACATACTACCTTGATCAAAAATTTCCCGGAATTTATTCAGAAAATTAAAAATACAAGTTTATTCATCTAAATCTATATTGTCCCCTTCAAAGTAATCCCCATCGACTGCAACACACTTATGCCAGCGCTTGATCCAATCCTCGAAACATTTTTTATATTCGGTTTTCGGTATGTCCATCAGTGCTTCCTGCGATTTTTCCATTACTTCCTCTCGGCTGCTAAAACGCGTTCCCCGTAATGGTTTTTTAACTCGATTGAACAGAAAGAAGTCACAGGGAGCCAAATCAGGTGAATTCGGTGGCTGTTGGATGGTATTTGTTGCATTTTTCGTCAAAAAATTACGAATAATGATAGCACTGTGCGACGGTGCGTTATCATGGTGCAAAATCCACGAGTTTTCTGCCCACATTTCTGGTCTCTTTCGGCGAATTGCTTCACGCAAACGTCTCATAACGCCCAAATAATACTCTTTGTTTACTGTCTGGCCTTCTGGCAAAAATTCATGATGCACTACACCGTTGTAATCCATGAAAACCGTCAGCATTGCCTTCTTTTTTGACTGAAAACGACGTGGTTTTTTTGGTCTCGGCTCATTTGGTGAACGCCATTCACTTGCCTGATGTCTGGATTGCGTGTCGTACTCATAAACCCACGTCTCGTCTCCAGTAATGATCCTTTTGATGAATGTGGGATCGGATTCAGCCTCGCAAATCATGTCTTTTGCGACGTCAACACGGTCTCTTTTTTGCATGAAATTGAGGTCTTTTGGCACCAACTTTGCTGCTACACGACGGAAACCCAAATCATTAACCACAATGTCTTGGGCGGATCCATAGGCAATGTTCAAGTCCTCCGCTATTTCTCTGATGGTTAATTTGCGGTTATTGACCAACATTTCTTTTACTTTATCAATTTTTTCACCGACTTTCGATGTCGATGGTCTGCCACTGCGTTCATCATCTTCGATTGACTCACGACCACTTCTGAACCGCTCGTGCCACTGGTAAACGACCGTTTTTTTTAGAGAATCGTTGCCGAAACACTTTTCCAACATTTCCAACGTCCGTGCGCCACTAAATCCGTTTTTTACGCAAAATTTAATACAAGTTCGTTGTTGCAAATTTAAATCCATTTCTGCAATTGTAAAAAATCGCCAACACACACAGAGATAGATGTACTCTTGGCTACGTAACTTTTGCAAATGTCAAGTTATGACACTAAGATTTAAAGGGAATATCAACAACAGATGTACCAATTTAACAAAAAAAACAGAACTCAAATCGGAACGATGGGAGCGCCACACGGTGGTTATTCCGGGAACTTTTTGATCAAGTAGTATCCTGCGGAAGAAGGACGAGTATTCGAATCTGTTGATGACGGCGTCATACCCTCTGATTTTATCTCGGTAGTCCAATGTACCGATATAATTTGATGCCGCAGTAAACCCCTCGGTACTTCAAGAGAACTTAGATATCCTGTGCCTTTCTGAGAGTCTAAGTTTTGCCTGCTCTCTTCGAGAATCAAGAGGCTCCTAACCTAACTCCTCCACCATGACTGTCATGCTTACTCTCTTCTCGTAGCACTTTTTAACAAACCGAGCATATTTTATGTGAACATTTTCCAATTCCTAATTGGCATTATCTCCTATGGATCCCAGATACCTGCCACCTAGTCCAAATGTGGACTAAGGACAGCGTAGTCGTCCGTCTCTTTTTCATTAAATTTTCCTAAAACCAGTCAGATGAAACCTAGCTTCTTTATGGCTAATCCGTGTATTCTTTTGATAAGCAAACCCTTCGAAAGGAGTTATGATGGTGTGGCACCCAAATATTTCACTTATTCTGAAACGATTACTTCCATTCCAACCATCTTTTAATTTACGTTCTGCTTATCTTTCCTCTCAGTACAAAACTTCAGCGTTGTGCATTCTCTGACACTTAATTCTAGCCTCCATTCTTCACATCACCCCGCTATCCAGTTGAAAGCTTTAGCAAGTAGCCTGCAATCTCCTGATGTCTTTAGTTCTATGTTAATCACTGTATCGTCGGGAAATAATCTTATTTTGCAGCTAACGTGGAATGTAAGGCCAATTTTCCATGTCAAGAAGAGTAGTGGCCCCTACACAATTCCCCTGCTCCACTGCTTAAGTTGCACCCGCCTCTAAAGAACTCAACCCATCCACGACTACGTTTGTTTACGGTTAGCTAAGAAAGTCCTAATCCATTTGAACGCTTGCTCGTTCATATCACAATGCAAAATTTTTGTGCCAATTTCAAGTGAGGGAACTGATCGAAGGTTTTTAAAATAAAATCTAAAAATGGAAGATCCACTTTTCTATTACCTTATCCCGACTTCAGGATATCATAATAAAAAGATTATGTAATTATAAGATTATGTAAAAGTAATTATAGTCTTGTTGATGTTTGTATGTTTGTGTCCTTATATGTTGCTGTTATACGTGTCACTATAAATTGACAATCCTGCTGTATGTGCACAATTTTTACTAAATAAATAAATAAATAAAGGTCCAGTTATTTTGTACATTATCTGGTGTTGCTAAACCCGTACTCCATACGGCAGATTATGTTGCTACTATCGAGAATGATAGTTCTTGTGTTTGCAGTGATATATCCAAAGTTTTTTTCAGGATATCGGCATCAAAAAAAAGGTCTGTAATTACTAGGATCTTTCCTATGGCTTCCATTGCAGAGGAGAGTAACGAGCTATATTCCAAAAGCAAGGGTCGGTTGTTCAATCCGGCCGTCAAAAAATATGTTCGCTAGAAAAGGTTTTTTGTTGACGGTTTTAGTTTCCTACAGATCTACATCCCTTTTCTACATAATCGCCTTTCACTTTGAAGAACTATTCATGACGCTGTACCAGCTTTTTCAATACCTCAGCACAGGAGTTTGTCACCTGGGATTTGAACCACTTGAAAACGGCGGTCTTCAGTTCCTCGTCGTCTTCAAACTCTTGTCCGCCAAGCGATTGCTTCAAATGCAAGAAGAGGGAAAAGTGGCTTGGTGGAGGGTCAAGCCAACTCATTCCTTTCAATAGCGGCCCAAAAACGATCGTGCACTCGGCATTCAACGTTCTTTGTAATGGTCGGTAAGTATTTCCTTGTCCCGCCTTGCACACCATTTGTAATATCTGAACTTTTCTGTAAAAATCTCGCAAATAGTGGTGCGTCCAAAAAGAGAAAATTTATCAGCCAAGAGCGCCAACGGTCAACCGTTGATCGGAACTCAGTTTTTGGTTCACTTACTCAACGATTGAATCGGTCAGGGTACTGGGTCCGATCCATCATGAACATTTGTGCGGTCATTTATGAAGATTCGACTCAATATATCCTTAAGTCATCATTCTGAATCCATGAACAACTAGGCACAACTCACGATGAATGTGGGCGGCTGATGATCCTTTTGCAAATACAAAAATCAAATCACAGCACGCAATTCGCAACTGGCGGGAGCAAATACTTTTGCGAACATCATTACCTGCATCCATCGACAGGCGAACGACTACTTAATCAAAACAATAATTTCGGTTGCTTCGAAAACATTCAATAGATGTCGCAGCATGTGTACTACTTTTTTTGAACCGCCATAATTTAAACACAAGAAAACGGCCCTGGCTTTTGGAATATGCCTGGCATGTGACTACATTTTCTGTATTAATATTTCTTTTGAAGACCTGAAAGTAATTATTTATGCTGTCATTTTTTACTCTGAAGCCATTTAGCTATTTTCAGCATTTTATGAACATAGAGGTGGATGCTTAAGTTGTACTTTTCTGAGGTAAACCTAAATGATTTTGGGTTATAATCTGAATATTCGCACAATATTTTTCTTCCAATGGTTCGCAATGCCTTGAGAATAGTGTTTTTTCATTTTTTCTAGGTATTCTACCAGTTAAACCTCTGACATCTTAACTAGAATATTGTAATTTCTTTTAAAACTGTTTTTAAAATGTCAATGAGATTATCATGGTCACTTGAACTTCAATGTGCTCTCTCTGCTGTGCTATCGGGAGTACTGAACTACAGGACTACTTTGTCCTGCATATGTGGTTCTTCATTAAAGCTTCGTTGCTTGCAAGGAATAAAATTCTTTATCTCATCTCTTATAACATTTATCACCAATTTTCTAAAAATAAAAGAAATTGAGCTCGTAAATTAATAAAATGAAGAAAAACTCCAATAGTTTTGACTTATTACTGATGTAGGAGTTTTTACTTTCTTTTAATAACCAATTTTACTGTGTACTGTGTCATCGCTGTGAGTTTCCAATATAAACGCTTGAAGTTCTTGTATTGGTTTCTCCCAAAACCCATTAAAATTCTTTGCGTTGAATGGACACACCTTACGCTTTTTCTTGAACAATTTCGTGACCTTAGTTTTCATTTCTACAAATATAGCCTTGTGATCACGAATGCCATTTATAATGACCTCGTTTGTAATAATGTTTGGGTCTGCTTAATATTAATTGCAAAATGACAAGTACAATGTTATTTCCAGTGTGCTGTTTGAATATTTTTTATACCGATTTTGACGTATATAAATAAACTCTTCACATTAATCGCGATTTTTTTGCCAGTTCTCCCACGCAATAGTTGTCTCAATTTATATTCGGCAGGTTAAACAAATTTACTCATTGAAGATGAGGCATAATAACTTCGATTACGGAGATGGATTGCATTGTAGAGGCATATGTAATTTGAAAGAAGAATGCAAACATGTATTTACGTTTGTCCTGGCATTACATCGCAGAGCCATGTAAAATAAAACTTAAATGGCGGAAAGCTAAGTTTAATTTGGGTCGTATCGTATCATGACCTCGTAGTTCAGTAAGTAAGAGTAGGTATTGATGCGTACTTAGAGTCACGCTAAACACCCACAGAAATATTGTCCAATATGAAACGAATACAGAACATCTTTGTCAGTTTTAGAAATGCCCAAACCCGCGATAATCATAACTAAATAAAGTGTGGAATGAATAATTTTTATGTTGTCAAACTGTGTGTTATAATTCTTTCACCTTCTTCACAGTGCATACATATCTGGCATTTTTCATTCTTGGCTACCACTTTTAACGCTTCTCCATACTGTTAACTTGTCGTTGAAGAATTTCTAAAAGATTCCTTCGAGTAGTACAGTTTTTAGGGGAGGCGATCGGCAGGTGGAGAGAAACCCGGCGTCGGCATTAGCCTACTGTTAACGCCAGGCGCCAAGGGGTCCGCAGTTTGACATCTTATCCGACGGACGGCGTACTCACTCAAAGTGCTTTCCACAAAGCACCTCGAGTAGGGATCGGGATACCACTGAATATCTGCCGCCTCTGGGATTCTAACCCGGGCCCTCTGGGTGGGAAGTCAGTACGTTAGCCACCGCTCCATTCCGATCTCCAAAGGTGCCTGGGAATATTAATCAGATGCACAGCTACGGAAATCGCAAAACTTTGAAATATGCATATCTGATTCTCTAATGATGGAAATTCAACTTAATGGTCTGTGCGGCACAATTCTTGAGAATTAAAGCTTCACTGTTATGTTTGCAAGGGCGTCAACTTCTATTGAATGGCTAGATAGTCCAACTACTCAGCGCAAGTCACAAAGGAGGCTCGCATTCCAAGCGCACGAGGCCTTCTTCCGAAGGAGATTGCTTTTTGATCGTTACACCGAGTGCCTCCGGACGACTCCGTTTTAAATCTCACGGGGTCTTGGCGGAGTGGATGGCTTCGTTTATGTAACTTACGAGGGAGCGGCAACCCTCGACTGAGCCACAAAATACGATTCACGCAAATTTCTTCCCCGCTAAATAGCCCCCGCCTCCCGCCCACTCCCACCCCCTCCCCCGAACGGCAAAGGGGTGAACCACCTCCCACGCTCCTTCACTCCGAGCATATTCCCCTTCCGAAACCTCCCTCCCTCCCCCCCCGCCCTCCCCTAGTCACCCCTGCCTGCCCCTCGCGCTTCTTCCAACCGGAAATGAGGGTGGCAGGTGCAATCCTTGCCCTTCTTCCACAGAAACCGGATTTCTGCGGAAACGAATCCGTTTTCGAATGCAGCAAGCGCAGTGATTTTGGAATTAAGAAGAAGGGGGAATGAAATAAAACCGAGAGGGAGGCGTAAGGGGCTCTCCGAGACTGCTCGCTCTCTCCCTCCTCCTCACCCCTTACCATCCCCCACTCGTCCTCTCGCCCGCCCGTCGCCACCCCTGAATGGGGGACCCTTGCCCGGGGGTGGTGGTGCTGTTGCTGGCGCCTGCTCCAGGTGCACGGGGCGGAGGGGTAGGGGCATCCTTAGAGAATACTTTTTTCGCATCAATAGCGTCTTCCGGTTGTGATTCGTTGGAATCTTAATGATCGTATTTGCAGAGTGGACGCTGTTTGGCTCGAAAAGTTGTTGCTGCTGTTATAAAAATAATAATAATTATTATTATCATTGCTATTATTATTATTATTATTATTATTATTATTATCACTACTAATACCATTCATGGTATTCCACAGTTTAAGGTAGATTTTGGATGGACACAGACTATTCAACGATACAGTTATTTGCTTCTCCTAACAGAATACAATACAATCTGATATCTGACACTGATGCAATCCCCTTTTCAATTCCAAATACTTTCTTCCGCCCTTCATACCGTCCAACCTTCCCATTCTATTCCAACCCCTCACTTGCTAGCGCATGGTTCTCCCCGCTATAAGAGACGTCAACATCCCACCTCCAATCGAAATGCTCTTCTTCCATATTTCCTGCTTCCACTGGATTTATTACTTTATTTATACACACGCTGCGAGCAAACGATTTCCTGAACACATCTTATCTTATGCCATGCAGTGGCAGTTTTTCAAATAAGAGTGAAAATTGCCTATCATCTCTAAAAACGTACGGCTCATTTTCTCACAGCATTAACAGACTACATCAATTTATTTTATTTATTCATACCCTGCAAGCCACCGCCAGGGTGTGTGGCAGGGGGTTAATGCACACCGGAATAATTTTACCCGAATATGACCCCACCGCGGTCTAACAATGTTATTCTGATCCCCTATTTTTCGTGGAAAAAATTGCATCTTACATTTATCTGTTCTACACTTAATCTCCCTAATTTTACTGGCATGATTTCTCCCACCGTATTACCATGGGGTAAATATTACATTTTCAATATCACTGCTTAAGAGACATCCTTCCAATTTATGCAAATGCACCAATCTGCAATTTAACCTTCGCTCCGTGAGTGATTCCCAGCCGCCCAGCTGCTCTAATATTTTGGATACGCTACTAAGTTTATCGTAGTAACGTTTTACAAATCCTACTCCTCTACGTTGCACGCGATCCAATTCGGCAATTGATCCAACTTTGTGAGGATCCCATATACTTGCAGCATATTATTCTAAATGAGGCCTCAAGATTTATGCTTACCAAAAATGTGCTTAGCTAACTTATACGAATATAGCTCTCATATTTTATGAACGATTTAGAGAAATGAAGATCACGTGAAAAGCTCAAGAGAATTTAAATTAAAAGGCAAATCTTGGCCAGTTGGCATCAAATACTGACGCATTCCGTCACTTAGTTCAATTTAATAAATAGTAAACGGCTGCTTGCGCCCTCGAAGAATTTTGTTATAAACTCTCAAATATCACATTGGAGTATGTTACGTATTATACTATGAAACCTGGAAGTGGCCTTTTGAGCACGCTTCTTATATTAAGATTTGTTTCCCATAAAACTAGCAGAGAAACTATTAGATTACAGGTCTGTACAATTAGTCAAGATATTATTAAATTATGTTTGCGAGTACGTCAGCATCTGCTAATCCAGAAATCTCGTGTTCAATTCTCAGCTACGTAGGATTTCCTCCTCATAAGATTGGATTGTTTGAAAATGTCCTTGTTGCTTTTTATTGTTTGACAATTTAATTTAGAGGCTGATTTGGTCGATTTTTTCCATATCGAATTTCAATAAGAAAAAGTTCCATCGTCGGGAAAAACCGCAAAACGTGGGCTTGACCATTCCGGAACGCCTGGAGTCACCAAGTGTCAATAATGAATGAAAGTTATTATATATTTATGTTGCATTAGTCCTGAAACAGCACTTGGACCTTTACATGGGACTTCTAACATTGATATAACAATTTGAGAATTAAATATAACCATTTCAAATAAATAGTGCTTCCGGTGAAGCGATCCAAGGATCGCTCAATGTTGAGCGGGAAGATGCAATAAATCGTTTTTTTTTCGTCAAAGCATAAGATTTATAGCCACATCGTCACCATAAATCATTGAAAGGTAAAAAAACTAATTTTGTGGTTTTCAGACGTGATTCCCCCATAGTTTTTTCCCGCCTACTTTCCTATTGCCGCCGTTCTAACACCCCGGCTTGTGGTGCATTGCATTCATGTGCATGTAACATGGCCTTAGAATATTTAATTCAGTTCCAGGGGTACATTCCAAAGACTCAACGTCAAGAGAGTTGGATGGGTACGAAAGGTTCATTCGCGTGTGCTGCCTCCTCTTCTGAGAACGGAGACTAAGTCAATTGATTTCAGAGAGAGATGTCCGATGGCGATCAGCATTTCTCAACATTATTGGAGTTTAACGATCGTTAACGTGGACTTTCCTCTCTTCCCCCTCCCCCGTACCGTCGCAATTCCTGAATCGAGGACGGATCCCCTCGCGGGGCGAGGAGGAGGGGACCGCAGAGCGGGGGGGGGGGGGTTGCCGCTGGCGCCAATTCCAGGAGGGCACTCCTCCCGTTCCTCCGTGCGGATGGATGCTGGCCGACCAGCGTTCTCGCCCTCTCCCTCGCGCGCACCCTCTTCCCACACCCCGCAGCACGCCCTCGCTCTTCGCCCGGAGTGTCGTCGCCTTGGCGTAAGGAAGCCGTCGCGACAGCCGCGGAGACCCGTGTGTCCTTGGGGTCCGTCACCGGCGACCTCAAGTGCGGGGGTGGGGGCAGAGTTCGAAGCCCGCGGGATGAACTTTCGCAAAGTACCGTTGCGCGAGTCTCCGCGTGCTGTTGAATCGCGTCGGGAATTTAAAACCTCCACGTGAGATTCGCTTGATAAACTGAGTTTTCCCTTTGCATTCGCCCAATCAGGTTGGTCAGATTATGGATTTCACAAAATATAATTTCCGCGAACGTTTCATGAAGATAGGTACGTACATGTTTAATTGGAGTAACTCGAGAGCCGAAGTGCATACGGTAGCTCATTGGGTTCGCCTGAAGGATACGTCTACGTCAATAATCCCTCCTGCGCTTTGCTTATTTGTTGATATCTGTCAGCGACGCTGCTTCGGGATCTTTTGGTGGCGGCCATTATGAGGTATTTGTGGAAACGATTTCCTGAACACATCTTATCTTATGCCTTTGAGTGGGAGTTTTTAAAACAACAGTAAATATTGCCTATCATCTCTGAAAACGTGCGCCTCATTTTCTCACAGATGTTACAGAACACATCCAAGTATTTTATTTTTTTATTTATACACTGTAAGCCACCACCAGGATGTGTGGCAGTGGGTGAATACACACTAGAATAATTTTACCCAAACATTACCCTATCGCGGACGGACAATGTTATAATGCTCCCTTGTAGTTCGCGGAAAAAATTACTTATTAAATCTATCTGTTCTACATTTAATCTCGGTAAATTTACTAGTATGATCCCTCCCACCGTAGTACGATGGGGGTAATAATATATTTTCAACATCACTGCTGAAGAGACATCCTTCCAATGTATGCAAGAGCTTCATACTGTCATATAACCTTCGCTCCGTGAGTGATTCCCAGCCTAGCTGCTCCAATATTTTGGATACGCTTCCAAGTCTATCGTAACAATGTTTTACAAATCTAGCTTCTCTACGCTGTACGCGATCCGATTTCGACAATTAATCGAACTTCGTGAGGGCAGCATATTCTTAATGAGGAACTCAGCGAGAAATTACATTTCTATTTCATCCTTTCATCACATTCACCAAGTAGTCTTCCAATTAATCCTAAATTTTTGTCTGCTTGTACACATTTTCCCCGCATGTTTCACCCAGGAGAGGTCGTGAGTGAGGAGTGAGTGTAACGCCTAGGCATTTAATAGTCTATATATTCCATTTTGGTGTTCCCGATGTAGTAGGCGTTCGGTGGGGAATTGCTCTTTTTACAAAAATTTATGACTACGCACTTTTTTAAGTTTAGTTCTAATTGCCAAGTGTCGCACCAGCGTTGTACAGCATTAAGGGCATCTGCCAAAGCGGCTGTGTCCTCAGGATCACGAATATCACGGTAAACCACTGCATCGTCGGCAAATGAACGTATCTTACTACTACTTCTTACATCAAACTCAATTATGAAGACATTATAGGGAGAAATTACTACTGCAGCAGATAAAACATGTAACGTCAATTGACCTTACATGTTTTATGCCGACCCCGGTGGCGGCGGGGTAACGTCCTCGTCTGCCATTCCAAGGGTCGCGGGTTCGATTCCCGCCTGGGTGAGTTTCCCTCCATCTAGGGCTTGGGTGTTTGTAAATGTGTCCATTGTTATCGTTGTTAATAGTTCGATGTAAAGGCCAAAGTGTGCTGTTTTCGGACGAATACTAAATAAATAAATAAATAAATTATCTGCTGCAAGGGGCAATATTTTACCCTCACTCTCCCTCAAGGTATTTTTCTCCTTCTTCCTCCATCAAACACACACACGCAAATACATCGATAGAACATTTAAGATTAAAATAAGTCATGAATTTCGTTCCTATATCAATTGTCTACCAACTTTATCGTGAATCTGAGGGATTTTATTTTTCTTCTTCCGAATCATCTCGTCCTCCGTTTGTAAACAGTTCCACTGTGTCCTTTCTTTATGCTGTCATTGATTTCCTTACTGTTACTTTCCATCCACTCTTCCATGACCTTTTTGCGCTCTCGTACGGCTTAGTTCCTCAATTTTTTTTAAGACTTGCTTTAATTTCATTTCTTGTACTCATAGCTTCTGCTTGCCTCTAGGAATTTTCTTATTTGAGCTGCTGCTTGGATTTTGTCGCCTTAATTAAGAGTGTCCCAACCGCAACTCCGTTTATTGTATCTTTCTATGTCCTTTAATTTTTTAATAAGATTCTATGATTTCCAAACCACTCTATTTTTCTCACAATACCGGCATTTCGTGGTAAATGAATTAGACAGTGATTTTGGGAGTTAATAACCATATAACGGTTGATATTAAGCTACTGTTTTCTCTTTGGCTGCTTATTTCAATATTTTTACTGACAATTTTGCCCTTCTCTTGTACCCTCACGAGTATTACTCCTCATCGTCGGCATTTATTCGCATTGGCTGACATTAATGCAAATGAATTGAATTGAGTTTGTGACACTGTGACGAAAATGCACCCACAAATGGCCGAGGTGGGCCATTAGTGGAAAACCTCCGAAACGGGTAACAACAGATGAGTCGCAGGGCTTAAGATATAGGCCTCCCCAGGTTGGAGGGGCGACATGGGGTGAGTTTATTGCCTCGCGCACACGTGCAAACTCCAAGGGATGAAAATGCGCGGTGCTCGGGGTGAGGGGCGTGGGAAGGGGAGGGAAGGCCTTTGCCGGCCGGCCCTACCCTTGCAGTCCGAATGCCTCCCTCGAACTCCGTGCACGTGTTCCTTGCGGACGGGAGACCTGACTTGCTAATCCAGAGGCATTGGCCATAAAAAAGGTGACGGTTTCGCTCGGCGGTCATTCGCAGCAAAAAAAAAGAGGGAGTGTGAGAAAAATAAACTATCACCTGCATTGGATTTAGAGAGAAATATTGGTAAACAATTCGAGCTCTTGAAAGAATTCAATATTTCCAAGATTTTAATCAAATGTGGTCAATCATTGAATGTGTTTTTTTGTTTCAAAGATTATTTTGCTGGAACGCGTCTCATGATTGGGAGAGGATACTTGCAGCATCATCTCACGCGCCCAATAACTCTCGTACGAATTATGATATAACACATCTGGAAGCTAAGCGGGTGAGTGATAAGCGAAGTGATATGTCGCCGTTTTGGTTTGACTATGTCAACTTTATTCTCTCAGGACGTTCATCCTCATAATTTGTTCGGCTACTCCAAGTTATTATTCAATAATAATACGAGGTCTGTTCAAAAAGTATCACGAATTTTGTGTTTTTTCAAAAATTATTTATTTATTCATGAATATCTATTTTGTCCCCTTCAAAGTAATCCCCATTAGATTCGATATACACTTGTGCCAATGTTTTTCCAATCCTCGAAGCTCTTCAAAAAATCATTTTTTGTCATCTTGTCCAGCTCCTCATTCTATGCAGTCTTTATGTCGTCAATCGTAGCGTAGCGTCGCCCTTTCATGGGCCTCTTCAGTCACGGGAACAATGCACATAACTTGCTCGTAATATTCCTTATTTACCGTTCTACCTTGTGGCAAGAACTCATGATGCACCTCACCCCTGCATTCAAAGAAAACTGTAAGCAAAACTTTCGCATTCGACCGAACTTGGCACGCTTTTTTCAGTCTTGGCTCGTGCTGCAGCTTCCATTGGGATGATTTAGCTTTGGTTTCCACGTCTTAACCACAAACCCATGATTCGTCCCCAGTTATGACCCTCTCGAGCGAAGTTTGGTAATCAATGTGGACAGAGTCCAACACCTCATTATCAATGTTAATTCAATTAATGGTTTCTGGCGTAACTTTATGGAACCGATTCATTATAAATAAATGAAAGGACTAACTTTGTAGTTCCACACGAAAACGATTTATTCACACGACCCGGGTTTCGAAGTAAAACTTCATCATCAGGTCGTGTGAATAAATCGTTTTCGTGTGGAACTACAAAGTTAGTCCTTTCATTTATTTACAATGTTAATTCGTTTTTGTTTTTGGTCGAAATTGATCAATTTTGATACGAATTTCGCGGCGACCCTTGACATGCCTGAATCATTCGTAAAAATCGAATGGCACGAACCAATCGATATGTTTAGGTCCTCAGCAACTTCTTTAACGGTGATTCGACGATAGGTCAATGCTATTTTCTTCACTTAATCAATGTTTTCGTCTGTTGTTGACGTGCTCGGGCGTCCGGCGCGCTCTTCGTCGTTCACATCTTCTTGGCCCTCTGAGATAATTTTGTACTACCGATAAACGTTGCTTCGGTCCCAACTAGCTTCTCCACATGCCATAGCCAACATTTGAAATCGAAAATCAAATATACGTAACCCACGAAAATTCAAAATTCGCGATAGTTTTTGCCAGACCTCGTGGATGAATACAACACAGCTTATATGTAAATACACAGAATACCCCGCGATCTGCTTCGAGGACGGACCTTTTCCATATAATATATACCATGGCATATAGAGTAAGCTTATCGACTTTCTAATAAAAATATTGTACATAAGGATATTTACACCCTCTTTGGAGAAATAATCCCATGTAGCAGTGATTGCAAATATTTAGGCGTTTACTTAACTAGGGATCTTAGGTGGGGAGTCCAAGTAGATAATGTGACACGGAAGGCATTTAAAGTACTTCATTGGGTAATGAGAAATTTAAAAGAAAGTAGCGTAGCCACGAAAGAAAAATCATATAACTTACTGGCTAGTCCTATCCAAGAATACTCGTCCATAGTACGGGATTTTATCCTTGTGGTTCAATCGGCCAATATAATGAAGGACCGCAATGATTTCATCCACGTCACAATAAACACGGCCGCCCTCCACCGATCTAAAAGTGTCATTTTTAAGTCAATGGCCTTCCATCCCAATTACTTCAACATATTTTACTCTCTCTCGTTGCAATTTTTTAACTAATTGAACGGGCATTCACCGAACATTTTCCGCTACCGAAATTCCCTCTTCCAATTTACGGAAATTGTATGCAGAAAGATGAACTTAACTTATTTAATTCCTTACATATTTTGGGACATCTTCATATATTACGGTTTTATATTATTTATTTTATTTTATTGCAGTCTACTCTTGAAAATTACTTAAAAACTGATTCTTCTGCCTTCCTTTCGCCCTCATGTTTCTTCTTCTCTATTTATTCTGCATCATCGAGGTCTTCCCACGGGCAGTCATGCCAACATTTGGTCGTGGGTCTCCCTCTTTTCAATTTCCCTTACATTTATATCCAATACTCGTCTCCCTGCCTAGCCTTCCTCCCTTTTCATGAAATGGCATTACACCCTTGTATTCCCATTGACTATCATCCAACCTTTACCTTCACAGACTGAATCTTTCTAGAATGCTCAGAGTTATGATCAATCGTTTCTGGAGTAACTTTGAGCAATTTTTCCAACATGAACGACGTCAAAATAAAAACTTTGTAATTTTTCATAGAAAATGCTTTTTAGTAAATTAAAGAAAATAAACTTAAATGCATTAAAGTTTATTTTCTATGTGGAATTACGAAGTTTTAACTGAACGTTATTCATCCTTAAAGTTCATCCATTATTTGCGAGCATACGAGTAGAAGCACACAGATCCGATGACCTTTGGAATTCTTTGTTAGAAAAAAATCGAAGAAAAGTGATAAGTGGAATGTTCTTTTGCTCACTGGCTTGAAAGGTCAGTAAATATGCCATGTGTATATTTCAACATTTTCATTCACAATTTATATTTGCCTCGTACTCAAGTGGATATATCACTGAGCTACCGATCGGAAGACGCGAGTTCGATTCTGGGTGACGCCTCTAGATACCGTCAGCTTCACCGACCGTGTGATTTTTAGGAGTGCCACATATCCCTATCCTGATGTGTAAATTTAACATGCTGTTAGGGATTATACAAGTATTTTCTGAGCTGTACCTTCCCTTATTAAGCAAACTTGCAGGCCGCATATTATTTCAAATGCCATTCAAATTCTATACAACTAAAGCAATACGTGGGTATACTGTGTTCACTCAATATTCAGTACTCAGATTGATTGAAAATGAAACTTTTGCAGTCATTGCCTGAACTATACTGTTTTGTCAGTTTCACTGTGCTGTGAAACGTTTTGGGACAAGTATTTCATTATAATTTAGGGTTAAATTTATTAAGGGTTCCATTAATTCCCCAGAAACATGGGATAAAGTTAACAACATTTAATTTTAAATAATGAAATTCAGATATGACGAAATGTTTTTGCCCATGTATTGGTTACATTTGAAAATTGTGTTGGTATCCGTCTAGAAAGGACTGTAATTTACACCTTCCAAATGCTTCCAGAAGGTGAGACAGTTATTTCGTGTTACAAGCGATAATTCAATCGCCGATAAGTCCCAGTTTGAATATCATAATGACGAGGAAATAATCATCAAAGTGAGACGCATCGAATTTTATTTAAACTAATTTTGCATAATATTAAAAATTTAAGACCCCGAAAAACCATCTTCGAGCCATTAGATGACCAAGAGTCAAAGAAAAAATCCGCATATCATTGATCATTCCGCCATTAATTAGGGCACACTCGCTGCACCATGATTGCTTGTACGAAATACGTAATAGTATTATGGAAATAGAAATCGATCGAGTTGGATGAAGGCATTTAACGAAGTGAATACGCAAGCCGCAAAGCATTTTTATGTAAAACTTTTGACCAAACGGATGAACAGTAATCATAACCATGAACACAGTAATCAACCCGAAGGTCGGTCTGGTAGTTGATGGTAGAGTTCACCCAGTACTAAGCCCTATACGGCGTGTTAAATTCACACATCAGGGTTAGGGGGCCAGTTCTTTTCCCTGCGCCGGTTATGGTTTCCCAGGAAGATCTGGTACCCGAAAAATCACATAGCTTGGGTGAAGCTGCAGGTGCCCAGAGACGCCCGGGAATCGAACTCTGGACCCTCCGGTCAGTAATCCAACGCTCTACCCTCTGGAAAACCGCGACGCATCGGACGTTAGATATTAAAAAAATAAAAACTTGACTTAACGTATGCTAAACCTCTAATTTTATTCATACTTGCATATTTTTCATAACAAGATAATAACTTTTGCAGGCTTAAATTTGAAATAGATAATAATTAAACGCCTGCATGCCTTATCAATTGCATCAGGAAGTTGCATATTTCCATTTTGCTGTTATTGTCTAAGCTCGTCCTCCAAATACCCCTGTGTACGTTCTACAAGGTAATTTTTGGTTCAGGATGAGGATTGATGAGATTGGGATTTGGAAATAGCGCGCCGCACATCCAAAAGTGCAATGCCGCCCGTGTCGTGGACTGTTTAAGGCTCGCCTAATTTTTGTCGAGAGGGAGCGGCTTCCTTTCCTGACGCCGAGCCCTTCCTTACCACACCCCCCCTCTCCCACTCAGAGCACCGCCGAAATCCCTCCAACAAAGGGCGGCACTCGAACCTGTTCCTGAGTGAGAGGGCGGTCCCTTTGAGGGAGGATTCTGCGGGGCACTGCGCATGAAAGATGAGCGTTACTGAATTGTTTCGAGCGCTATGGGTGGCCGAAAAAGATTTAGCGGACTTTATTAAACGCAGGCTTCAGGGCGACAGCGCGTTCCCCGGAGACCTAGAAATCGCACAGTACGCACTTTGGAAATGACGACGGGAGGAGGTGAAGTACAACCAATCATGCTAAATTCTATTACGAAAATAAATCTGTGGCGGTCCAATGCAGCGCTGAGAGCCATCACAAGCCTTGCAGAATTTTCAAAAGAATATCTAATTTTTCATAGAAGTTTTTGTGAAAATTTAAGGACTACGAGATATGGGATAAAAAGGCTACTAAAATGACGGAAGTTTTACGTTGTTATTGGGTCCGAGGGACGATTTCCACAAACATACTGAAAAATAAATACACATGTAACCGGGAATTTTTTGGTCCAGGAAGAACAGCTTCCTTTCTGAGTAAACTAAAGTTCTTCATGGCACAAGTACGCTAGTGTTCGCAAAAATTGGGATAACAAATGCTAAACGATTATCGCATAAAAATAAATAAATGATTCCAAAATTGAAAGAAAGCTAAAAACAATGCTTGGAACACCGGTCAACACCCTGGATATTTTCATTTTTAATTTGGCAGTGATTATTGGAGTAGTTGAAAAAAAATAACTCGAGGAAATTCAGTAAAACTGCGCGAGAGAAATACGCTTTTTTTAGAGGTTTTGTTTTATTCATGTGCTCTCACCGCATCCGTTTATTCTTGGACGCATTACACTTGCGACGGAACGGCGTCACCTTAGTGTGGGAAGGTTCTCTTCCCCGTCTGGGCATGCAGTCGTGGAAATGGGTCGCGGCGAGGGGGAGCGGAAGACGGAGGCGACCGGCTCCTGTGGGAAAAATATCTCCCCGACCCCGCGGAAGCATTGCCGAAATGATTTTTTTCCTCCCGTAATCCCAGAGCACACACACACAGAGGGGGAGGGGGGGAAATGTCTCCCTCCCGTCCCCCCCCCTTGCATACAGTACGCTTGCTCTACCGCCCTCGGCTTGCAGCTGCACACAGGGGTTGGAGGGGGAGGGGGGGGGGGGAGTGCGTGAGTAAACCTTACCGTTAGCCTTTTTCCTCCTTCGCACTTCTCGTTTGGGGACCACTTCGCACACCACCCTTCCCAAACTCCCACGCACCCTCTCCCCCCCCCCCCCCCCCCCCACAACCCCTCCCCCTCCGCAACATCCTCCCCTCACTTCTCTCCTTCTTCCGCAGACGGGAAACCATCAACAAACATCCCACCTCCATCCTCTCTCTCTCTCTCACTTCCCTTCCTAACCCTGCCCACCCCCTCCCTCCCCGCTTGCTCTTCCCCCAAATTTCGGCACCAATGCACCGGGCGACAGCACCAGCACGACAAACCTTTGGCCATTTACAATCTTTCGATGTATATGCTGCGATTCGCGATGCTCATGAAATGTCAGAGGTTGCTAAACAATGCGAAAAAATGCAAATATACCATACTAACTGGTACTATAAAATATGTGACTACCAATATCTCTAGACATTTGTTAACTTCAACGTAGCGAGGAATACGACTGGCTGTAGATGCCACTTAGATAGCGACATCAAGTTGATATACATACATATCTCTATCGCCCACAAATAGACGAGTTTAACATTTGTTAGATTTCAGATAGTCAATTAAATTACAATGATGCTTATTTTATCTTATTTCTCAGAATATTCATGAGCAACACTTAAGCTAGGGTCTGAAAAATACCAACGGTTGATGGTACGCCGAAGGGTCACGGCTCTCTAAATCCGAGCGACCTTTCTGGATACCCTCAGCTGCACTCAAAGCGCTTGTGAATTTTTCTGGATAGCAGAGCTTTTTTTGAGAGACCGCAGGTGGCCAGGGAAGAAGACCGGGACCCCCGACATGTGTGTGTGCATTTCACACGCCTTTAGAACTGAGTGCGAAGTGGGCTCGATTCCCACCTCTTGCACATCGGACACTCCGAGGGAAACCCGTTGTTTTATGCGAGTGCCCACCCACGAGTGATCATCAACGGGTACTATAGCAACGACACTAGAGTCGTGTTTCATTCACCCTCCCCCATTTTATTAAGTTTTCCTTCTTTCTAACTGTATATCTTTATTGCCTATTCCTAAAGTAGGCCATTTTCAAATTATGACCACCAGATTTCCAAAACTTTGTAAACGATAGATACAATAATTTCATGAGTTTCCAGCGTGGGTGTGTGGAAGGATGATATGGGAATGAAGACCATTTCGATTTCCTCCAGGGTTTTATTTTATTATACACAAACCGATATTTCAGCGTATGACTCTCAATATCAAGCCATCACTTCAGCACATCTTAATGGGACTTTTACACAGATTTTAAAATATGTGGAAAAGTACCGAGTCTTTTAATATGGATGTGAAATACTTCCACGAAGTGAAGCCTCAAACAGTAGAATACATCTTAATGAATAGAAAAGAAATAAATGAATTGCAATTGGATGCCAAAAATGATAACTATCCTCCCATGAAATGCCCAAAATTTTCTGAAAAGCGAATCTTATTAAAGTGTTATAATGAAATGCGAACAATAAGGAATGCCTTGTAATTGGGTGACTAGAAAATGAAAATAATCGTTGTAATGAAATACCATCACATTTTTTTAACATTGAGTCTTAATGTAGTCGTCCATTAAATGGTGCTTCGACACATATTTTTGGATTCCACTGCATTGCCGCTCAAATACGAAAATTACGCGGCGGACCTCGGAAACATTCCTCCTCTCCCTCTTCCGGGACCCAGCCAGCCACGTCTACGCACTCCCACGCGGGAGGGACCGGGAGAGCACGGCGCGTCAGGGGCGGAGGGTTGCCTCTCCCACCACTCACCCCCGCCCTCCCCTCCTCACATCGAGTACACACCAATATTTTTGGGCGGAATTGGCAGTTCCACTCCCCCAGCGGCTTTCGTTCTCAGATTACCGCGCCCTTGCTGACGTGACCTAGCAGGCGAAGGAGGGAGGTGTGAGGGAAGGGACCGCGCGAAATTCGTGGAAAAGTTCAACGAGCTCGTAAAGCAGGGGGTGGGTCAACTAGAGAAGTTGACCTCGTGTTTATTATGCTAAATTTTTGCGTACAACAGCTTTTGCCCCACCCCCTTGACCCCAACGTTTTATATTACATTCACAAACATTCGGGCTTTAAAATTCGAGGTATGAGTACACTCTGCGGTGCCGAGATGCATAAATTGCTCGGTTTTTGAAATTTGTGGATGAAGTACCTATTTATCTTTTATTTTGTTTTTTTAGCCCCATGATTAAACGAAGTCATAAATCAGGAATACTAAAGCAAGTTTGCGGTGACTTCTTATGGCGAGCGCACTCATGCGATATGCCCAGTTCGTCCTCAATCATAGGTTTAGGTTGCGTCGAATGCGTGAGTCAGACTTACTAAAATCGACCGTGCTGGGACAAGAAATCATTTGGTTTTCATCCTAATTGGCCTAGTATTATTTCATTACATCATCTATCCTTTGTTTATTGTCCTTTCTGTTAATAACAGCTCATCTCTAAAGAAGTTATTTTCACTTAGGTACCGTAGTGCATGTACCTGTAATTATCAATATCTATATATTTTGAATTAATTAACATCTTTTTAACAATCATTAAGTATCACTGATACTTTCCTGCTCATTACTTGCCTAATATCTTATTGTTTTCCTGTTTAATTTAATTTACTGGCCTCTCCCCTTATCCCCTTCACCTATTTTACTATTCAGGCGTTCACTCAAAGGACACCTATCTTCTCAATAAGCCAGGATGCTCTCCACCGCCTTTTTCAGGACTTTCCTCAATATTTCCTTGACTATATCTCTGCTCCTTAGCACTAAAATTTAAAATTTAATTGCCTCTCCAGCCTGGAGTACTCTGTATTCCACATAATAGTCACATCTTGCAGATTCGTGAATGATGGACCATAACTATCCTGTTTTATCGCCTTGGTGCCTTCTTGGGGTAGATTGTCTTTTCCATTTCCTTATCACATCAGATGTTCGGTTTTATTCATATTTACTTGAAGTCCTCCTCCTTCAAATGCTGTCAATAACTCCTTCATTGTAGACTTAGCAGCTTACTGACTTTGAGCAATTAATATTTGGTCATCTGAAAACAGTGGAGAGTATATTGTTACGCATCCAATGGGGACCGTAGGATCCAATATAATAATATCCAATAATCCAATCGTAGGTTACGCATCCAATTAACCGTAGGATCGGTTCCATCGTTCATAAGCAATTCTGCACATTTATTTTAAAATGGAAGGGAGGCATGCCACAGCCTTGTCCTTTAGATGCTAGTAAAGGAAGGAGTGAAAAAGCAGAGAACGTCTTTCCTATCTTCAGTGCAACTTGACACTATGGGCATGCACGTTTAATAAGCGACGTAAGTAGAGGTCTGATACCAAGCTCTTCCCAAATGGAGTGATATTTACAAATTCGTAGGCATTTCCAAGATCCATAATCATCATTCATTGACTCTTGGCATGCATTTTTCTCATCTATTTGCTTGGGGATAAAAATATGATCCATTAAAGATAAGCATGAATCAATGAAGTATTCCGGGGATCGGAATAGTGCGGTGGATAACGTGCTTGCTTCCCACCGAGATTTCCCTGGTTCGTATCCCGGAGACAGCGGATATTTTACAGTGGTATTTCTACTTGAGGTGTTTTGTGGAGAGCACTCTGAGTGAGTGCGCCGTCAGTCGGATGGGACGTTAAACTGCGGGTGCGGCGACGCCGGGTTTCTCTCCACCCTTTCTTTCCCATTCCATCTTTAACTATCCAAATGACTTCAGCTGTCGGTCGGTTACCATGAAACTACTACAATCAAGTATGCCTTATGATAAACTCGTATAGTCGTATTGTATCAAATCTTATTTGATATTGCACCGAAACGGAACGTGACTAGGGGAATAAAATATATTAAAGAAGAATTACTCAAGGTTAATTCTGTAAGGAAACTTACATTTCGGAGGAAAAGGATTCGCCATCAAATCGTTTTACTCTGAATATGAGGCAATCACCTGATCACTAATGATGAGATCCAAATTTCGCAAACATTTCGCAAACAGTGATCATATTCTGAACATTAATGGTGCCAAGGTATGAATCAAAGTACTTGCATGAGTAAATGCCTCGCATATCTCTCCAGTGACTCTTCGAGAGAAGAAGAGTATTGCTGCTCACAAAATTGATAATAACAATGTTTCTAATGATGAAACTTAGTAGATGTTTACTCAAGGTGACCCTTAACGCCTCTTTTAAACGTCTTTGCTGTTTTCACAGCCGAGTGAATTGCTGTTACCACAAGAAAGCGGTCGTGCTAAGATAGATTTATGTGTGTCTATGGACCTACTCATTCTTGTCATTTCATTTTGATAGACATGAACTTGTGCAAAATATAAACACCTTGATGCATAAGGGCATTGAAGGTTAGCCCTCTCTTTTACCCAAGTTCATGGTGGAATGTAGACTAGAAGGTACCACCTATTTGAGACATGATGCATGCTGTTTGAATTCACAATATTAGAAAACATTCATCCTAAAAATAACCGAATTATCATTATTCTTGTAATGGTAATTCTTGTAATGATAAATGCAGGGCTTCAGATATGGGCACGCAAGTAAATAAATTCTTAATGTCAAATGAGACTAATCTTGCTTTGTCCGATACATTGATTTCTTTTAATTTTTGCGCAAGCTCTTTTGAGTTATTAACTCCATATTTAGGTTTATAATCTGTGAAATCTCGAAGCACATTGTTTAATTTTTGTGACAGAAGGTGTGAAGGGGCTGACAAAGCCGAGACTATAGGTCGAATAGGAATGGCTTGTTTGAGTAGTTTGGGGAGTCCGTACAACCTGGGGGCGGAAGGCTTCATTTGGATTAAACGAAATTTTTCCCTGGAATTGAAAATCTGAGACTTGGACACTGCCCATTTCACTTCACTATGAAAACTCGCGGTTAATTCTTTTGATAACGGAGTTATGTGATGGTTGTTGATGAACTCGAAGCACTTTTCCACATACACTGGTTAATCCAACACTACGACACTATTTCCCTTGTCAGCTTTCTGGATGATAATTTCTTCCTTGACAATTACGTTTCTCAGATGTCCGAGGGTGGACGTCTGTCTGTTTCTGGAGGCTGGAAGAGCGGGTCGTTGTAGGTACTGCTTCCTTTAATGAGGACATGATGCCAGCGACTTCATGTTTGGCAGCTAGAGACTGATTTCTATGGACCACTTTGCAATCTGCGGCTAGATTCTTTTAATATGGTTATGAAATACTTGCACGAAGTGAAGCCTGATACAGTAGAAAATACTGTTTGAATACACAATATTAAAATACAGTAATTCTAAAAATAACCGAATTATCATTCTACTTGTAATGATAAGTGATTCTTTCGTTTCGCACTCTAGAAAATGTCAATCATTCCGGCACTATCACCGACGTCATATTAAGAGCTCACGACAAGAGATGATTAGGAAAACGACGGAAGACTTCAAGTTAGAAAGCGGTCTAATGCATGTATAATCCGCAATCGTCCCCAAACGCTCGCCCTCTGTTCCTGCAAGCGAAAACATTTCACCACGCAGGTTCAATTAATTAATCAACCTTCTGTGGCGTGATAGTCTGACGAATCAAAGTTCCTGGAATTTTAGAAGCTTGTAGTTTTAACGGTCGGCTTCCTCCAGCCAATTAAGTCTTGACTTTCACATCGGAACGATCCACGAAACAATGGATCACCAGTGACCGAACTCACAGGAATTCCTTAAACTTGCTTTTTTCGTTCAATCGGAAGAATTGGAAATGTATTCCCATTAAGGATTGCCGTCTTTCCTTATTGGAGTGCTTGGGAAAGTTTATCATTCAATTTTAACATTGTGTTCACTTCATTTCATGGTTAAAATATTAGGTTCCAAAACAAAACGGAGGAGTGAGAACTGTTGTGATCGCTTTCAATTGATAAATTTCATCCATTTAATTATTTGAGAAATACATTTTAGCACAACGTTTCCTCATGAATCTTATCATTCAGAATTGATATCTATGGACTAACAACCAAAATGTGGTTTTGCTATTTTTTACATCAAAAAGATACTTCAGCATAGTTTATATAGAAGTGTTATGGCGAGCAAGATTATTTTCGCGATCACAAGATAGCAAGTGTATGAAAAAAATCTGGGAAGAATCACTTGACCATTTATTCTGCATTATTTTTCGAATAATTCTAATTTATTTTACAATTCAAATTAAATATTCTTATTAGCGTATGCCACCACGTTATTCTACGGATTTATTTCTATAAACGCACGTCTGTATTAAAGGGACTCCTTATCTTATTCTCTTTATTCCGGGTGTACAATATTTCCTGTCAAATTAATTCCACTGTGTGAGTAGGCCGTTATGCTCAGAAGAGAATTATTCTCGGCGGGCAGAACGCCCCCCCGGGAAGCTTTAATCCTGTCTTATGAGGACCACACGCCGTGATTGGAGATGTAAATTATGCATTGATCGTGTGCTGTTTGTGGAGTTTTCAAATGGGATTAACCGAAATGCGCTTTACCTTTTCAACTTGCCTTGTATTTTAATGTACGAGTAATTTAGCTCTGAGGGACAGATGCAAGATTGCAGAATTGGCAAAAAATATTCCTTCAAATATTCGAGAGTGAAAATGTTTTCAACCATGATTCAGTTTGCATCTTTACGTGCGTTCTGTGCACAAGCAATTACTGTAGACATTTGGCATCGGTTCCATCACTTCTTTTGGTCTTCTCCCCACGCTTAGTGCGAACTGCAATGTTGTCACGGAACGGCGAATGCAAATGGTAAAATACGTCGGCAGAATAAAGAACTTAAATTAGTATAACCTTAAAAATATTTTGGGATGTTGAGTCCTAAACAAATCTTAAATACTTAAGTACTGTTTGGTTGTCACTTAATTTCATCTTTAATATGACATTTTGTTAAAATTAAATTTAGTCATTTATGGAAATTACTAGCATCCAACATTTTTAAATGATGAATATATGTATGGATTAGAGGGAGGATAAATTTAGCAATAACATCTCACAAATAATGTACAATAATAGAATGTGTGGAACCTTTTCCAAAGGTACAAGATTCAAAAATGATCTCATATAAAACCAAGGATGGAATCGGCTATCGTATGCGGTGGAAATAAACATATCGGACCTCAGTCTCCGCATAGTTTGTTAGACACACTTCAAGGGCTGACCATAGCAGTCAATGAACAAGGACAGTCACAAAAAAGTCAGTTATTTAAATCTTAGAATATTCTGTCGTTGCAAATGATGGGATACTCGCATGCTTTGTAAAAATGAAATTCGTTGTGGTGGGCGTAACTTTGTGGGAACGAGGCGTACGTCACACAGTTGAAGAGCATAATTGGTGATGATTTCATGATTACCAGGCGGAACTAGGTGCACGTCGAGTCATGAAAAATCATTTAATGCGCGAAAATCGCGGATTATACAAATGACCGTGTGACGCTGCTACATTATTGATTGGGACATTTATCAAATTGCCTTCAGTTTCTCTATGCACACATGAATGTTTCTTCAGATCAGGGTGCTTTGCTTTATTTGTAATAGCCGGAATTATTTAACAGTCTTCTCTTATAGAAAAACTCCGATCGGAAATAGCACTGGAATGCGTTTGCAAATCCTTAAATTTATGTTGTATTCCACCGAAAGATGAATTAAAACGTTTCCTTGGGCAGTTGCAGCCGTGCATATATTATCGTGATTGCTATATCCTCCTCAGTCAATTCTTTACTGATACATCTATCAGTGCCTACCATTGGTGGCATAACAAATATTCTTGGATAACTCTACTCTCAAGACAATTTTTTCACTTAGCCATTTCAATTATAATTAGCAATACCATCTAACTTATTAATTCTTAATTATTCTGTACATAAGGACGTAAAATATTTATCAGCTTTAAACGTGCTAGACTTGTGTTTACCCAGAATTCCATTTGTCGTTTGCAATTCATCGCTCGTGCGATGTGAATACCGTGTGGAGTGTAAATTGACGTGTGAGAATTGACATGCGTTGCGAGCGTGATGTAAAATGCAATGTGTGTGTGTGTGATGTCGGAAGCAATGGTGTCGATGCGCGGTGCATGCATGCATTGAGTGGCGGAACTTGGCCAGGGTCCTGACCCTTGGGAAGCGATCGGGCGACCAGAGCGTTAAAACGGGTCTCAATCACATCTAGCTCATTCACCTTCGGAATTTTCAAGTGATGGTCGTTCAAGACTTTATGCATTTGTGATAATTTATTTGCTGTTAAAAAACCAGTTAACACATTTAAAAGAATTTTTATTCACTCAGAACACCAATATGCTCGGAAGTTCAACGTTTAACTCAAAATTTAGTTGATACTGCATCTAAATTTATCCTTAAAAACACCAAAAATACTTATAAAACTCAAATTAAAATACCTAAACCTAATTCATTAGTTCAAAAGAGGAATTTCAATTACGAATTATAGAACAATGTAATTAGTCGGAGCGTAGGAAAAAGAAATATGTTTTAAGTAAAAGTCCGAATAGTCGTACATCCAGCGACCTTTGGAAATCCAGCAAAAATAGGTGGGAAATTCATAGAATCAGTTTGAATTACGGATGAACAAGCTTCATTTAGCCAGCCAACAGGAAGTCATTCGTGAGCGCATGAGGAAATCAATGTGATGGGTACGAGATGATAATCAATGTGAACATAGCAAAGATTCTGAAGTTCTCGAGAAAGAGGAAGTCGTTAAAATAGGAACTCATAAACTTAAGTAGGCGAAACTGTTTACCTGTATTGGCAATGTTTTGGAAATGACTGTCAATGCTGAACAGACACAAGAAGAAAGATTGCGTTAGGGTATGAAGTTTTTACGAAAAGGAAGGGGTTGATGACAGAGGCGTCAAGTAAGGATGTTAAGAAAAAAAGATTTGGTAAATCTTTGATGTGGAGCGTTATCTTGTACACAGTGGAAACGTAGTCGTTGAAAAATGATGTTAAATATAGATTGAAGTCGTTTGAAATGTGGGTGCGGAGAAGGATTGAGAAGGTTAAGTGGAGAGAAAGGAAAACAAATGAGGAGGAGCTGGGTATAGTGAGAGGGGAAGAGAGGGGATTGTCGGGAGAAATCATAAAGAGGCAGGTAAAATGGATGCAAAGCAGTTTGATCGGCAGAGGGGTGTTGAAGAAAGAGGAGAGAATGTTAGTTAAATGAGGCAAGGGCAGGGACAGGGATGTTGGGCCGGATGAAGGGAGGAAGGAAGTATACAGAGCTGATGAGGGGCTTGTTGACGAGGAGGATGTTGGGCTGTGTTTTGGTCGGCTAGGTCAAGAAATTAAGTGGTAGCTAGTCCATGTCCTCCAAACGCTACCCTAAATGGTGGGCTATCGTAGTTATGAAAAAATAATTCACTCAGTGATTCGGGTAACGACTCTTGTCCCATTCCCTATGGTTACTCCTTTCACTCCTGTATACGTTACGTACCACAGTAAAGACTCGTGAAAAACTGCGCCAAGGTGATATTCGCCTGTTTTTGATAGCTCCCTCTTAAAACGCTTCTGTCACGGTGACTCCCACCCGCCTCCTCGCATGACGTCACGATCTCCCCCCTCCCCCCCCCCCCCCTGATGAATTTTTTCGAGTTCGCGAATAAATCTCTATCCCTGGAAGCCTTCTCACTTTTAATGCGCCGAATCTCGAGTCTGTCGAAACATATCCTCCATTTATAGTCACTCCGGTTGCTGATGGGTTAAAGATAGCCGTGTTATGCTTCATTTGATAATAATTTAGTCGATAATGAGTCGGTCCTCTCCCATTTGCCCAGCTCAATGCTCGTGCTCTGCGCCCACGCCCGGAATGCGTGCCCACGAATCCTTGGTGCATTCGCCGCTTCGGTGAATTTAAGGACGACGAAACGTGACGCGGGCCAACTCGGGAATCCCCCCGCCGTCCCCGAAACCATGATTCTTTTCCCCTGACGAGTGCGGTCTTCGTGTCCTGTCTCCCCCCACACGGTCGCTCGGAGTGTTGGGGGGAGTGGGGAGGTGGGAGTTGGCGGCGTACGGGAGTGGAACGAGGGACCTGGAGAGGGACGGGAACACCTGCTACATCGCAAGGAGGGAAAAGGTTTTTAACGACTGGGATTTTTGACCAGGGGTGCTCGTAAGGAGTGAGGGAAGGGGTTTGGTTAGCACGGAGACGGCGGATTGGAAAAGGAGTGATGTGAGAAAGTAACGGTACAGAGGGGAGTTCCCGGGGGGACGGGGGAGGGAGAGGAGAGTGTTTTCGTTCGGGCGGAAGAGCGGATCCTTGTCGCCCACCCCTCCTCACCAGAGCAAGGAAATGCGGATCTGGTGTATCGCCGTTTTGTATCGCTCTTCACCTCTTTGTCCTCTTAGGGAACCGTCGAGGGAAGCAGTGCGGTGCTTTTCGGCGAAGGCGGTGGTTGAAGGTGGGTGCGACCGAGGAAGGGATGCCCTCGAATCCTGAATGAGATATCATGTCCGTCCCGTTCGTCGCAAGGGGCCGTCCCCCTCCTCGGTCGCATTGTCCGGCCGTGATATGGATCAGGAGCGGGGTATTTGCGCGGGGCTCAGCCCGAAGGAACGGACGGAGGCGGCGGCGGAGTTCACGTGTTTTCCTAAACGGTACTCTTCTGGTCCTTCACTGCTCTGTTCGACAGTAGTTTCGTGATGCGTATCTGTGTCATTGTATCGGAGGAGTCGGTGGGAGAAGGGAAGAGCGGGTGGAAACACCAAGCGAGGACTCCCCTTCGACAGACGTCGACAGCACTACTACATCTCAGCTCTGACGGTCAACAAGTCCTTTAATCGTCATTCTGCTGTCTCCAAGATTGCTCATTTTCCTCAACCCAAAAAATCTCGAAATGGTTTGCATTTATTTGCATTCGAAACGTGGACTACATCTACGTAAATACCACGCGATCCACAAAAAGGCGTGTGAAATTGGTGCTAGCACTAAGTTGGGATGCGTTGAGTTACATGGGAGAGGAATGTTTCGATGAAGGGTAAAGAAATGGGAACAACTCAAAAAAATTGCAAAATTATATGCATTCAAGTGCAAAACCTATTTCCAAACAAGCGTTAATTGCACCCACAGTAAAATTTCTTTTAAATGAGAAAAAGAAGGAGATAAGAATGAACCAAAATCACTCATGCCATGCACTATACCTCCGCCATACCAACACAGTTCATGCGGAAATGTATTGCAAGTAGGGGAAAGTTCTATTAATCGAACGTCAAAAGAGACTAGTCGATGTTAGCATTGAAATACCCATGTAACGGCGCCATTAACCGTTCATCTCTGATCATATTTTAGGAGAATACTACCAATTAAACCCCCGACAATTTTCGCGAAGTTTTATTCAAGAATATTACAAAAAACTGCCATACATATAGAAATTTATTTTAGAATATTGACTAATTGGGTTCACATTCAATTAGCAGCTACGGAAACGCGGTATATGCTGAAATGTCTGAAAATAATTCGAGTATCTCGGCCGTATCTGTACACCTTTTATCCATGACATACATTAACATTATTAAATTGCGGACTTTGGGGTCGATGAATTATGGTCATAATTTTCATAGCACTCCATACGTATCTGTGATATTTCGCTTTCACTGATATTAAGGGGTGTGAAATATTTATGTACTGATGCACTTACATATATATTACGCCAAGAGCAAATATATGCACTATTTTTAAGGATTGAAATATGCATTATTTATTGTTATAGGACAGCACCTATCAGAATAAATACATGAACGCAAAAATATTTTCTCAGGATTATATTCATGAGTATTTTACCAAGGGTATATCCATGAGTATTTTACAGAGCCCAAAGGGCATATACCCAAATTAAATATAATGCTAACTCCTTCATATCCAAGCAAATAAATCTATAGGATATTTTTATACATTTTTAAGTAAATTACGTAGTTTTAAGTATATTTAGTATATTACGTAATTTTAGCGAATGAGTATCATACAAAAAGAGCTGGACATTATTGATAAATGCACTTGTAATACGCAATGTAAGTATTAGAGTTGTTTCATTAACTGCAAAAAAATATCCTTATCATCCACTGAGGCATTGAATAAAATAGCTCGCCCTGGTCCTTCAACTAAATTGATCTTAAGGGCTTTCATTATTCTTCTCGTGGAAACAAAAAGAAATATCCTTAACCCGTGAAAGTGATTTTACTTTAACTTTCAATTGTGTCTCAACAAGTCCAGTAAACTGTCCTTTATCGAATATCTAGATGATTTTAAAATTCATAAAAGGATTAGGCATGCGACTCGTGAGAAATATAGCTCATGTTTAGCAAAGCAAACACAATGATGTTTAGAAAAATATGTAGATGAATCCCATAGAGCACTGGCGTCGAGACTACTTACGCTGCAGGCTATATAAATTCTTGGGGAGACATTGGTGAATTATAAAAGTGGTGACCCGACTCCAAAGTGTTGCTTTCACGAACACAGTTTGGCTTAACTCTCGGAAATTTCACTAATTTTTTACGAAGGATTTAAGTTATATCTTTCCATACATTTTATGGGATTGAATAAAATCAGCTCATCTTGGAAAGTAATAAGAGCTCCTAGATAAACTAACAGATATCCACCTACGCTTGCTTGTCACAAGCTAGATTAATGGACTGTTGGGCCGGATTAAACCCGCTATGAAGAAGTCGTGCACCATTGGCGCAAAGCACACACGGACGGATATTTAATATAAATACAATAAAGAATAAGAATTTCATATCCGGAATACAGGTAATGCTAAGATCCTGTCACATAATCGCATTTTGATAAGTAAACATATAATATTACTCAGTAATACACAAATTTAATAATGCAAATTATTGATTTTGGCAATGAAATTGATGATATCATTTCACTGATTTTGTAAATGCAATCTCTAAATTAAAAGAAAATCACGCCGAAAGAGAGAACAGGAATCATACTGTCTCATTACCTATTGTTGCCCTAAACTGCGATGACTTGAAAGCAATGTTCATGAGATATTGCATATCTATATCGATCTGTCAAATAAATTACTGTCAATATCAAATTACGTGACTGCAACGCGAATATAATGCCCTTATGCATTGTAAATAACTCATAGCGCACTCCCGAAACCCCTTATAACTATTATGTGCATGGAACAGAAACGAGAGAGGAAAATCAGCTATTTTACATAAACGGAAAAAGTGTTACAATTCACAATTGCAGATTTGGTGACAAAAGTGTGTCAAGTCCTAAACCAGCTCAGAAATTAAAGAAATAAATTATCGCGGCGTCATCGATTTACGTCAAACCGACACTTTGACTTAATTGAAGAAAACCTTAGCACTGCAGGTTTTTACGTGACAGCCTTTATCCCCATCTTGGGGTTGGTAATTTGATCCAACCTTAATCGCTGGATTGAATTAGACATCTCGGGCACAGGAGGAGAGGGCTGGTTGAGCCCTCCCCTCCTCGCCCTTTCTCTTCCCCCCCTCCTCGCCCCATAATGCACGCACGCCTTCGCCCCTTCCCCCCATCTCCACGGGCGACCGAATATCGCGGCGGTGCATCATAATCCCTGCACATCTCCCCCCCCCTCCCTCCCTCTCCTCCCTGTCCGGCGCTGCGGCTGCACGTCTCGGGAAGCGACTCGCATTCCGGCGAGGCGCACGACCGTGCAAGGCTAACTCCCCACCGACCCCCCCGCACTCCACATGCGGGGAAACGGGGGGGGGGCGAGAGGAGACGGGACGGTTGTCGAGGGGATTCGCAGTGGGGTCGCAGAGGGGTGCATTAAGAGGACGAAAACGGCGAGATTCGAGGGAGGCATACCGGGGTGGGTGAGTGGAGGGGGAGGGGAAGCAAGGAGTGGAAACGGAGATAACCCTCCCTCTGTCTCCTTCTCGGGGAGCGAGGGGTGGAATGGGTGGGTTGGCGTGCCCTTTTACGGTTCATGACCGCGACCCCCTAGTCCATGTCCCTCCACTCTCCTCAGAGTCACCATTACACGAGCACCTAGAGATCCCCATTCCGATTTTCTGCGACCCGGTGGAATTTCATCCTTTCATTCCTACAAGAAATTCCACAGTCTGAGAAACTTTCTTCCGACTGGCGCAATGCTGCGTTTCCGAGTGTGAGGAATTATAAAGGCTTGGCGTAACGGGCGAATTCACTTCTCTTGCGCCCCCCCACCCCCCCAATCCCAATGAATGAATACCCGGAACACTCGTCACTCCCTACTTAGACGAGTTATTCCAATCTAATTAATGGTTTAAGCATCCGGTTCTATCGTCAGAGAGCAACTGGTACACCGAATTACACCGACACCAAGATGTAAATTACATCGCAGGCTTGAAAGCTTTTGTCCTGAGACTTTGGGCTAGTGACGGAAGTATGTATAGTATTTGGACTGACTACCATGGCAGTAAAAACGCCACATAAAACAGAATGCGCCCATCATCAATATATTTGTTGGTACGAAAAATCACTAGTATTAAACTTCATGTATGACCAATATCATCCGGAGGTGACACCTTACTCTTACTAAACCCGAAGGTTCGAACCCCGATAATGACCATGAAAATTGGGCTATTTTGAACAACCTTTATTTGCAATGACCTAATGGTGCATTTTGAGGCATGATTTGGTTCATATTATCTTCAGGAGCTTCAACGTACAGGGTTCGTCCGGAAAATAAGTGTACTGAGCTCAGGAAAAAAAATTATTACACTTTTACATATCTTAAGCTAATATTCCTCAAAATAGGACCCTTGTGAGTCGATACACTTGTTCCAGCGGCGTTCCCATTCCTGGAACGCTCCCGCGAAGGCATCATCGGGAACCTCTCGAAGACTCGTCGTCGACCTCTTCTCTGCCCTCCACGAACATCTTGTGCCACCGAAAGATCATGTTTCTGGACATGGCTGACTCCCCGTAAGCCTGGTTAATCATACCGACAGTTTCGGTAGTCGATTTCCCAAGCTTTACTGCAAATTTGATGGAATAACGCTGCTTCGGCATCGCGTTCCGTGACGTGGGTCGAGCGTGGAGGTTCGCGTTAACAGAGCTCCTCACTACACCACAGCTCAGAGCCGACTGCCTTTTTCAGCGTCGCTTGCCAACATACCCCCCTCCAATTGCAGCCCGTCAGAGCGGTGCTGGGTGCGCCTGGAGCGGCGCGCCCAGCCCAGGAGTTAGTGCACTTATTTTCCGGACGAACCCTGTAGACATCCATATACTTACGATTTGGTAATGGCATGAAGCGCAGGTGATATAATTTTAAATTGCTTACCGTGATCTTTTTTCGTTGATATGTTTATTTTTTATACTCATTAGATTCGTATTTGATGATAGAATCAATAAAAATATTACAAATTCTCTTAAGATATGGTTTTTATATTAAAAATGCAATCAATTTATCTGATGACGTATTTTGCTAATAAAATTGGCTTTTATATGATTTTTACGTAAGTTCTGGTGTACATGATGGATTTGCATCGCGCACGACTACGAATGCCTGTGGCATTGTATGTACGGTCACAGCATCTTGTTCCTTTAAAAGCCCACAAAATTCGGACATCGAGGGATTTGGGTTCAAATTCCGGTCAAGGCGAATGATTTTTAAACTCTGAAATTGTTGCATTGAAATTTGACCAAGTTCTTCAGAGAGAGAGAGAGAGAGAGAGGGAGAAGGGAGCTGCGCATTCAGAAATCTAAAATCTTAGTGTGCGTTGAAATTAGAACGATTAGAGTTTTCTTCTACCTTAGAAAAAAGAACAACATAGAATGGAAGGTAATCGAAGGATATCGGATATAACTGGGTGGTGATTAATCCGAATAAAAAAAATCACCAACCAAAGAGAGGCACCGATAATGGTCAAATAAGAGGTTAAAAACAAGAAAGCATTGCGTGAAATAATTCATGTGGAGTGCGGAAGAGAGATATGATAGGAAAAGCAATCTCGTCTCATATTATATACCCTCAAAATCTAGTACTGGAGAATGAATACTGAAGTTCAAATGGGTACATAAAATAAGAAATCAAAAAGTCTTCAGAAGAAAATAGGCGTAAAAGTCTGTTAGTAATGGGATAAGAAATGGAAGAACCAAATGGATGGGAAACACCTTGAGAAATATTGTTCATGCCACGATAAAAGAAAATGGCACTTGGGAAAGGATACGCCAAGGCCGGATACGAGTACGGTAAGACTAAGAATATGACGGATGCCTTTAGAGGAGTAAGATAGCTTTAGAAATGGAACAATGAAGGACTGCGTTGTTCAATGACACTTTTGAAATGCTGTGGATTATAAATTGCGAAAAAAATGAAAGTTACACTCCATTATATCTATCTGATTTTTTATAAAAATCTGTGAAGCTTACAAAAATTATGTTTCTTCGCTATTCATCATGAAGTTCCTTGAATTTTAGTCCAAATACAGTCATCGAATTCATCGTACCATCGAAATTAGCGAAAGATGATTATGAGTTGGGCAAGTTTGATTTGATTAACACAGAAGATGTAATTATTTACTAGATTTTTCGCCTGAAGCCCACGATCGGGTAGCATTGGGACCCATTTTAAAAATGCTGGGTCTGGAAACGTGTTTGGTTCAGCCGTGTACGATTGGTGGGAGTTGACCCAAGCGGAAAATTTAGGCCCTGTCACTAGCAGTGTTGTTAAACTTTGATTTGCTAAACAAAGAAGCACCGACAATGGTCGAACTAAATTCAGGATAATATATGCATAGAAATCTTTTTTCTACACATTATAGTGTTTTATATTTAAGTAAAAAATCTTTGCACTGATCTTTAAAGGAAGGGACCAAATTTTTGCTTTAATAAACAGGCAGCTTAGAATACATTTTTTGTATTTTTTTTCGGCACACCGGTTAAGAAAAACTCCCGTTGGATGGAATGACTGAGCTGGAGGAGAAACCCAATGAAGAAGCGTTACCTATGGTGGGGGTGGAGAGGACTTGCTGGGTGAAATACGGAAATGAAGGAAAAGCGGTATCCGGCAGAAGGTGAAAGGCAGTGGTGGCATTGAAGAGGAAAGTCTGTGAAAACAAGGAAGAGAAACAAGGCCCTGTGATCTCATAAAGGAAGGCAACAAGTATCTGAAAGTAAATAATTCGGAGATGGAACACGAAATTGAGGTCAGCAACTGATATTTCCAGATGGAAAATTGAGAAAGAATATCTTTCAGTATGTCGATCTTGGCAGTCGAGATATTGTAACGAATTAATGGAATGTTGTTCTTGTCCAATCAGTGACCGGATTTCACGTGTGCACTTGGTCGTCTTGGGGTACGCCACCGACCAATCGTTAGAGATTCGGTGGGGACCACACTCCCCGACTTACGCATTGCGATCGACAGGCATGTATAAGGAGCCCAAATACAGTTATAAATGTCTCATCGCATTATTAGTTAATTTTCTGTCATTTGTATTTTCAAGTTTTTCATCAATCACGTGCAACACCTAGAATCGGTCATACTCAGTTCCAGTTTTCTAGCATACAAGTATTCGCCTCATTAGAAGCACCGTGTAAAGTAGCGGATCTAATGGATCTCGGTGAAGAGGTTTCTGATCCTCCGAATGATTTCCGACTCTGAGAGCGAGCCGTCGCCTTTGCTAACCAGCAATTTTTCTCTTAAATGAAAACATGTGATTCTGAACATTTAAATGAAAAGTGGTTACAATAGTTTTTTATGAAACTTTAGAGCAAAGATGAAAACGTTCCCCAATTACGTGGCGACATTTTAATTAACCCAGGATTCCGAAAATAAAATTAATATTAAATCCGTTCTAATAAAGGTTTATTTATGCTGGGAGATTTGCATCTATAAAAAAAATAATTTTTATTTGAAACCTCTTTCCTGGTACAATCCCGCGAACCGTAGATAAAATAAAAGTCATTAAATATAAATGCTGTGTTCCTTTAAGAACCAAGGGCCCAACCACTTTAATCATGAGTGATAGCACATAATGCCCGAGTTTCGTGAATTTAAAAGCTTTCATCATCACGGATTATCAATCTGAGGATTGGTTTATAGCAACTCTCCAGACTATCTTGCTCTCGGCCAATTTCTTCATTCCTTCACTTGAACCAAATATATATATATTAATTCATTACATGCTTCTTGTGATTCATCCTAGGCCTTCATCCATTGCTTTCTCAGTGCACACATTAAATATCACTGGTGGTAATGAGCAGCCCCGCCTTATTCCTTTCTTTTTCATTTAGCTTCCACCTTAGATTCACCATTTCTAATTACCCTTTCATGATTTATCGACAGAGCGTGTGTCAACCTCTCGTCATTTTAATTATCTCCAATGTCTTTTAAGGTGAGTAGCATCATAATTGAGTCCACGCTGTTCAAGGATTTCTCGAGATTAAGGAACGCGATATAGATCGATTGTTCTTACTGTATCATCTTCTGTTCAAAGATTCCTCTCATATGCAGGTCACAATATAGGTTGTAAATTTGTGTCAGTATATTATGCCCTGAATTTTTTGTTAGTTTTTAATAGTATATTGGTGCTCTGTTTGATCTTCACTGTGCTATATTTCTCATTTATTCCCGGTAGTCACATGTACTCAATGATTTCATTTAATATATTATTTGGTGTCATAATAATTCCCTCAGTGTCACAAAACAAGAAAATGTTTTGTACCGTTTGAGAAGTCTAAGACTTGCCTACTCTCTTAGTGAAACAAGGGGATCCCATCCTAAGTCTTCCAGTATACACGTCGCGCTAACGGTCTTCTCGTATGAATTTATAATAAATTCCGCCAAATTTTCCTGAACTTTTTCCGATTCCTGAATTACATTTTTTCCCAGGGATGCCAAATAATTGCCGCTAATTTTAATACTGGTCATCGTATTATCCTAAAACCATTCTAATGAAAATCAACCTCTTGACGTGTAATCGGCATATTCTTTTTATATGTGTACCCTATGAAAGGTTTAATGTTTGTGTAGCACTCAATTATTTCACTTGTTCTAAAATTTTCGCCTCGATTCCATCTATTTTCTTTTTACCGTCCTGCTTATTGTTTCTGTTTTTAAAAAACTTCAGCGTCGTGCATTTTCTGACATTTAATTGTAGCTCCCATTCATGACATCTCTCCGATATCTGGACTAAATCGTTAGCTAGCAGCCCACAATTTTCTGATGCCCTTATTTCTGTGTTAATCTCTTTAGAGTCGACAAATGTTCTTAGTTTGATGATAACGTGAGAGTGAGGATCATTAATCCATTCCAAGAAGAGTGGGGTCCTGTGACATTTCCTTGCGGCAATGCTGAAGTTGCGTCTGCCTCTAATGAACTAAACCCATCGACGAGTACTTTTTGGTTATTCCCTAATCCAATTGGCCACTTATTCATTAATACTACAATTTTCCTGACACTTCTTATCTTAGTTTATCTTTCTTTTATGGCACGTTATTTACGACCGTCAAGTATCTAGATGTATGTACAAGTACATGCTTACTATACCCTATATTTTCTATCCTTTCCTGAAACATTAGCATGTCGCTCATAATCTCTTCGGGCATGTGAGCGACTTTGATTGTTTGCCCTAATATTTTTGCCGTAGATATTCCAAGAGGAACTGATTAGCTTGATCGGCCTTTTTCACGTGGTACGTTGCAATGCCAACATTTTTGCTACCTTTCATGAATGCATCGTAATCGATAAAATTAGCTGGATATATAGTCTGTCTTCTTCGTAGTTCCCACGGGCATAGGCCACAACGATCCTAGAAGAATGGTTTTTGGGAAGTTATTAGGTTTATCAGTAGCCTGCAACTTCAAAGGTTACGGGGAGCTTAGGAAAGACATCCTTGCTTGTCTTGCGTGTAAAACCTAGAAATTAATTTTAAGGGAACAGAAATTCTCATTGGTGCCGGCCGCCATTATTACACAAAGAAAAAGCCAATAAATCATATATTGGGATGATTATTTGCTATAAATAGCAAATAATCATCCCTGTAACTTTTGCAAAATGATTATTGCCAACGCAGTCAAACATGTATTTTGCATCACGCAGATTACAACCGAAATTTGTAAACAGGATAGATTTTGAGTGAAGGAGGAAATTATGAGAGAGTAAATTGATGCGACGGCGACCAACTCCAAGGGCATTTCAACAAACTGGGAACAAATACAAAACGATATATATTTAGATATAGGTCGCGGTAGTCCAGTGGGTAGAGCGTTGGACTGCTGACCGGAGGGTCCCGGGTTCGATTCCCGGGCGAGGCACTCTGTGCACCTGCAGCTCCACCCAAGCTGAAGTGATTTTTCGGGTACCAGGTCTTCCTGGGGAACCATAACCGGCACAGGGAAAGGAACTGGCCCCCCTACCCTGATGTGTCAATCTTCACACGCCGTATAGGGCTTAGTACTGGGTGATCTCTACCATCACCTACTAAACCGACCTTCGGGTTGATTACTGTGTTTATGATTTTTTATATATTTAGAGCAACTCGAACTAATCACATGGGTGCACAGCAGTCTCGCAATAATATAGACTACGCGAAGATACCTGCGTAGTCAACATTTAAAGCACGGAGTGGTGGGATGGAGTGTAATTCAACAGCCGTTTATTTTCCCCCATAGGATCCTCCCGACGAGGAGCGTCGACGCCGGAAAGGGGGTACATCGCCGCCGTGGCAACCCACAGCCCTCTCGGCCGAATCCTTCCTGCCTTCCCCCACCCCCGGCCTTGCCGCTCCATCCATCCCCTCCAGCACACCCCGGTGGCCGCGCTCTGTTTCGTGTCGCAACGCTCAACCGCGACCAACTCGCCCCGAAAACATCCCGGTGACCTCCAAAGCAGGGGGCCGCGCGAATGCGGCCTGGGTTCGCGTGGGCGGGTGCAGAGGAGAAGGCAGACGGGGAGGTGAAGGCGATAGAGAGGACCGCCTCTCTGCGCGCCGCGCCATCGACGACGGCCGAATCCAACGGAGGACTCGGCCCCCCGAGGTGCCGGCCGGCTGCGGGCCATCCCCCGCGAACCGCGATGGGTGTCCGTCGGGACGCCTTTTGCAAGCCATTTCGCATACCGTGAGCGATTCACACATACGACACCGGTGGACGTTGGGAAACCACGCAACCGCCTGGGAATCTTCTCCTTTTTCCGATTTATATCCATTGAGTAATATGTATTTCTTTATTCTTTGATTTCAATGGAGATTCCAAAATCTCTTCATGGTTTCCTAAAGAGGTTCCCGAGAAATTCTCCAGCTGGGAGGCTTTCGATAGGGTGATCGTAGTTGAGCTTCATGTGTTTCTAACAAGTTTTATTATTATTATAAGTTATCTACCGGTTACGTTAGGTTTTGGATAGAGACAAGCTACCAACTTGCCTAAAGGCACAGGGACAATTCCAATGTCTATACTGACAAAACCCAAGATCCTACTCTGTCACAAGTCCCTCTTCATCTCCGTATGCTTACTTCCTCCCTCCCTTCACGTCCAACATCCCTTATTCCTGCCCTTTCCTTGTTTGCCTAACATTCTTCCCCCAATCACAGTCTTCAAACACTTCCCTGCCGATCAATATGCCCTTCATACATTTTTCCTGCCTCCTTACGATTTCTCCCAACAATCCCCTCTCTTTCCCCATCGTACGTATGTTGCACTTCCTCGTTTATTTTCATTTCTGTCCACCTTAACTTCTTCATCCTTCTCCACAACCACATTTAAAAAAGCTTCCAATCTACGTCTACCCTTCTGCTTCGATGGTCACTTTCCCGCGCCGTGCATAACTACGCTTCATATCAACGTTTTGACGAGTATTTTCTTAACATCCTTACTCAACGTCCCTGTCATCAACTCCCTCGTCCTTGTGAAAGCCTCTTTGCCTAGCGCAATTCCTCTCCTCATGCTCCAACTATTTTGCTCATTTTGGTTCCATATCAATTAACAAATATGTTCTTCAATCATAGTTGTTGGAGCAGTTAACTTTGGTTTTAGTGTGATCGCGACCTGTGCGGGGGAAGAAATGGTTTCCTAATCCAACAGTGTCGGAGACCTATTTTTTCGGTTTATCCTAATATCCCGATAAAATATGGGGACTTGATATTTTCTTCAGGATGAATAATTAATTCCTTCTCTAATTCCGAGGTACAAGTAGCATATTCCCTTATTTTAAATAAACCACGTTAGATTGTTTTTGTAAAGAAATAAACCAATGAGGGAAAAAAAGCAGTCACACCGCCGAGGTTCCCCGAAAACGCTGCATTTTAATCGCATGATTCCGTTTGGGGGCAATGTGAGAAGAACCATCCAGCGGAATATGTTTATGAATTATTTCCGTACAAGATTCCCGCGTAATATTACACAAGTTTTGTTGACGATTCTTCGAAAGGAATACCTCGAAGTGCTATCAGAAGGTAGGCCCACCGGTGCAACTACAATATCTTCGAGGCAGGTGGAAGTACTTCGATCATCAAAAATCTGATCTATACATAACTTAATGGATATTCTCACACCCTTAGATGCTTAAAATTCGCGAAATAATTTTATTATCCAGCGCATATTAATCACCCAAGCCTCATGGACCCAAATCCAGTGATGTGCCCTCGGGGCATCTTCCGCCGTTCTAGTCTTAATCGTGTTAACCTATATAGAGATAATGATTAAGTACGTTCAGAAACCTCGACAATTAGACGAATTTTGGTTTTGACAGGTGAAGGTAGAACTTATCTCGTAGCAAACCCAACGGCGTGAGACATTCACACATTCAGATTAAGGCGGCCGGTTCCTTTCCCTGTGCCACTTGCCAAGTACTTCTGGTATCCAGAAAAATCACATCGCTCAGATTTTGACTGGCGTGTCCAGAGGCATCACTCGGATTTGACCCTCAGGTCAAGAGACTGAGGCCCTAACTACCCGGCCAACGCGTGGGCCAACATTAATGAAAGGGAGAAAACACGAAAAAATATAAAGCGTCTAGTGAACTCATCCTTGCTCGACTCAAATTTTAGCCAGACAAATTCGAAAATAATATTTAAGTTCGTGTTTTCCTTTCACTTTTAGCGCGCGTACCTAGCACGTGGAGTAGTAGCGCGAGTACGCAGTGCCTGTTATAACGGAGAAACTATATAGCATTGAGAAGAAGAGGCTCGTGTAACGTCAAGCATTTCATAAAGATTCCTCAAAACCCGTTGCTTTATTTACTCATACAATGCCGAGTTATGCACTCAATCCCACTTGAAAGGTGCAAAAAGCCACACTGAAATTTTACATTTAACATGGCTTTGCAGAGAAATCTTCGCAAGATGAAACGCGCGGAACGAAGGACGGAAAATGTGACTTTTAGAGTTTTTTACTATCGTGCTATACGTTTCTAACTTCCCAACTGCGTCATTACTCTTCGCCATTATTTTAGAATGTTCTCAATAATGGCAAAAATTTGTATCCTGGAGTATCATGGCCATGCTTTCTCAAACAGATGAAGAATTGCAACTCGTAGCGCAAATAAGTACGCTTGAAATAAACAGAAACCAATCCATCAACATCCTCGCATCCAGTGAATGTTTTCAACTCCAGTTCTCCGTGAGAATTGACTGGGAAGATCCAAAAATATTTTGGAAACTTGATACACTCCCACGCACAATGCATACACGCTTCTCCACAGTCCGCGCGACTGGGAAACTCCGCATGCACTATTCTATGTGTGGTTTCTCTCAGGCCGTCTTCATATTTTTCTGGAATGGCAAGTCTGGAGTGGATGCGAAATATTATTTTGGGAATAATTTGGTCAGAGTTTGGAAACGTTCTATGGAAAGAAGTGAAAGGCGGCTCGAAGGTTCAAAGACATGACCCACCCTATCCTTTACGACATCGGCATACCCATGAGCATGTGGAGTGCTCTGGAGCTGGGGTGGGGGGCGTATACCGTGGGCGTCATGCGCTGAGGACCTTTCCATTACGTTTGAAGTACTGAAGGCAGCGTGAATGAAAGGTTAAATTACACCAAAAGCGACTGATGGTAGGTCCTTCATTATGGATATAAAATATGTATTTGGAATGGTATTCATCGTTTTTCCTGGATGAAACGTTAATTTTAAACTTTGTATACATATATACGAGGGCTGTGAAGATCGCACACATACGTTTCGGCCTAATATGGCAGTGGGCAGGACTGGAGCCACCATCTTTGGGATTTAAAATTCTCTACACTCTATACACATCCTGCTGTCGTAGTGTGCAGAGCGTGGTTCTTCTACCTCCTTCACTGCGAATTGTTAAAATCTGCGCTGCAATAGAGAATCCAGCGAGTTGTCAGTTAGGGCGGACCAGAAAGTAACTTACGTTTTGGAATAAAAAATGAACCTATTGAGTAGACAAGGTTTTATTACGTACATTTGAATGGTACACTATTAAAATACTTCTCTGTATATTCACTATTCGAATTGAGGCATTTTTCATAACGATACATAATCTTTTCAATTCCGTCTCCGGAGAAAACTGCCATTTGCGAGGGGCAGGGATTACTTTCCGAACGATATTTTTCCACCGCCATTAATTGGTACACTCGTAAAGATGCAGTTCTGGGTCATATGTGAAGGGTCTATTCACTTTTGTGCAGTCAATTATTCCCGTTTAGACTAACGGTTTTTTTATCAGTTTTTGTACATTAAACTACCAAATGTATTGTTAAGAAGTGGCTAACTGTGATTTCTAATATCGTTTTTAATTAGTTTTTATTCTAGTTTTCTAGAAAGTCCGCAGTAGCGCATATCTCTACATTCTACAAAAATGTTAATTCACCAGAGTCCTTCAGTTTCATTCATTTTCTACTACTAGCCGTAAAAGCTCAATTCTATCAATATCCTTCAGTTTCAGTTTACAGAAAATTTTTCAATACTCACATTTTAAAAATATGGGATAGTTCTGGGGAAAATGTGCATTCCTAAATTTCCAGATCTCTTCAAGATTTTTCAAAATAATAGCAGCGAGAATTTTGTAATATTTATCAAGACCTTCGCTATAATAATTAGATATACGTGTATATGCCGGTGAAGCGTCAGTTTCAGTCCTCTTTTAAGCCTAAGTTAGTCCAAATCCGATTTATTTTATAAATTATGAATGTTAAACATTTTTAAATGAAAGAATTCTTTTTGTTTTCCAGATAAACGGTGTTTCAGGTACATTCCTACATAAATTCCGATGAGAAACATAACAGCAGGAAAGAGCAAGATTAGAGAAAATAGTCAATACGTGTGCGGATTCAAAACTTTTGTTCCCAGTAAAATCAAAAATTGAATTTTTTCAAGAATGCTATACTTTAATTTTCACAAGATATGCATAAAGTAGCAAAGTTACGAAAATATTGTAACAGCCCTTCCGTGTAATGTGACAAGGTGAATCATAATCTCTGAAAATTGAGAAACCCGAGGGTAGGGGCATAATCGCTTAAAGTTATAAAGATGAACTTTTTAAGATGTAATTCTAACAGGAATATTTTCAATTTCCTCAGATAGACGGACAATAAAATACCTAGATACATTTAATAGAGCTTAATGCGTGCATACTCAGAAATGTATGCCTATCTGATAGCTATGTATTTGCATACATTGGCATTTAATTGTTTCTAATTAACCATCATCGAATTCTGATTCGTAGTATGTATGAGGAAGGAATTTGGCCGGAAGACTTTGCTAGATCCGTGTTACCTCCCATTCCGAAAAACGTAAAGGCTACATCATGTGAGGACTACAGGACTATAATTTTGATATCACACGCAGCTAAAGTTGTTCTCAGGATCATAAACAAAAGGATAGAGAGTAGGGCAAATGATTACTTAGGGGATGATCAGTTTGGGTTTAGGAAGGGGAGAGGTACGCGTGATTCCATTACAGTAATGAGATCACTAATCGAGAGGAATGTAGAACACAATCAGGACGTATTTGCCTGTATCGAAGATTTCGAAAATGTGTTTGATGGGGTGAATTGGGGAAAACTAATGACTATATTGCAGAAAATAGGAATAGATTAGAGGGAAAGGAGGCTAATCCGCAACCTGTACATGTCTCAGATTGCTCAGGTGCGGGTGGGGAACGGGGAGTCCGGATGGGCAGTGTTAGGAAGGGGTGTGAGGCAGGGTTGCCCATTATCACCGTTGCTGTTCAACCTGTATGCAGAGGAAATGATTAAAGAGGCATGGGAAGAACACTGGAGGTAGGAATGAAAGTGGGCGGGGAATTCGTAAAATCGGTTAGATTCGCTGATGACAAGCTTTAGTTTGTCATCAGAACTGACACTAACTGACATCAGCACTGACAAACTAAAGCTTGTCAGTGCAAAATTTAAAGGTAAAAAAATCAGCCTGTTCTTTACTGCAAAGTGCGTTCCTTTGTTGAAGCGATGGGCTGGACCAATCTGCAAGGGATCGTTCAGCGGGATCATTCCCGAAACCTGTGATCAAATACTCTCCACATCGCAAAGTCTGGTATATGTCCTACGGAGTAGGTACAGGAAGTGTGACTGAGACAATAGCCACAGAACGGGGCCTTCCAGAATTCGAATAAGCCTTTTGGCTTAAATGGTTTCACACGGAAGTGAAGTTAAGAGGACCGAGAGTTTATATTTAGCTCAGAGAAGCACTCTGCCCGTGAGGCGGCGGCTACGAGTGAGTGAGGGGTTTGCTCGAGAGAGAAAGGGGGGGGGGATTGAGGCGGGGGATGCGATGGGTGGGAGGGGGAGAGATGAATTTCGAGGGAATGCGGTGAGGATGGATGAATGGATGGGCTAATGCATAAGCGGCGAGGAATTCGTGACACGGGCATGAATAAAACGTCACGTGAGCACGATGATGGCGCAAAGTTGGAAGCCTTAAAAAAAAACGGTTACCCAGAACGACGAAATGTCTCGCCTAAACGAAATTTCGTGCGCGTGGGAGACGTTAAAATAATGCCGCGAATCACGCTGGCATTTTTTCCCCATCCCTCAATTCCTTTGCGCATGTTTAGCTCCACCGGATGCAAGCGATATTGCCGAAACGATGTGTTTACCAAAGTACCAATGCGGAATGCAGCCTCAATAAGAGGGAAAAAATTCTCAGAACACTTTTCCTATTTTTTAACGCGGATTTCATTGGTTGGATTCGTTAAAGCAACAAGGGTGTCTTCACGCTTGAACCGATTCGAAACCCGAATATGAATATTCCGTAAAACAAGTCACGCGCCCCTTATCCATACAGGAAGAACAACTTCGGCCAAGTTCTGGAAATTCAATGCTGAGAGATGACAAAAATAATTTTTTTTTAACCCGATTCAAATAAATATTAGTCAATTTCAAAAAACTGCCGGAGATGCCGCAACAGTAACTTTTTGACGGAGCCATCCGTTAACATGCATTATAATGCAACAATTTCATAGTGTAAAAATCATTCGCCTTAACTGAGATTCGAACCCGAATCCCTCCATTTCCGGCCGAGTGCTTTCGCCAGTTAAGCCATTAGACATCTGCTTACGCTCCGTAATGTTTAGTTTCTTTGAAGGTGAGTAAAATGGTACAGAGTACATTCAATGGTATTTCGTCACAACATTTTGTTCCTTCAAAAAAAAAAAAACCAAAATTTCGGAGTTACGCCTCGGTAGCATAACTGGCTGAAGCACTCAGCGGGACATCGAGGGGATCCGGGTTCTAATCCCGGTTAAGGCGAATGATTTTTATCCTCTTAAATTGCTACATTGAAATATTAACCAGTTAACTATTAGACATCTCTTGTATCTCTCGGAGAGGCATCCATTGGACCAGAATACGAGTACTTGAACAATGATAATGTGACGGAAAATTTGATGATATATTTGAGGGAAACTGATGCGTTCTTATATGTGCGCGTTATTATAGATTGGAAACCTTGACAAATATTTTTGACAGCCGCATAGGGCGCCACTGGGGATGACATAGACCTAGGCTGACGTGTTAAAAGAGAGTGTGTAGGACTAAAGGAGCGTGATGAACTCGCGAGTGGCAGTAGGATTTATTACCTTACTAAGGCTGCTGAAAACTTGCTTAATTAAAAGGGAAGAGGTTTAAAATGGAGTAAGGAAGTTTTGACAAGGAGTGATTGCACAAAAAATTCAGGAGAGAGAGTCTGAAGGACGGGAGATAAAAACCCGGGGAAGGAGGAGGAGTGAAGCTGGGGGCAGGTCTTAATGAATGCGTCGGGTGAGAGGCGTTCAAAGAAAGGGTTGTGTGTGCTCTCGATGGAGGAGTGCGGGAGCGGGCGAGCAAGCGAGGATCACTCCCAAGGACGGAGGGGCGGGGGGGGGGGCGCGACGGAGACGTGTCAACCGGCGCTCCCCCGCATCAAAAGACGACAAACACCCGACGACAATCCTTTTCGTGTTCCTCCTGGGGAGGATTCCTTATGGAAGGTCGAATATCCAACGTCTCCTCGAAGTTAACCCACCCCTCCTCACCACCAAAAAAAGGGGAAAAACTTCACCCCAAACAGCTCTCTTTACCAAAACTTCCACAAAAATCTCTCGGAACAACCTTAGACTCTCTTTAGACTCCTATTCGTTCCTCCTCCCCTCTCTTTGCTTTCTTCGGAGAGACACAGAGTCTACAAACACGAAAACAACTGACATTCGTGGACGTCCCGAGGTAGTCCTTCGAGTCAATGACCCGTTCGTTCCACGAATCCGTCGTTTCGGCTTTCAAAACTCTTCGCTGAGGGAAAGGGGAGGGGAGGAAGAGCACGCACGCAGCGACTGTGTGCGTGCGTGCGTGAGTGTTGACGCGGTGAATTATCCAACTCGAGGGCGCTCGTTCTCAACCGAGTGTTTGCCCGCGTGCTTGATTTTTTTCGCCCACCACTCCGCTCAAAGAAGAGTCAAACCCGCGGCTGAAGATTCCGGGTCCGGGGGGGGGGCACCCTTGATTTATCTCTCGTCGGGATTGAAAAAGGTATGGACCTGAATTCCGCATATTGTTTTCGGTGAAAGCCACTCGAGCTCTCGCATTGGTTCTTGCTTTACCGTCGCTTTTATGTTTTCTGGAGGGAAGAAAACGATCCCCTGTATATTTTCCATTTGTTAATATATTAGAAAGGAAATAGCAAAAAGGTACTAGTGTCAAGCTCACTAGCAGATCGTCTTCCGTTAATGAGGTATCAGGTGATACTTCAAGGCATGCTAACTTTTTTAAATTTTTCCCCGCACGAAATACATAATTTTGTTCCCTAACTGGTAGTAATATGATTATAACATGCATTGCGCATGTCTGGTACGGAATAACACCCTTCCACTTGTCAAAGGGACAGGGTCCAGGGTAATGTGCACTTTGGTGCGCATGGTCCAGGGTTCTCGTTTGCAAGGGGTAAGTTTAGAAATCCTTGGCACAGGAATGATCACCTATGATACTGAGCTTAAAAATGGGATCCGTCGATGAACATGCAAATGTTTTATGATAAAGGGCCATAAGATAGAAATATTAATACGGTAACTAGAAAATACGGTAAAATATATGTATTGGTACTCGCTGAAATTAGGAAGGTATTTTATGTAATAGTTAATTTTGGTACCGTAAACAATGCATCAATTAAGATGTCTCCAAATATAATTCCTTGTGAGTTATATAACTTGAAACACGAGTCATTTTCCATCCAATGGACTTTAAATATATTTATTTAATTTATTTTTATAAATCCACTTTCATTGTAAGCTACAATGAAAACGGAAATGGCTTCCATCACATAGAATATCAATGAAGTGTCTTTCGGTAGACACAAAAGAAAGCTTCACCTCGCACTATTTACGGCGTGTCCCACGCCCAAATGGGGATCACTCCAATGCCCACGGGAAATGCCCATTTGCAAACACGTAGCAACACCAGACAGCCTACTTGCTCTAGGCCGCATGCATCAGAAATCCGATATGATGACATCCCAAGGTATTGATGCGAAGCTTTCAATATGCCTATGCCGAGTAAATTCGTTCCCTGACTGCACAATGTATAATCTATGATGCCCTGTGTCACTCAAGAATAAAAATCACATTTAGCTTGTGAAAAATACCCCGCTAGAATTATACACTCTACTGGTCAGTTGACAACTATAAATCTTTGCTAACAGTTGGCTGACTGATGTAGCTCTCTTATTTCCGGTCGTTGTGGCGGCAATGTCCAGTGCAATGGGAGGTTCCATTGAACAAGTATGGTAATATTTGAAATCAAATGATACGCTTCATTTATGGAAAGGATTACATTGTAAAAATGAATACATTGAACAAAATAATATATTCCATTTTGAAATATTAAAACTATCCTAGATTTCGCGGGCTTATTAAATAATGAAAGTTAGTCTGTAGGCTAAGTAATTTTAGATTTAAAATTTGTCGGAGGGACAAAAAACAAATGCGAATTGGTATGGCAAAATTATCTGAACCACTGCATTTCAATATGAACGGTAATGGGTGAAGAGATTGGCAATAATTGGATAGAATATGGTGGTTTTGAACGGTCCCTGAGAATATAGTCAAGATTTGTAAACCAAGTAATTAAGGTGTTGTAGAGTTTCGAATGTATTTTCACGATATATTTACGATACGATATTTGTTTATATTCAACCACACCCTGCAAGCCACCACCAGGGTGAGGATAAATACACAGCAGAGTAATTTTACCCGAACATAACCCTACCGCGGTCGAACAATGTTATTATAATCACTTATCGTTCGTGGGAAGAAAGACATCTTATATGTTCTACACTTAATCTCTCTAATTTTTTAACATGATCATTGCTACCGTAGTACAATGGGGGTGATAATACATTTCCAATATTACTGCTAAAGAGAAACTTCGAATTTATGCAAGAGCTAATATAATATTATATAATGTAATGCAATGTAATGCAATGTAATGCAATTTAATGCAATGTAATGCAATGTAATGCAATGTAATGCAATGTAATGCAATGTAATGCAATGTAATGCAATGTAATGCAATGTAATGCAATGTAATGCAATGTAATGCAATGTAATGCAATGTAATGCAATGTAATGCAATGTAATGCAATGTAATGCAATTTAATGCAATGTAATGCAATGTAATGCAATGTAATGCAATGTAATGCAATGTAATGCAATGTAATGCAATGTAATGCAATGTAATGCAATGTAATGCAATGTAATGCAATGTAATGCAATGTAATGCAATGTAATGCAATGTAATGCAATGTAATGCAATGTAATGCAATGTAATGCAATGTAATGCAATGTAATGCAATGTAATGCAATGTAATGCAATGTAATGCAATGTAATGCAATGTAATGCAATGTAATGTAATGTAATGTATGCAAAGCAATGTAATGTAATGCAATGCAATGTAATGTAATGCAATGTAATGTAATATAATCAAAAATTAAAAAAATAAGGCAAAATCAACACTCAAATCAACCTTGACTTCATGCTATCCATCCTCAGACTCATATTTAGTGCATCGAGAATAAAAAATAACTGGAGGATTGCTTATATCACTGTCAAACCTCCAATAATGTCTCACGTAATTTAGTGATGGTTTTTTTTATGGACCCAAAAAACAAATTCCTTTTCACCGAAATTTAGAATTCATTGCGAGAGGTTAAAGATGTATTCGTCTTCTGAAATTTGAAAATGTTAAAAGCGATTGTAAGAAGGGTTTAGCTGATGTCTGCACCTACTTGCCAAGAAAATAAAAAGACCCGGATGAGTCACGTCTGATATTAGATAAAGGGTGGGAAGGAAAGAGTTTCGAACCAGAGTCACACACCACGTTTGCCCGTCGCCTCATCTCCGCCTGCCTCTTCCGTCCCTTGCCTCTCATGATTTTTCAAACATAAATGCCACGCATGCCGCTGTGACAGCAACAGATACGAGGGCTATGAGTGATGGAAGGTGATAAGGCTGACCGTCACCCGTGCGAACGGCGAATACGTCTTCCCGCCCTCTCACACGCGGGTGTTCGGCATTTCATAAAGAATGCCCCTCACACGTTGAGAAAACAAATTATTTCCATTTTGGTAATTATGAAGAGGGGTATGAGGTGATTATCAACCTCGAAACCAAAGAAGAGTTGTATACCTGCAGGTGAGCCCAGGGCTTTTGCCATATTGGAATAATACGGTTGCCGCTTGTAACTTCAAAATGATAACACCGTCGGGAAATAAAGCATCTATGGATTAAATGAAGTTTTCTCGGGCCTTCCACCGGGTCAGGGGATCCATGTTGGCCAACATGGGACCCCTAACCCTGAACAGTATACAACTGAGTGACCAGCTTAGCCAAGATTTTTTCCTTCACGGCTAAATTAATTTGGGCACACAGATGGTGTGAAATTAATGTTGGTTCGACCGCTTGGGATGACGGGATTTTTGTGCAAATAAACACTCACACGTGAAGTGGTCAGCTCATTTAAAATGTGGTCATAATTTTTATTATGTGTGACGTTTGGTGGGTGTCATAAAAAATGGTTTTAAACGACTTTAGCACAGATGGTCGCTCGTAATTAATGAGATGAGTCAGTATCAACAGAATGAGGAGACTCGCACGACTCAAAACCTGAAAGAAACTCGTAACACCAATAATTGCTTCCCAAGGTTTGTTGCATTCTTTTAATTTCACGTCACGGCCTCGAAAGAAATAAGCAGTACCACAATCCCGAAATCCCGAAAGATTGGTTTCCAGTTACGGTACTAAGGCTTCCGGTATGTGCCATCCCAATACTAAAATTATGGCATCGTAAACTTTTTCTGTGCCACCAGCGTTTGTTAATGTCTAGCTCTGGTACTCATATAATAAGACATATAGGCTGATTGCTCTGTCGAACAATCTGGTTATGAATCCGGCACTCATCAGTCAGCACTCTTCAGTGGAACACTTACAGGTGGATTACCATTCGTTCATCTCAAATATATTGCAAACCTATGAATAAATCACAACTGAGTAAATATGATACAAATATTACCCGACTGCTCCCCATTGACGAATACCATTTGAGCAGAATAAATACAAGTTAAAAGCACATTTAGTAAAATTAAGTTTTTATTAATTAATTTATTACTTAAAGATCTAATGCTAACCTTATTTTTTATGTGTAACCGATCTCAACTATTCGCAAAAGAGTTCCATTTGTTGAAAGGTGTATTTACAGCACAAAGTCCGACTAATGGTTTTGGATGATAATAACTGAATAATGTTCTCCGTGCATCAAGTTGAAAATCCGAAAACATTCTTATCGTAATGTTTCCAATAAACAAAAAGAGTTTTTTTGCGAAGTTATAAGTCTGGCGAGTTTCTAGATTTGAATAGAGTCGTGTATGAGCATCTCTGTAAAAATGTACACTGAAAAAGTTGGCAAAGTGGGTTTTATCAGAAATAAAAGTGGACGCCTGATTTCATTTTTCGAGAATACTTCGTATAACTTCATGGTTGAGTACTCATAAGAATACATTTCCCGATTGCGTAATAATAGAATTCATTCGATGTAAACACCAATAAAGAGTAAATAATAACGATGCATGAAGCATTTCTACAAATTCAGATAGTCATAAACATTAAAGCTGTAGGAACTTATTGGAACATATCTACTTGCAGGTACATAAAATCATGACGGAAACGAACAATTTCTCATCCATCACATTATATCAATAAAGCTCATCCTCCATGTTTTTGATCAATGCCCATAGAATATTATTTTAGGGAAAATAGATGACTTCCTCTTAGATGCACCAGCATGTTACTTGTTTTGGAGCTTATATTTCTCATAGCTTTTTCAAATCAATCAGCGCCTGTTCTCTGCGTAATAATATGGAATCAAAAGAAAAATACGCGTATCATGGTTGTAATTCAAAAGCATTGAAATCATCTAACTCCCACCTTATTTGGTTACGTTTCCTTACTTATATTTAAACTTTTGATTTACTTGAAGGGGGAAAGTGTGCTTGAAGTAAGAGCCAAAGCTTCTGAAGTACTAAAGAAATCGATCTACTTTTTTGCCAACTATATAAATTAAGCGACGACGCGAATTTAATTGTATGCGACGTAGAAAAAGTTGGAATGCGACTAGCATAACACCAGAAAGGTTTGATGAAATAACTAAATGTAAGCGTGTTAAAATAAAAACAATTTAGCGGTTGATTTACTTAGTTTGTTGCAATAAAACTAAAACCTTTTTGCTTGGCACGTTATGTTTTCAGGAAAGGGAAATATTAAAGCTGACCTGTTGATTTATTCAATGGACGAAAAATTCCTACCATCATTTTTTTGCCATCAAATATCCAGTAATGTAAAAATATATATAGTATCCTAATCTCAAAAGTCTTTAGTTCCATTACCTTGGACTCAGTCTGCCCAGTGAGTAAGATGAAGGGTGGGTGAGGGTTTCTTCCTTGGGCTAATTCCCATTCCTTGTTGCGGCTGACGATCAGAAACCCGGTGGGTCACGAGATATTTAAAACTGACCTAGTGTGCGAAATTTCTGCCGCGTTAGCATTCCTTGCTATCCTACCCAGCAAAGCGCATTGTTTTCTATGAAGAAACCGTTTTATTTCTGTACTAAAAATTTGCCAAAACAGTTTCTATTATAATTCCTCGGTTTATAGTAGATATGATGAAACCAGCGGGCATGTATAACATCTATGCTGAATGGAATTGATCCCCTCCTTGTATAATAATAATGTAGGCATTTAGAAGTCCTAGGGGCAAATGAAAAAAATAGAAGTCTCCCACTCCGATTTGGCAACAAATATTTTTTGAGGTTTTGAAAAAGCAAATTAATTGGCCTAAAATGCTGGCGAGTTTTTCATATCGTTAACTTAATTAAATTAAAAGTTCGAGACCGATTTTGTAACTCAGAACTATCATTACTGGAGAAGAACTAATAAAGTAACTCCTTAAGAGGGGTATAATAATTTTTATGAATTAGTAGCTAAAAAGTATATCAGATACATATCGATGAACACAATGGAGTTCAAATGTATGCGAATCATCCATTAACATATTAGTAGTTATTCTAAACTATAACTTCACGATGTAATTTTTTTTCAAATTTGAACCTGACTAATAAATGTCAATTTTTCTTGCATTTACATCTAACTCCGTCAATAAAACAGGGGTTAAATTAAATGAGTTCAATTGATAGCTCAAATTCCTCCAGTCTAATAATTGGTATAATTAAAATAGTTGTAGAGTATTGAAATTCCCATATGAAAAATATCATAGGAAATTCTTAATATAAAAGCTCGCAAGCCCATAAAACTCTTGGATGGGTCGAAAAGATTTCTTTTCTATTGTATTTAGTTTTATTTTAAAAGCAAGGCTGCGATCGATGCCTAAATTTACGTCCGATTAAGTGAGAGAATTCGAACCCGCAGTTAAGCGCTCCCTTCGGCTTCCCGGGAGATTTGAGTGAAGGGAGGCCAATTGTGAGGGGGGGAAGTCGCGGGGATATGGGGGATGATTGGGAGGGAGTGGGATGACGGGGAAGGGGATTGGAGTGGTCGGGGCTGCGGCGTGCAAAGGAGGAGATGAGACGCTGATGCGGGGGGGGAAGATGATATCCCTTCGAGAAGGTGACAGCTCCTTCACGACTCTCTCGTGGTCTCGAGACAAACGAGGACACACTTCTTATGCTCATTTAACCCTTTCCTCCCGAAGTCACCCGCATTCGTATCCCTCCTCTCCCCCGAAGCTCCCTTCCCCCCTTCCTCCCCGCGAGCCCTGCTTCCCCTCCCAGCAACCACCGCCAACCATTCCACCTCGGAGAGGGTGGTGGCATCAATTCCCACCCCATCCCGCTCCTCACCCCCCCACCCCCGCACTCGCTAAACCTACCCCCTCCTCTGCACCCCCTGCCTCCGTGGCCCAATGCGGAGCGAATGCATATAGTAAATGAGATCACGACATCGTCCATTTGGGCGAGGGTTCCTCGGGTGGGCATGGGGCGGGGGGAGGCGAAGGACCCAATCATGCTCTCCCCTCGGAAGATATGGGGGTGAAGGCTGAGGAAGTTTTTTTTTCTTAATCGGACGCTGGCTGGATGGAAAGGTTAACTGATCGTCCGTCGTTTTCATTTTGTTTTAAACCGAAAGCGCCGTTATCTTTCGCCCCGATTGCAGACGATATCTATTTTGTGAGAAATTATAACGAGTTGTCCAAGTGGCGGGTTAGTGCGAAAATACGCGCATGTGCGCATCTCCCTCCCGCCGCCTTGGTTATTGGCAGTAACCTTTGGCGGAAGAGAAGGGGCCTCGATGGTCGGGCCCTGACTCCCGCGCGTGCGAAGTCAATTAGTTCGGACGGGAGTAGCGTCGTGCCGAATAAAATACATTCATGTTTCAGGTCGGTGGAATCGGAATGCGGTCTTTCGGTTCGATCTCGGACAGACGGGTGTGTTGACGGGAACGCCACCGTGCACTTGGGGATCTCCGCTCTCCTCTTCCCCCCGATCGAGCGGGGGCCTTTCGGCCACCTCCACCTGAGTGACGGCCGTAAATGGACGCCGCGCCACTTGGACCAGTCCGAATCCAAGGCGATATTGATGTTGCCTCTCTCCACCTTTCACTCACACTGGAGATGAAAACTTTCCGATGAAGTCGATCGCTAGTTCGGAACAGTCATCTGATATCCTCATGAGTTCGTTATTTTACCTTGACCGTAAATGTCCGCCGTCATCAGTTTCCAATCGGGAGATTGATATCCGCATTCCATCAGCATTTCTTGTCATACCCTGATTCCCTAACTAGACACCTTTTGAATCCCTTCGCTCACACCCTTATCAATATTCCCTTACTTCTCTTTTTTCTTTCTCTTTCGAGCTTCCGCTCCTGTGTCCCAATAAATTCATCTTATCTCACTCTGGGTCACTCAATTTCTTCTTTCCGTCATCAAGTTTGATCGTCCTTTCTAATCTTCGATTCCTCGGTTGGACGCATTAACCATTTATGCGATGCCAATGACAGCATTCTCAAGGATTTCTTTCATTAAATTAACATTTTTCCTTGATCATTTTTAACAAATTTCTGTGTTTCTCATATTTCTCAGGTTTGCCATTGTCAAGCTTCTTCCAGTACTTCCTTGATTCTAATCGTGCATCCCTTTCCCAACAAAGGATTGGATAAAAATCCCCATGCCTCGGATAAAATTGCCGTATAGAGACGGCTTGGAAGACTGATTGGAACTTTACTTAACATAGTGTGTGCATGCATTCTCATGCCATTTCTCATCACAAACCGTCCTCACCACTCACCCTCCATTAATTAAAATGATATTTCCATTCCGCTCAGAGGTTCATGAAGAAGCTGGTAGAACCGAGAGTGGAATAGAATTCATCATCACATGTACTGATTGATGCCAAAATAAAATTTCTTTTTTAGCTTTATCATAAATTGAATAAATGCATACGAGAATCTGTCTAGTATTTAAGCAGGGAGTGCTTGTCTTCTTGATGCCATGTCTAATGAATTGAGAGAAGACCACTTCGAAAACTAGAATTAACTAAAGTGGGGCGCGGTGATCCATTGTGTGCAGATATATCGTGTTATGCAAAGTTCGAAATAATTCTACCACTATTCTTGTATATTTTTGTAAAATATGCAAGAGTTTATAAATGTCTTGTAAATTCCAGTAATTTCTAGTAAAAGCTCTATCATGCACTAAGTCCTAAGTAAGGTTTACACCTGAAATCTCCTGGAATGGTTGAATTTTAATGTTTTTATCCCTTGTCCACAAAAGAAAATTTTGAAATGAAAAATTGTCCCTTTTTTTAATTGAGTAACACGTTTGTCCCCGTCAACACTAAGCACTTTCGGAGATTACAATGTTGACAATCTTTATTCTGAGTTATTTGAGGAAGCGTCATGTCACATATACCTCCTAATGCTTGGGCGTGGGGATCGATATGCTAAGTATCAATGCTGTCCTGTCCGTAGTGATATTTGTTCTTTTTTTAAACTGCGAAAGCGGCCCTGGGGTTGGTTTTCCTTGAGACATTCTGGCAAAATTGTGCTAAAACTGACCGGAAGAGTGATGTAACCTATAACAGGTTGTGCTATGGCATGCTTACTGCATTGGCTGGCGGTCGTCCATACCCTTTTCTACCTTGGACATTGAAGTTCAGTAGACATAAGCAATTACAGAATGGCACTAATTGCCGTATAATAAGAAACAGTAAATTTTTTTAAAAAATTGTCATCGGATTGAGAGATTCGAAAATATATCACGATACCTGATAATAGGCACAAAATAAGTTATAAAAAATTTGTATTCATCTCGACTTGATTCTCGTACAGGTATATTCTATCTTTTGTTTGCCGCATAATCTTTAGGGTGCATTTTCCATTTAAATTCTCGTAATTTCCCTCAGCGCCCAAATCTCATTCTGGACTAAAATCCAACATTCTGGACTGTAATTTAAATATTTTCTAATTTAAAGTCGTTATTTAACTGTACTTACTTTTAGGGAATCGTCCCATGTCAATCCACGCTGTCAAATTTAATATTGTCCAGGAAATACACTTTCAGGGAGCTCTATGCTTTGTCCAATCGACCAGAAAGAGTACGAGTATACATGTATCTCCTCAAATGACTTGCTATGGACGATGAACGAGAGCGAAATGAAATTGAAGCCTGTCATGCGCTACCTGAAACCGAATTCCCCCAATTAAAACACGAGGACAGGTTCAACAGCACATACATGAACGTAATTGTGGATCGCAGTTGTCCTGGGGGTAGAGCCTTGGACTACTAACCTGAGGGTCCCAGGTTCGAATCCTGGGTAAGCCTCTGGCAACTTGCAGCTCCACCCAAGCTAAAGTGATTTTTCGGGTACCAGATCTTCCTGGGAAACCATAACCGGCACAGGGAAAGGAAGTGGCCCCCCTGCCCTGCTAATGTGTGAATTTCACACGCCGTAGGGCTTAATACTAGGTGAACTCTACCATGACCTACCAAACTGACCTTCGGGTTGATTACTGTGTTCATGGTTTATGAATATAGTTATACTATTTTATGAGCTATTTAGTAAAGGAAAAAATAAAACCTGTGGGTAAGGTTGATTTCCACTTCCATTATGGCTTTGGATTTGGATGGATACGGAATGGGAACGAAGTGCTCAGAGGTTGCCGTTTCGCCGATGAAGATGTCCTTTCACGGCACGAGGGAATGCTTTCGATAAGGTTTCATCCGTCGTCGACCATGTCATTCCGTTGTGCTTCCACGGCGATTTGAACGATGGACTCCCGAGACCCAAATTTCCCTCGCTTGAGCGTCAAAAGAAAGGCGAGAAATGCGATGAGAATGAAGCACGGTGTGCATACGTGGTGACTACAACCGCACACGCGCGGGGAACGAAACGAGGGTGAGAAAAAGATGGAGCGAGTGAATGAACGTCATCTTAATGGCTTTTCAAGTTTCCTCCGCGTTTGAGCCAGATAAGTAAATGGAAAGTGATCGCTCGGCAGGAGAGCCAACGGCACTCCGAGACACATCCGTCCTCGCCCGCCGATCCCCCCTTGATTCAGCGGCGCCCCTCGCCCCGCGAAGCCGCTCTCATCCCCGAAGAGAGTAGTCAGTCAGTCCCACGCCACGAGCGCCCCCAATCCTCGCCCTCCCCCAGACAGGCGAGGGAGAGTCGTGAGAAGCAAAGATCGGGAGCAGGGGAGAGGGGGAGGAATGAAAAGTCGAAAATATTCACCCCGAGGTGGAATCGAAGCCGGGACGCTCGATGTGGAAGCGGTGGAGAAAAGACGGCTCTTGGCTCGTCGGCCTCTTGGTTCACAACCACACAAACACAGGGGCATTTTGTCCCTCGCTGGGCTGATAGCGTTGGAGGTGATGGGATGCGAATTTGACACTTGGCGTTTTACAAATTTGGAATCTTTCATGCACCTGCGAAATCGAACATACGGATATAAATTACAATCGAGGAGAATATAGAGTGTATGCATGTCATAACTGCGGCGTTCATGATGTAAATACAAAAAAAAATAAATAGTTTTCCGGAAGAGATCAAGCTTGGTGCAATTTATTTTTGCCATATGACCTCGATATCGAGTAATTCAATATCGATATACCCAAACATAGACCTCACTTCCCTCAGAAAAAGAGAGAGAGAGGGGGGGGGTGAAGGGTGTGCAATGGCAATGTGAAACGTTATCTGCTTAACGTGCATCTCAAAAAAAGTGGATGCATCCACATATGCGCGGCAGCACACGTTCAATTTAAATCTCACACGGTGGTGTTCGAATTCCAACTTCACGAGCCGTTCACCGCGGCATCCCACCCTCTATAACTCCGGAGGAGAAAAATAATAAGGTTTTCTTCGGGAGGGATCGGGTGAGCTGTGTGAGGAGGAGAGATGCGGAGAGGAGATAAAAGAGGAGGAAGGGGGGAGGAGTGGGTGGAGGAGGAGGAAGGTGGGGAGACGATGGAGACGAGTCGGTTCGTGCCTCGAAAGTATGCCGCGACATACCAGATATGGAGAGGGAGAGAGTGAGGGAGGGAGGGGGGGAGCGAGCCCTGCGCTTAGTTGTGGTGGCGTGGGAGGAGAGGAGACGGTCGCGTCGGGGGGGAGTGGGGGGATGGATTTCCTCGGTGGCGGGAGAGCACCCTCCGACGGGGCGAGAGAGGTTAAGGCGGCGGCGGGGGGAGCGGGCGGTTGGGCGGCGAGACACCCCGCACCCCTTCGGGGCATAATTTCCGGGAAAGCAATGCCTCGGCCTCCCGTTCGGGATCGGAATCTTTCGTCGACTTGCAACGGAGCATCATCATCACCCGGTGCCACGGCATCCGCGATTGGTGTCATCGGAGGGGTTGCCCCGTCTCCCCGCTTGCCCCTCAGGGTGGGTGACACTGAGATATGGAGAGGGTTGGAGTTCATGGGATCAGGGCACGACGGCGCCGGTGGTTTTACCCCAGAGGCGGCCGGGGACACTGTGCTGCATTTGCAGCCGTTGGAAATATCTTGTGGTCGCACCTGATCACCTTTCTTACGTTATCAGTAATCAATTTTGCGATGCATAATAAAACGATGCGAATTAAATAGAAGATAAACAAAATAGTTTGATAATAATAAGTTGATTATAATTGACGTGAACTAAATTTAGGAAACGTGTATGTAGCTATCAATTAGATTACATGGGCATTCATGAATTCTTGACACAATAGTCCCCAAAAAAATTTCTTCGAATTAGATTCGCTGCTAAAAGCGAAGGAATTTATTGATTTCTGGTTAAAGCTTGCGAGAATTGCAACTCTTCCTCATTCGTTAACATTTTATACAATTTGAAATCAAATTTGTTGGTAAGCGAACAATGAAATTAACAACAAGAGCAATTTAAAGCATGACTTATTATGCTCTTTTTGCTGATTCTTAATTATACCAACTTCACCATCGATAGCCGGAAAAATCCCTAAACGTCACATTATAATTCGCTTAACGGGCATTGACATTGATGGGATAATAAATGTATTGATAGAGATAAAGCTTCTTAAAAGGAAGTGGGTTAAATACAATTGAGAATGGTTATTTGATTTAAATTTTCCTACAGCATTTGTTACAGATTGCAGATGCCAATTCAACTGGTGAAATGTTGTCGTAAAACCTTTGGAAAAATTGTATGATAGAAAATAAAAGAGCGTATTTTTAATTTTTCATTTATTAATTGACGTTCAATGGAATAAAATTTAAAATAAGATTAAATATACGTTTTATTATTCGATGAAAAATGTAATGGAAGACACCTTGAAAAAAATTACATAGGCAAAATTTCGTACGCTAAGTAAGAAACGAAAAACTACAGATTGCAGTCAATCAGTCTTCGCATTGAAAACTAACCATGATATTAACGATATATTGTTTAATTAACAAAATTATGACTATTGCAGCACGTAGAATTTTGCAAAACTAGTTAATACTCCATTCGCAGCCACATTTGATGCCCACCTTACCAAAGATTCCGGTTTTGGGAAAATTTTAGTAGTTGTGTTTAGGGGAGGCGACCGACAGCTAAGGTCTTTGCGCCATAGGGGATGGAAATGAAAGGATGAAGGGTGGACGGAAACCTGGCTTCGGCATTAGCCTACTCTTTATGAAAGGCGCCAAGGGTTTAACGTCCCATCCGAGGGACGGCGTACTCACTCAAAGTGCCCTCCACAAGGCACCTCAAGTATAGATCGAGATACCTCTGAAAATATTCAACACCACCGGGATTTGAACTCGCGCCCTCAGGATGGGAAGCCAGTACGTTAGCCCCCGCACCATCTCGATTTTTGGGAAAATCCTGCGACGAAGGAAAGAAAAATGCTAAGATTGGCAGTGGTTTTCTTCTTGTTCTTTCCCCACTCAATAAAACTGACTAATTACTAGCAGCGACAGATTGAACATTTACCTTCATGTATTTTTAAATTTAAAATTACTATTTGCGCTATCTTTATAAAATAATTAAAAATGAAAAAAATGATAAAATTGCTTTCGCGACTTAAAAATATATTTTGCAAATAAGGTCGCAATTATTCATACAGATAATTACAATTCACGGCCACGGATATCTCTGGCCTGACTATTGAAAGTGATGGGCGATAGTTGCATTGACTCCTTTGAAAGTATTGGAACTCTGCAGCCCCAAAAAACATAATTCATCTAAAAATAAACATTTTATCTCAGTTTTGACCGCGCGATGGTCATTCCAAGAGCTGGGAAAAATAGAATGTCTTCTAAAATGTGGAGAATTACGGGCATGCAAGCATAACTCTGAATTGCTGTGTTCTTCTGTGTTTGACATGATATTGGCCGTGGAACGGGCGACCTTCACCCCAGTGCCAGAATCTTCTCAGTAGTTTAGCTGAGCATTTGATTAAGAAAGCCAAAACGGAAAATTTGAAGGCACAAAAGAAAGAATATTAAAAAAACATGGGCAATTGCAGCCAATAAAATGCCGATTAAAGGCAAAAGCCAAAAATAATAAAATATTTGTTGATAACCAGATCCATCAATTTTGAGAGCAATTGAAAAATTAAAATTACCTGGGATAGACTTATGGCACCAACTGGAATTTTTAATGTTTCAAGTTGCGTATACCTGTGTGGAAATATATAGAAACCAGAGAGAAAATAGAGAAGGCACCCGCTAAATACGAGGGTAATTTGAAAATTTCTCGGAATGGAATAGGAATGGATGACTTAACTCAGTGAATTTTTTTTATTTTTCAATGTAGTCTCCCTGTACACTAATGCACTTGGTCCAGTGATAATCCAATGCCTTGATTTGACCTCAGACATTAGATTCCTTCCGGCCTGAGAAATACCCGTCTACCAAGGCTGTTGGTTTTGGTTCGAAACAGAGTCTCCGTCCAACGAGGAATGTTTTGAATCAACGGAAGATATGGAGATGTAATGCCGCCAAATAAGGTGAATTAGGTGGGTGTGGCAACCATTCCTATCTTAATTCACGCATTTTTTATATGGAAACGACACTTGTGCGTGGGCGTGGAATGTCTTGATAAAAGACTACTTCCTCCTTGTCAAAACTGGCCTTTTTTTGTGTATCTTTTGCTATAGTTAGTCCAGAAGGTTAGCGTGGCATTGACCAGTGATTTTTGGATCAGTGGGAAGATAACCTATCAGCAGAATCCCGTTCGCATCCCAGAAAACTGTAGCGATCACTTTTCCGGCCGACCATATTGCCTTTGCTTTCTTTGACGGTGATCAATCAACATCTTTCCTCTGCATTGACTAATGTTTTTCTCTGGGGTATAGTAGCGGAATCAAGTTTCATCTGTAGCCAAAAACTGGCGCAGAAAAATCTTGTTGATTGCTCTTAAAATGGGTCAAACATTGCTCGGAAATTTCCCTTCTGATGAGTTTATAATCCTGCGTCAAGAGTCGAAGCACCCATGTGGCAGATGATTTTCTCATGTCCAATACCACTGTTAAAATGTGACATGCCCGTTTAGATGACATCCCGACAGCTCCAGCAATTTCTCACACTTTCATTTGGCGATCCTACTTGACCATTTTATGCACTTTTGCAATAATTATGGGCGCATTTTGGCTGACCACTAAGCGGACCACTCGTTTGTCCACTTGGCAACAATGGAATAGGAAGTCCCCCTTCGAGTCTTCTTAAAGTCAGCATGAATTTCCTTTGCTTTCATGCCTTTCTTTACGAAGTATTTAAGCGCCGCTCGAATCTCAACTTTTTCTATCGTCACAAATCACACAGCATGACTTATAAGAAACCCGAGATGCGTGAGATTGTGCTATTTTTCCTTAAGCATAACTGCAGACAATTATTTAAAATGGTACAATAAAATTTGATAATTGTAGCAAAATTTGATAATGGCACAATAAAGTGTGATAAAATTAGTAATTGTATTGTTTGTTTATTGAAAAAAAATAAAATTTTGTGCAATTGCGATTTTGAGCTAACGTGTATAATTTTGTCTAGTGTACGATCAAAAACTCCTGCATGACTCTGTAAACTGAAGTGTTATCATAAAATAATATCTTCAATTCTTGTACTAATTATTATCTCTTATTGTACTAAATTTGGATTATACATTACTTTCGTAATTTAATGTTATTATGCCATCTTGTTTGACATTTCTTTTTCTCATGTTGTGTAATTGATGTTAATTATATCAGAATAGTAAAAGGGGATTAAGCGAGAGCAGAAACCCCCTCAACATCTCTTTGTATGCTATTTTTTTTTTATTTGCTTCCGCAGTAAGAAAAGGATTATGATTGGGGAAACTCCTTCACCACCTTTCCTTATTATTATTATTATTATTATTATTATTATTATTATTATTATTATTATTATTATTATTATTATTATTATTATTATTATTATTATTATTATTATTATTATTATTATTATTATTATTATTATTATTATTATTATTATTATTATTATTATTATTATTATTATTATTATTATTATTATTATTATTATTATTATTATTATTATTATTATTATTATTATTATTATTATTATTATTATTATTATTATTATTATTATTATTATTATTATTATTATTATTATTATTATTATTATTATTATTATTATTATTATTATTATTATTATTACACGCGTACAACAACAGAGAGGCGTCCGCACCAAAGATATCTTCCCAGAGAACTGATGCGTAACGTGTTTACTCATTAATAATTACCTATTACTACGCAGGGAACTCATTGCGCTAGAGCTGACATCTCGTGGTGATTCCGCGAATCTTTCAAACTACCCCCGTACTTCACAAAGCGACAGCCGCTCCGACATTCTTATATGAAATCAGGATGCCGATCCACATCACAGCCTAAGAAAAGAAAGTTCAAGCTGCAGAAACATTGCAGCTTGAATCTTTGTCTAAACATATTCCCACGTATAATTGAGAACAAAATGAATAAAACATTAAAGAATTGTCCAATAATTAAATGAAAAGAACAAAGAGTACAAAAGAAGTAGATGCTATATGCAAATCGTAAGTCAGATACCATTATCAGACCCAAAATATGTATAAACTAAAAGGGGAGAGGAATTTGGTGGGTCGAGGGAGAAACATGCTCCAGACAAAGACGGCTGAGGAGTGAAGAAATATTCAAAAATTAAAAAATGATAGTTCACCCTTTGAAGTAAGAGTATAAGTATTTGTAAAAATAAATGGAAAATAATTGTCTGATCTACGAATGCTATAGAAGAATGTATGAAATACCCCAAGCACTCACATTTTCGAATTCATCTTGTAAACATAATTCATATGAATTCTACTCTCTTCACATCCGCCAAAGATGAATTACTGGCAAATTTTCCGTCCCAAAGAGCGGTGAAAAATTCCTGCTCTTACTCTTTTCTTGAAACCAAGCGTACATGCTCACATACAAAAATCTCAATTTGTTCCGGATGTGTTTTTTTACATTTCCAACGCGGATTTAATCCAGCTGACGGTAGCATCTCCGGAAACATCCTCCACCGAGATAATCACAGTAGGACGACCGCACGCGGGGTAAACAAAGTACACAGGGGATGGGTTGGGAAAAGTATCTCCTTGCAGCAAAGTATGCACTAACTTGTGAAGAGTATCGCTTAGCCGCGCCACCTTCGCCCAAGAACTCCGACAGAAATCGTCGGTTGGGCGAAAATTAATTAAAAAAAATAACAGCGGTGGGAGGAATCAAAACCACAGAAAAAAGACGAGAAGATAACTTTGCGAGCGTTGAATTTTTTTTTTTATTTCATTTCGGTGCCTTCCAAAAGTTGGAAAGCATGTCAGTGGGAGTTAGTTGGACGCTGGTGAAAATTAATCAACGGCCTATAAAGCGTATGCACTTGGCTTTAATGAGGCGATCCCTTCATTTTAATGGCGGCCCATTTGGCAGGGGGCTCACGATACCAAATATGATTCAGAGGAGGCCGGAAGGGGGAATGGGAGGAAAAAGCAATCCCGCTATTAGGGCACGCGTTATTCCGTAGCTAAGATCGAGACCCGCAGAGATGGGCTTTCACAAACCTGATTGGGGGAGCTGTTACCAATCTCATCCCTCCCTCATTCCTTTCAACTCAACCCTCACACGGAAGCGCGGAGCTCCCGACGCGGCGGGGAACCTCGTCGATATTTACGGGGTTGGGGGGGGGGGCAGAGGGAGGAAGGGGGTGGGTGGAGGGCCGCAAAAGGGGATTGAACAGAAAGATTCGTGATCACCCACCCCTCCACACGCTCACATCTCCTCTGGACTCTTTGTGAAGCTTAAAAAGATGCATCCCGCATACAGATGACCGCCTTCTGTCCTATCCGGGGCTCAAAATGAACTCCTTCCTCAAGATCCCCGTTTTCACTCGATCCTACCCCCCTCCGTGGTCCCTTGATGGGAATGAATCTCGACACACGTTAAAGGCATTAACATAGGGATTACCGACGGAATGCACCTCACCCCTGAGCGAACTTATAAATGTTTAATGTGAGTTTACGCTAGCGAGGCATTCGAGGGGATGTTGAACGTTAGCCACGGTGCGTTCCCGCTCAAGGACGCTCTTCGTTGTAATCACGAAAGGGTCGAAGGAAAATTTCCCATTTTCATTGGCTCCCTTGAAAATGGTCTTATTTTTTTGTAAAGAACCATCATGCATTAATGCTTGACATGTTATTTTAGAATAATCCACACCAGTATTTGTGTATTTATATACAGAGAGTGTAAATTAAAAACCAATGTTAATCGCAGACCATAAAATGGACACAAAGTTTCGACGGTCTTGTCGGGTTCCTCCAAAGTTACTTTATATGTACGCAAGCTCTGTTCGGAAAGGATCCAGCCATGTAATATTTTGAGAAAAATATCCAACCAAGAGCAATGAGGAGGCCTTAGTCCCTTCCGAGGTACTACTCCCCTTGGGACCTCTCTATCTCACACACACACACACACATAATGGTTTACAACATAACGGACGTCCTGCCGCTTCCACAGCTTGGAGAGCACTGAGACTGGTATTGCGGCAAAGCTTAGCGTCCCCCCTCCATCTACTCCAAGTGGTTCGGTCCCACTCCGACCAATAAGAGCGGCGCGGTGAATGCAATTGCATTACTTTTGGAACACACTTTAAATATGTGGACATGTATATATTCACACACATGGATGTAGATACATTGTGTTTGCATGGATGAATGAATAAATATGCATAACTGGAAAGAATTGGGCGTAAACTGTGGGATTGTTTTTTAACTTTATATTGGCTATCATTGATTTTTGATGTTTTAAATCTATATTGCTCATCTGTCCTATTCCGACTCCCTTACTTTGTAATAGATACTTTGCTTTCAACTACTTGTGTACAAAAAAGTCAGAAATTAAAGCCCGCCTGAAAATGAAACCTGTAAGTGTACCATTCATTTTTTCGCAAAAAATGTCTTCACTTTAAAATTTGTTGTCTCTGGCGTAACTTTATGGAATTTGCATTGCACATTGAAATGAAATGAAATAATTAACTTTGCTATCACACCCACTTTTTTCTTCACTTTAGTTTAATATGATTAAAAAAATAAATTATTTGAAGTTTATTTCGGCTATTTTTGAGGTTAAGTTAAGAAACTATGGGCATTAGCCATCGTCCTTCCTGTTTTCTTAAACTCCCATGAAGTCTGCATATATGTATGTGTACCGCATTTAATGGATGTACATACAACGTTTCTTCCTACATTTGTCCCAGAGATTTCATTGCCAAGAATAGCAAGCATCTCCGTAAATTAACAAAAAAACAGTGGTCACGTTTCTCGATTCAATCGAAGTTAACGAAAACCAGTATTCTCAATTTATTTTTCTGTGTATGAAAGGCATACTAGGGTATCCTTCAGCACTGATGTCTTTTTGCTGTGCCTCTGTGGAGTTTAAGGCCAACCGTTTATGGTTCATTACCTTCTGCAGCCCTTAAGAAAGACTTCTTTGAGGCCAAGAAATCTAGCGAAACCAGGGTAAGTGATCGTGTCCCCTTCGATTTCCTTTTGCATGGATTCGGATCGCGGCGTTCTCCTCAAATTGAGTCGTTAGTCAGCCGATGACTGAGTTTCACTCGCAGCTTAGGTTTCAAGATTGGGTTTGGTGTCTGAGTTTACGGTGACGGTTGTAATAAAAAATTAGCTCAATAATTTACCACATTAGTTGAAAAATATTACAAGGGTTTTAGAGCTGTTGTTAACACAACGATCAATATAAGGTGTCCGAAGGCAAGCCATGCGTGACAAAAATCTGATAAGATTATCGATAAAAAAGTTAATACATAAAAGATTTTTCCTAAAATAATGTCGTCTTATTGGTTAGATTAATAATTATAAACGTCAGTTGCATCTACAGTGGAATAATTCAGGAGAGGGTGCACTATATATATATATATATATATATATATATATATATATATATATATATATATATATATATATATATATATATATATATATATATATATATATAGTTAAGGTAGGTTTTTGGATGGACACAGCAGCTACTAAATAAATATTTTGTGATTCCTAACAAAATAGAAAATCCAGTATCCTACTCTACATCAGACCCCTCTTCACCTCTGAGTACTTTCTTCCTCCCTTAATCCCGTCCAACATCCCTATCCTGTTCCTCCCCTTTCCTCGTTTGCCTAACATTCTCCTCTCTATTACAGTCTTCAACATCCCACTGCCGGCCAATACGCCCTTCATCCACTTTTCCTCCCTCCATAGGATTTCTCCCAACAAACCCCTCTCTTCCCCCACAATATCAAGTAATTCCTCATTTGTTTTCTTCTCTGTCCATTTCACCTTATCCATTCTTCTCCAAACCAACATTTCAAAAGCCTCCAGTCTACGTCTATCCTCCTGCTTCAATGACCACGTTTCCGTGCCATTCATAGCTACGCTCCATATCAAAGTTTTTATGAGTCTTTTCTTAACATCCTTACTCAAAGTCCCTCTCATCAACTCCCTCCTCCTTGTGAAAGCCTCTTTGCCTAGCGCAATTCTTCTCCTTACGTCCCTACTACTTTGACCGTGTTGGTCCAAAACACTACCGAGATACGTAAACTATTCTACCTGCTCTAGTTTTTGCCCTCCTATTTTAAAGTTTAGCTTACCCTTTTTCTTTCTAGAAAATCGCATAACCTTTGTTTTATCAATATTGACTCTCATCCCATACCTGTCGCACTGAATATCCAATTCACTCAGCAATGCTTGCAGCCCCTTGGCTGACTGACAAACTAAAGCTTGATCATCAGCGAACCTAACTGATTTTACGAATTCCCCGCCCACTTTCATTCCTACCGCCAATTCTTCCCATGCCTCTTTAATCATTTCCTCTGCATACAGGTTGAACAGCAACGGTGATAATGGGCAACCCTGCCTTACACCTCTTCCTAACACTGCCCAACCGGACTTCCCGTTCCCCACTCACACCTGTGCAGTCTGAGACATGTACAGGTTGCGGATTAGCCTCATTTCCCTCCAATCTATTCCTAGTTTCTGCAGAATACTCATTAGTTTTTCCCAGTTCACTCTATCAAACGCTTTTTCGAAATCTACGAAAGAGGCAAATACCTCCTGGTTGTATTCTTTATTCCTCTCGATTAGTGATCTCAATACTGCAATGGCATCACGCGTGCTTCTTCTATTTCTAAACCATTTGCCTTACTTCTCTTCCTTTTGTCGATGATTTTGAGAACCACTTTAGCTACATAAGAAATCAAACTTATTATCCTGTAATTCTCAAATGATGTATTCTTTATCATTTTCGGAATAGGAACTAACAATGATCTCACATAGGCTGATTCCCTCCCCATATATTCTACGAATCAGCCCATATAGCCTCTTCCCACCACATTTTCCGAAACCTTTTAGCAGTTCCGCTGGAATATTATCCACCCCCACGGCCTAATTTTATTTGATCTCCCTTAATCCCATTTTTATGTTATCGCCGAGTATGTCTGGGCCTAAGCTATCTTTGTCTCCGTCATTTTCTCTTTCATTGTCTAACCTCGTTGGCCTAAGTTATTTACCATGCAGTCCTATTATATATTCCTTCCATATATCTTGGGTTTTTCTTTTTCGACTATTATCTTACCCGACTTATCTCTAACTTTTAGCATGTATCTTCTCTTCTTATTTCGCTGACAGAGACCTTGCTGAATAGAGCACCATTGTCACCCTTCCTCTGCACACTTTCCATTTCCTCACACTGCGTCTTCCACCGTGCTTCTTTTGCTTTATTTGCTGCCCGTCTCATTTTAGTATTTCACTCTTTGTACTTCCTTCTACCTAACTCTGTCTTTCTATTCTTCCATTTTTTCCTCTCATCTATCTCTCTAATCATCTCATCTGTGATCCATGGTTTTCTTGTCCTTATCCCATACACAGTTGCTATAGTATCTCTTGCGGCTTTTAAAATCCCTTTTTTAATGCATACCCATTTTTCCTCAATCGAAATCATCTCTTTACCATCCTCCATGATTTCCTCTACCGTCTGTTGGTACTCCTTCCATGTCAATCCATTTAATGCTTCTACATTCCATTTCTTAACCCGTCGCCCCTGCCTTATCTTTTTGAAACGGACGTTATATTTCATAACAACTAAATTGTGGCCAGTGTCCGCTCCCGGGAACCTGCTATTTATCACGATGTGTTTAAATCGGTGCCTAATCATTATATAATCTAACTGATAACTTATTATATAATTTACTGATATTCTTTTTAACGTGACACCATCACTCAATGGCCGCCCTACTGGGGTCAGACGCCTTTGCAGCCGCCTCACAGAGGAACAGACCCTTCGTGGACTACCTTTCGTTTGGCTCCTAACCTTCGACCTATCTTGCATGGGTGCCCCTACCATGAGAAATTATTATTACTCCCGCCAGCACAGCTCTAGGGGTCATCGGAACGCACAAGTCCTTCCACCACGTCAAAAATTGTAGTCCGGGGAGGGATATATATATATATATATATATATATATATATATATATATATATAAACATAAACACAGTAATCAACCCGAAGGTCGGTTTAGGAGGTGATGGTAGAGATCACCCAGTACTAAGCCCTATACGGCGTGTGAAAATTCACACATCAGGGTAAAGGATCCTCCGGTCAGCAGTCCAACGCTCTACCCACTGGACTACCACGACCCACACAAACACACACACACACACACATATATATATATATATATATATATATATATATATATATATATATATTATTACCGCGGATCACACAGACTGAAAACCCTCTTTAAAGAACTGTTTCCAATTTTACATGACAATGACGCGACCTCATCCTTACTACCCCAATGCCCATCTATCGCATAGAGACGACCCGCTAATCTCAAAAACCTTCTGAGATCCACCAACCCTTTGGCGCCCCCCCGTGACAAATTTCCCCAACTTGCAACCGCCCCCGATGTAAAACCTGTCCTCTTATTATGCCTACTCCCCTCTCCCTACATCCCCTCATAGCCCCCTCACCTCGTTCCCACGCTAATTGCCTCTCAAAAAATATTATTTATCATTTATCATGCAAACATTGCATTGCACTGATATTCTTTTTAACGTGACACCATCACTCTATGGCCGCCCTACTGGGGTCAGACGCCTTTGCAGCCGCCTCACAGAGGAACAGACCCTTCGTGGACTACCTTTCGTCTGGCTCCTAACCTTCGACCTACGAGGCCCTCGTATCTGACATGGGTGACCCTTCCAGGAGCAATTATTATTGCTCCCATCAGCGCAGCTCTAGGAGTCCTCGGAACGCACAATCTCTTCCACCAGGTCAAGGTTGTAGTATATGAATATAAATTGTATTCCATTAATGAAAGTACATGCCACATCATTTTATGCATTATGCTTAAAACATACTCACTCATCAATTATTGACTGATTCCAGACATATTTCTTTCATCTCACCGTAAAAAAACTATTTAGTGTTTGACCATTAGGGAAGACCATTTAATTCCATAGTTTTCAAAACCTATTGCCCAAGAGAAGCATACCAGCGTATATAAGTCCTGCAGTAGTTATGGCCGAGCACAGGCAGAAGACATATTTCTTTAAATGCCCAAGTGGGCAGGTGCCAGTGGAAACTAATTCCTTCCACGACCGGACGGGATTGCTCGAACTGTACGCAAATTATTCGCACGATTTGGTGAGTATCCATTGGCCGGGAACGACGGGTGGAAGGGGAGGGGGGTTGAGGTGGTAGAGGGGGCGGGAAGATCAGACGCAGCCTCCGAAGGGGTGGGGGGAAGAAGTTGTAAATGCAGATTAGACAAGCGTAACCGACGATACCGCTTAATGGGCCGGAGGACATCGCGATATCATCCACTGAAAACTTTATTCTTGCGGTTGGAAAGGAAAACACAACTCCGATTCGGACTGTGTTACAGCTTTCTGCCCTCAGTTCTATTTTCACCGCAAAGTGCTGAATTATGTAATGCCGAGTCGTTTGAAAAGATATTCGTGGTGGAGGCAACGCTCACGCCTCGGTCGTCATGATCGGCCCGTGATTGTTAAGCGGCAGCGGTGGGGCGGGGAGGAATTTCCAAGTCGGACCAATGTGAAGAGCAACGCTTTCGGTAATTCACTCTCTTTATGTGCAAATCTGTGCTAAATGAATTTATGTCTGTCTACATGTATTTATGTGTACATATGAATGTAACTATAAGTTTAATGCCTAATGTAATGTGTATACGACGATGGGTTGAATGGAAGAAGGGACCATTAGGTCTCAATTTCACCCAAATAAAAACCTCTATCTATCTATCTATATGTGGAGAAAAGCATAATGGAAACGCATCAGTGAACGGGTAGGTAATCTTGCAAATTATTCGTTTTTTTCCTTAACGATGGAGGGAAGTGCTTCCAATGTGTGCCCACAAACCAATGTTTAGGGTCTTTTTGATGCCCCGAGGCGGCTTAATCTGAAGAATGGATTTCAATTGGCAAAATGCTCAATAATGCAAAGCAGAAAAATATGATGAATGCGACATTAATTTAGTGTCATATGAAATAATAGTAGTGTGAAATAATAGCAGTATGAAATAGTAGAAGAATTTAGACAAGTCAGTACGGAAATTACAATTAACAAATTTTATGTTTTGTATTACACCTGTTTAAAAAGAAATATCAGGTCGAAATATAATATATGCGCGCATAAAATTCACTAAAAGCTATTGTTTTAATAAATTAAATAAAGAAAACTATGTCATTCAATCCTACTTATTATATCAATGTATTGTAAGTTTAGGATAAGTACGCTGTTGCCAGTAAGGAAATGAAATGTTTTGTATCAATTGAAATATTTGAATACCCACATGCAAGAAATATTGTTCTAACTCTGGGTAACAAAATATATTTAATTTATGTTCTGTATATATATATATACATACATATATATATACATATATATATACACATATATATATATATACATATATATATATATATATATATATATGTATATATATGTATATATATATATATATATATATATATATATATATATATATATATATATATGTATATATATATATATATATATATATATACACACACATATACATACAGGTGCGATACTCCTGTACGATGTCCTGAATAAATGGCGTATCTAAATTATAAGGGGTGAGTGCATAGTAACAATTGGTCCTCATACCTAATATTGTAACCTTATTATTATGATCCTTACATAAATGTTCAGCACCTTATTAGATACTATAATTATAATGAAAATCTATTCTTTTAAAAATTAAGAGGTCACGGGTGACAGATATTTGCTAAGGACACCGTTAGCTCACGCTCGTCATTTTACAGCACGAATCATTCATAAGGCACGGTCATAGTCATGGCATTCACTCTCCTTCCAATCAATTTTTTATTTAATGCATTGATTCGGTGTAAAAAAAGTTTTACGTTTACTGGCATGCTCTAATCTTTAATGTATGGAGCTATCTGTCTGTACGGACATCTCCTAGGAATAATAATGGAAGAAATAATTAAAAAGAATGGAAACAATTTGAATGAACGGTAAAAAAAAAAAATTACGAGAAGGTTGCCAACAGTAAACATAGAGTCGAGAAGCTAACAGGGAGATTTTCATACAATGAGCATTCCATCCGAAGCCGACGGGATTAAGAAATTCAAATGGTAAGGAAGACACTCGGGGAGAAAATGCGGGAAGGGGCGCGTGGGGGAGAGGAAGCCACCATTGAGGCGTGTGATGAAAATTTTGATTTCGCACGAGTTTGGAGCATGTACATACGAGCGCTTCTCCGTGTGCGCCTCTCTCTCAGTTCGCGGCATCGCGGTGATCTCTGGGGGGGGGGGGGTGTCTCTAGCCGGGGGGGGGGGGTGGTCGGACAAACCGCTCGCTCATATCAGTCCCAAGGATCCCTTATTTATTTTTCCCCGGAGTACTCGCTCCCTGCAAGCCTCCTCCTCATTCCCCACACCTCCCACACCATCCTGAATGTCTCATGAATGCCCAACGTAGCGATTCCATTAAAACCAATTGCGCTCTTTCCCGTTCGGAATGTGAGAGCGCGCAGAGACCTCACGACTAAATTGCGCCTCCCCCCGTAAACCACCACCTATCCTCAATCCATGCATGTGATGTGCCTCCGCCGCTCGAGAACTTTCGCAGTCTTCAAGATGTTGTTCGCTCCCCTCCTCTCCGTCTCCCAGCATCGTTTCCCCTCCCTCCCGCCCCGCCTCGCTTCCCCCGTTCCCATTCGGTCTTCGACTGCGGACCCTCGCACTTCCTCCATATCCTCTCCCCCCCCCACCCCACCCCCTCGACTTGACGCGACGGCGGTCGTTGAGTTCTCGGCGGGAGACATACTACCTTGAACAAAAAGTTCCCGGAATAACCACCGTGTGGCGCTCCCATCGTTCCGATTTGAGTTCTGTTTTTTTTGTTAAATTGGTACATCTGTTGTTGATATTCCCTTTAAATCTTAGTGTCATAACTTGACATTTGCAATAGTTACGTAGCCAAGAGTACATCTATCTCTGTGTGTGTTGGCGATTTTTTACAATTTCAGAAATGGATTTAAATTTGCAACAACGAACTTGTATTAAATTTTGCGTAAAAAACGGATTTAGAGGCGCACGGACGTTGGAAATGTTGGAAAAGTGTTTCGGCAACGATTCTCTAAAAAAAACGGTCGTTTACCAGTGGCACGAGCGGTTCAGAAGTGGTCGTGAGTCAATCGAAGATGATGAACGCAGTGGCAGACCATCGACATCGAAAGTCGGTGAAAAAATTGATAAAGTAAAAGAAATGTTGGTCAATAACCGCAAATTAACCATCAGAGAAATAGCGGAGGACTTGAACATTGCCTATGGATCCGCCCAAGACATTGTGGTTAATGATTTGGGTTTCCGTCGTGTAGCATGCCAAAAGACCTCAATTTCATGCAAAAAAGAGACCGTGTTGACGTCGCAAAAGACATGATTTGCGAGGCTGAATCCGATCCCACATTCATCAAAAGGATCATTACTGGAGACGAGACGTGGGTTTATGAGTACGACACGCAATCCAGACATCAGGCAAGTGAATGGCGTTCACCAAATGAGCCGAGACCAAAAAAACCACGTCGTTTTCAGTCAAAAAAGAAGGCAATGCTGACGGTTTTCATGGATTACAACGGTGTAGTGCATCATGAATTTTTGCCAGAAGGCCAGACAGTAAACAAAGAGTATTATTTGGGCGTTATGAGACGTTTGCGTGAAGCAATTCGCCGAAAGAGACCAGAAATGTGGGCAGAAAACTCGTGGATTTTGCACCATGATAACGCACCGTCGCACAGTGCTATCATTATTCGTAATTTTTTGACGAAAAATGCAACAAATACCATCCAACAGCCACCGAATTCACCTGATTTGGCTCCCTGTGACTTCTTTCTGTTCAATCGAGTTAAAAAACCATTACGGGGAACGCGTTTTAGCAGCCGAGAGGAAGTAATGGAAAAATCGCAGGAAGCACTGATGGACATACCGAAAACCGACCGTAACTTTTGCAAATGTCAAGTTATGACACTAAGATTTAAAGGGAATATCAACAACAGATGTACCAATTTAACAAAAAAAACAGAACTCAAATCGGAACGATGGGAGCGCCACACGGTGGTTATTCCGGGAACTTTTTGATCAAGGTAGTATGTTCCGCGAAAAATGTTTGGCAGGAGCCGCGAACTCCTTTGCATATAATCATGCCGTCGGAGGCCGTTAGTCTTCTTTAAACGGCGTCATAGAATCATCGTAGCGGTCAGCTCGAAAACCACTTCGCCAAAGTCTACGCCTGCGATTGCTTAACTTTCCGTTGCGTGAATCTTATTGGGACTTAACCTGAAGGATATGGATACCTAAAATTAATAATGTCACTCACGATGCGAAACATTTTGCATCACAATAATCTAGTGAAATAATTCTCAATAATAACACGTACACGCGGGTTACGCGGTTGGGTCGAAAGGCAGCGTGAATTCTCATCACATAACTTGACGACCGAGGATTCCAAGGCCATCTCAAGATTAGTTAGTATTGTCACGTTGGGTCTGATTATGAGGTCACTTTTCTCACCTTGGCCTCCGGAATATGGGTTACGTATAGTGTAGTCTCGTTACAATCAGTGGATTTTTTAGCCATATATTTTAATTAAAATGATACTGGTATTACTGAACCACGCGTGTATATAAATGTGTACGATACGGCGAGTGTTTTCTCATCGATGCGTTGTACCAAAATATATATCAAGAGGAGAGTGAATTTTCTCAGATGCCGTCATTTGCATTTGATGACATGATGTCTATTCTTAAGTTGGACGACACTTAGCGGTACCAAATTAAAATTAACCGAAAGTTAAACTGTATACTATGCATGGTACGTTATTCATCTCTGTTCCTACGCTATCATGCTCAGTGCGTAAGTCAAATTATCCTTTAAGTTTCAGGCAACCATAAATCCCGATCGACATCCAAGTAATGCATTCTACCTATCTGTAAAGAAGGAGAAATGTTATATTCCGTGAATTTCGTAGGATACGAATGAGATGAGTGTCAGCATTTGTCGCAGTAACTACTGTTACTTCCCTTCTTAAAATAGCGCGTCGATTCACGAAATTAGTCCAATTAAGCCTGGTTTAGCTTCTTCTTATCTCATCGTCTGACGGATTCCTGAGTAAGAGGTGACGGATTCGGAACTTCAGATTTCGTTTAAAGTGTAGAAGTCATTGATTGAATAATAAAGGAAGCCATTTGGATATGTGGATCACGAGGCGATTTCATGATTCGTGTGGTTTAGACGCAGCCATTATGCCGCCTAATTGCTACTCTTGCTACCTACTGCTCATTCATTAAAATGCATTCATTAAAATTCATTCATTAAAATGCATTCATTAAATGCATGCTCTTCCACTAACCTTATGTGTTTTGCTATAATAACCCATTCTTTCCGAATGACCTCATTCATGTTCTGTTCATCTGTTTTTAAGTTTCCCTTTCAATCCCTCGTCCCTCTCCGCGGGGGCAAATTCCTGCTACCTGCAACGTTGGGTCGCATTCCCTGACTTTTACAGACTCTTTTGGGGGTAGAGTGTTTCGTGGTGCATTTTCATGTGGTGTTTCAATTTCTTGCTTGTTATGTCCTGGCTTCCGTGTTGCAGGATGGCTTTCGTGCTGCATCATGGGGTGCAGTTTTTTAGTTGTTTTGCGGTATATGTGTTTGCATGAGTATTGGATGAAGGGATTTTTGCATGAGTGTGTGCGCTGCTGTGGGTGTAATTTTCCGTGTTGTTTTTTTGCATGTGGTATTTTTCCTTTTTACGGTTGGTGACCTAACACCCCCCGCCACACGCCCTTGCGGCGGCTTGCGGGGTATTATGTAGATGTAGATTCATTGATTCCCTCGTTACTTTTCAAATTGACCGAAATCAAAAAAGGAAATGGTTACCTTTGTGATGATAATTGCCATCACTTATTGTGACGAAAATGTATCGATAAATATACCCCTGATTCTGACTGGGATCATGTTCAGTTCTGATCCTGACTACAGAGGTGGTCAGAATCAAAACTGACTCTATTATATTTGATAGTTTACCATTCAAGTAAGGTTTTCGTTGAGCACTTGCCACTTCACATTTTAGCCTCGACTACAAAACTATATGATTTATTGTGGTGATGATGAGGTAGAATGTATTTAATAGCTTCATTTAGTGGCCGATAGTCCCTTTTAGATCCGTGTGTTTTCACTAAATTCTTTGTGCGTAGAGGTTGTAATTTTGATAAATAGATAATTTCTATTATTTTATATCATTGGATGGATAACATTCCATAATTTGGTGGACAAAAGTTTTCATTGTCACGATGACGTCGCATTGTTTGATAATTTTTCGATCATGATAACACAATAGCTTAGATTTTTTACCAATTTCGATTGATAAAATGTTTAATATCTATTTTTGTCAACGATTTCAGAAGGCACCTAAGACAAATATTCAAAGTGTTGAACGCAGTGATCCCTTTGCGAGGCTCAGTCTTATTGACTGAATGTTTACATTCGGCTTATGACCAGCCTGGAAGGGAAGGGTGAAAGCGACTTCTGCCAAATATTTATTGCACAAAAGGGAGCATCTACAACGATAGCCCTCCTGTGCTTCCGCCACTGTTACTGAGGCAACAAGAAGCAGACTAAGATTCAAAGTCGAAATTAACCCCAGAGATGGGACCGAAATTCAACCTCAACTCCTCTTCAACCGTTGGCTCTCTTAAATGTGAAAGGAAATACATAGTCTAAGCTCCTTTGGAAGCCCCGTGCTTCCGTTTGGTAGTCAACTCAACTCACCATCTCGCTCTGATATATCAGAAAAATAGGTATCCTCGCAGTAAACAGAATGCCATGTTTTGGCCACACCGAAACAAACAGTCGCGCTGCCTCTCTAAATTTTACCCCAAACCCTCGGCGACCTTAATTCCAGCGATCGATAGACTAAGAGAGCATGGTCGCAGGTAAACAACGTGCGGAATTCTTATCCGGATAGATTCCCATCCAGACTCACTCACTCACCCCCCCCCCCCCTAGTGGGAGGGCCATGCACAGACTCCCCTGAGAAAATAATAGGCTCCGTTGGGAAATGGTGGAGGAATAACAAGCAGGAGGGGGGGGGCGTCATCATGAGAGCAAGGCTTTCGCAACTTCCATCGCCAATAAATCAAATCATGTGTTCCTGCAAATGACCCAAAAACACCCATTAGTGCTCACTAACTAACACCTCGGTGTATCGATGGCGTGAGCCATCTCTCTGCAAACTGCTGCAAAGTTATTGCGTTGAGCAATACTTCCGGATGACATCAACACCATCGGTTCGCCGCACCTGCAGCACGATGCTCACGTCGCTGCGTTTAGTAACTTCGAAATCCGATGATGCATATGCAATTAAAGTTGATTCGGACGCAGTTCTCGAGCCTAGATTACTAAAGAGTTAAAACGGGAAGGCAACTTGAAGTATGCCTTATTAAGTATGATTAGGGAAAATACTCTCTGCCGATTTTATATTATTTTTCAACACTAAATCATAATTTTAAATTATGTGTCAGCCTTGCCTTCTGCGAAGATACACTGTTTTAGTAGCCTTAAGACAATAACGGCTCGTAATCTAGGGTCAATCTTTTGATGTTAGCGAACGCACTACTCGTAAAAGTAGTCTCTCGAGCTAGTCGTAATTAAATGTTGCATTATTAACAAAGGTAGCTCTGGCTTCCGAATTTTCAGCCTTTCTTGTGGCTGTATTTTGCTCACAACATAGGCATTTCTTACACTTGAGGTGTTGCGTCAAACTGATTGGTAACGTCACGGCCAGGCATGCTCAAGTAGAATTTGTACGTGGTCAGGACTGGAAACGGGGAAATACAAGTTATGCATTAGTCCCTCACAAAGTAGAGTCACGGATAAGGCAAAGAATTGGCCATAATTTCATAATTGTCTTCGTATATCCGTATTTGCAATTTTTAATTTTTTGTTGTATTCGATGTTTTCAGGATTAACTTGGTGAAAAGCCATTATCGCTGAAGCAAAATTACCAATGTATCTTTCCACCAAACTATTTGTCGGGACTGCTAGTTTCGACGTATCGGCGTCAACCTCAGGTACCAGATGCGTCGAAACTATTGCAAAGATACAATGGAATTTTTACTTCATTTTTAATTTGATATTCTTACAATCTTAAAGGCTGTCGGTCTGCTTATGTCTATCCTCTATTTTTGTTCACCCCCTTTCTTTTATAAGCAAAGCCGAAATCAATAACTCTGCGCTATGTGCATAGATGTTTAATTTTTAGTTATTTAAAAAATAAACATTAAATTCGACGTATCTAATAATCCGAATTTAAAAAACCACACGAGAAATGTATACGATGTATTTGATCTTGGTCATTAAAAAAATAGCGATTGTATGTACGAATTTATGTACGATGTATCTTTTGATAATCAAAATAAATAATATCATTTAAAATATAAATGATTTAAAGGATTTCTCAGGTAATCCTACATCTTTGCTTTCGTTATTTTTTCCCAGCTAATGGGTGCTTTTGGACTGTCCTAATGTTGATACCTACGCGTGTACCCTCAATTTAAGCCGATAAATATAAAAGCATATGACTTTTTATACTATCTGGGATTTGGAATTCTCAATAATTTACTTATATTTCCAAAGAAACAATGCCCGAAAGCAATTTCAATAAAATATGAACACAAACAAAAATACCTTTTGGTCGTAATATAATACAGTATTTCTGCAATAAATTCAATTACATTTGTAGAACTGTTTCATCATGAAATGATTGAATAACTTAGTTTTTCCATAAAAGTACATTTTTTCGTGTTTAATATGACCTCGGTCTCGTAACTTTGTACACTGTTTGCATAAAAAGTATCGGTAAAAATGTTTTCCAGACGTGTGCAGGGAATACTAAATTCAGACCGTCGGTTAAGTGTGCGCATGATCCCAGATCGGATTGGCATTGATAAGAAAACAGTGTACACAATCATCAATGAAAATTTGGGGATGTGAAAGATCTGCGATAGCTTAACTCGCCCTGCCTACAGTCTTGATGGACGACCAAGAGTAGAGTCGAGTGTCTGCTTGGAAAGACCTTCTGCAACGACATCGCGACGATTCCCCAACCCCCTTACAGTCTCGCCGACTTGGCGCGAGTAGGCGACTACTTCCTATTCTCAAAAGGGAAATCCTTCTTCAAAGGACGCAATCGTGGGATCACAAGTGCCGTCAAAGAAGCTTGCTCGCGTACCCTTGAGGTCCTTCCGCCTACCAGGGAGCGTTCGTGTCGTGGAAAAGCCGTTCAGGCAAAAGTGTGTCGACTCTCAAGGGATGTACTGATTGGAGATTTGGAGGAATTGTGGCAATATTTGAAATAAATCTATTTTGCCATAACGTTTAGTGATACGTTTTATACAAACCATGCACTGCCATTGGGACAAAAGATGTCGCTAAACAGCGAATTCTGAGACGTCTAAAATAAATATATGAGGAAGCAATATTTTAGCGAGTAGTTTTATTTTTTCTCCAAATTAACCATCTCTATTATTTAAATACCAACTTTAATGATAAAATAAATTGACAGAAAGTAAAACATGATTATTTTAAGTGAATTTCACCCTAAAATCAGTCGTCAAGAAGAACACTATACATGAAACTGACAAATATATTCAATGCTTTTATTGCATTCAATCAATTTACTGACAAATTATCTTTAATTAATAAAGAAAAACATCGAAGTGTGAGAATGTCAGTACATTATTTGACAAATCTCTAATCCTTATTAAGAATGGTTTTTACATGAGATTGACAAGAAGATGTAAAAACGTATTTGTTTGTAAAATAAAGTGAGACACATGTAAATTGACTTTTTGGCTTCTGGTTTTACCAAAGCGGTACTTTTCAGTAACTAAGTCAAATATGTCATTAAGGAAATTCCTTAATTTCGAAATGTTAAACAGGAAAGGAAACGAACTCACGTTGCAGAAAATAAAATCTCCCGCAAAAAAAATCCCTCGTGAACAATATGCAGAGAGTTATGTCGAACTCTAAATAATTTAATGCGTGTTAAGAGCATGATCTTGGTTTTATGGTGGGATACTCGCGTTTAAATCTCGGAGCCAAAAGATGTGTGTCACGATCATCGGCGAAATTGGAACCAGTTGAAAATGTTCGGCCAGGGCACGAGGAGATACGGTGAGAGATTTTAGGGATGAGATCGTGTTCATCCTCGTCACAAGGCATTAGGCGTCGTTGCCTAGAGATGAAACCTTTTTTGCCGGAGTATGACTAATTGCGAAAAAATGGCCATGCTCATTAGATCGTTTTGTAACTGTGCAGAGCATTGAAGCTGAATACTTTTTCATTTGCGAATCCAACGTTTTTATTCGATATGGGAACGATTTTAATAAGCTCCTCGATATAATATTTCCTATAGGTTTCTCTTCAATTGCAAAGGTTAATGTCGCAAAAATTACAGTGGGGAGTTGCATACAAATAGGTCTTTACCAAGAAGTACGAGGTTAAAAGAGTCAATGATGTATGTTTATGCATCTTATTTTCTCATGTGCGCGCAATTTCACACAGTTCTGAGTTGCTTTAGTTGCTATACGAGTAAATAATCATGGAAGGTGGAAGAAATATCAAATTATCCCGTTGATAAAAATAGCCAAGACACATTTAAACAGACCACGATAAAGCATAGATTGTGCATCAGATAATAAGGGAAGCATTTGACCTATAGGTATCACGGATCGTGATTGATTTTATGATGAATCATTCGAAGCGATCGATGGTATGTGACGTCAGTTGTATCGATGGAGAATACTGAGAAAGTGCAATTTATGGATTGAGCCTTCATCAATTACAATCTCCAGTTGGAGATATGTATTAGTGTGCATTAATATTATGATGAAGAGCGTGATAGAGGGGATAACGTTAGGGAGGAGATGCGAGAATGCACGGGTTGGACGGAAGGAAGGCGGATAAAAACAATGCAAGATTGAAGAAGACTATTTGTAATGCAGGGTGTTTGATTGCGCCTTGTTTAATGAGGCTATGAAATTCCACGATATTTAATCTTTTTCCATCCAAAACCTACTGCAAACGGTACTTATACCACCTTAATGCAATGACTTACCAAAATGCAACATTCAATAAATAGAAATCAAAATTCTCTTTCAAAGAAATCCTATGACAACAAAAATTAAAAGGAAAAGTCACGCTCTAAGCGGAATTAACTTTATTCATATCAAAACACTGGTTCAAGCATATCAAAATCACAGGAATCATTTGTAGCAAATTTATGATCGTATTACTTGCATTATTGCAAGATTCCGAGGGCAAAGGAAATATATTAACATCAAACTACGCTGAGGACTTGCATTTTATTTTTTCGGCAAAAGGTTGTGTAGAGAGAGGGAGAGAAAGGAAAATTGTCCCCATATCTGGATGTCATATTTACAGAAGTCTCAAATGTTAGAGAATGGAACGACGAATGGAACAGAACAGAAAAGGGTAGTAAAACGCACCGTATATTTCCGAACATAGATGACCGGAAAAAATTAAATATTAAACACTCCTCAGCAAGCACACAAGTGTTAACTGGACATGGGAACTTCAACTCCTACTTAAACTTCTTAGGGAAATGTTTTACCCCTCTGTGTAACTGTGGAAAAGAAGACACAGCAGAACATAGAGTAAAGGATTGTGTATTCTATGAGACAAAGCGACAACTCTTATGGAACAGTATGGAAGAGAAGCTAACAAGCATTAGAGAAATGATTACATTCTGCCTAAAGAACAACAATAAGCTGCTTGAAAAATTTGCAATAAGAAAACCGGCAAATAGTGAACCACAACAAGTGAACTAACTGAAAAATATTTTGTGTAAAATGTAGCAATGTATTCTCCTATTTGTCTATTGAGTGATTTTTTTTGTCTTGAATTGTTTATAATTAGTTTAACTCCTAACATATATAAGAACCTGTAGATGTTAAAATTTTAGAATAACTTTCCTTATGTCTGATTATTTTTGTCTTTTTGTTTCTTTTGTTATGTCTGTTGTTTCCTTATGTCTGATTATTGTTTGTGAAAATGGGAACTAAGATTCAAAGGAATCCCCAACTAACTGTGACGTAAAATAAAAGTGGACCCAGGAAACCATTGGTCAAGTGGGTCTAAAAATTAAAATTAAAAATTAAAATCAAAAGGTGTTCGTTGCATGAGCTGATAAGTTTCTAAGATTTAGCTGTTGTGCTTGTAGGAGTGTCAGAGAGGTGCGCTTTGTCTGCTATTTCTTGAGGCATAGCTAATCCTTTTGTCTTTGATACTGAATTTGTAACCTTAAGTTTTTTCTAATACAGTGACCCCATTCTGCTTTCCAACATAAAAGGGTGGATCAATGATGTCCAGTTGGATTACTTAAAGTCATCATCATCCAGATAGGAAAATGAAACACAAACTTGGTTTGAGTCCACAAAAAATTAGTTGAACTAACCAAGGACGGACGTAATTACGCATAACTTCCGCCAAAGAGACTTACTTGTGGTTAAAATTTCGCGTTTTTTATTTTACAGTTATTTTTCTCGAATCAATATTAAATATGGTTGGCATGCAAAATAAAAATTCTAACTTAAAATAGTTGATTCAACTCATCATCTTGCTCAATTTAGCCAATGGAAATATTAAACAATATACTTGATTATTTATCAATCCCGCTTTGCATGCCCGCGTTAAAAGAGTTGGCAATTCCACGCCGTATGTCTAATCCCCCAAAATGATTAATCAAAGTTAAATGAAATCCTGAAATGGTTTGCTGTTTTTGTTTTAACTTATTACCACTGGAATATTATCAGTAAAGTTAGTTTTTAAAATGTTTAATAAGATAATTTGAAGAAAGAAAGGTGCATATTATTCACCAGAAATGTATCATTAATACCGATAAATTCATTAATCAATCAGAGGGTTGGCTTGATAGGCGAGGGTGGATCTCGCCTCATATACATATAATTTAAGGTCAATATGGCGCATGAAAGTCATGTGGTATCGCTGTCGCCTGTGTTCTCGTAGAAAAATGCTATTTACAAAAGATCACAAAATTAGATGACTTTGAGGTACCCCGCATGCGTCATCCGGAACCTCCAGATCATTAAACTATAGCGTTCTAATCTCTCGGTGGTCACGATGAGAAATAAAATTTGATATTTGACAAAAAAAAAGAGCTTTGTGTAAATATTCGCAAAATGTTAAATAAATTATCCCCGGAAGCGATCATTTACTTCCTTCATCATCCTCAACATAAAGCAGGAAAAATGAAATGTTAAAATTAAGTTTTAAATCCAAAAGTATGTAAATGAATATCGGTTTTTTAAATTGTCCCTAAAGAAAAGTATCGCTCCGCTCTTAAGAACTCAGTAATTCCGTGATATGTAATGTATCCGTTATATCGAGATTCCGATTGTCCGTGATCGATTGCGTTGAAGGCTCTGGACATCGTTACTCGAGGATCGCTTGCATTTATCTAGTCTTTCCATGGAGGAAAATGATACATTAGTCCGACCACTATTGATCAGACCATCATAATTTGTGTTGGCGATTGTAAATATAACCAAGAATATTATTTTACAGGTATTGCTTGCATGTTTTGTATTGTTACTGCTTGTATTTGTAAGTCTTTTATAAGTGCATGTTGCATATTTTGTGCTATAGTTATTAATTAACTAGGCAACTAATGTATTGTGTTGCTGTATTGTATTAGTCCTAAGTTACGATATGTATTCATTTTATAGATTTTAATGCACAATTTGTGTAATTTATTTATATTTTTAATACTTTAAATGTGTGACGTGGGGTCAGATGATGGAAGAAACTCCGTAGTCTCGATCTCGCACCAAAATAAATACGTCTATCCATCAACCACAAATCTATCTACCGTCTCCGAAATTTGTAAACGGTTACTAGAAGTAAAATAAATTTTGAAGGCAATTACTATCGTTCTTCGAAATGAATCTAGGGCGAATCCAATTAGCTCATCATTAGAACCGAGCCTCCGAAATCCCCTTTGAGGAAGATCGAGGAGGGAGCAGGAAGGTGGGGGGGGGAGGTCTTCGAGAGGGCGCGGGGGAGTGGGTGGCCTTATGATTGAGTCACCGGCACTAGAATTCGAATCAGGCGGATGCTGCGTCGGCCGGAAGGATCCGCTTCGGGGTCTCCCTCCCGCGCCCTTGCCCTTTTGCCCCACACCCCCTCCTCCCATCGAACTGACCTCTCACCCTCTCCAACCAAGGAGACCAGATCCGCCGGCCCGTCCACGCCACGACTTCAACGGGCGATGCGAAAGCATGCCTGGGAACAATCGGAATGAAGCAGGATGTCCGTCCGATTGAAAGTGTGACGACTGCAGGGTGGGAGGGAATATACGTTACGGTGACAAGCTGTCATTTGTGAAGATCCTTCTTGAATAAAACTCACTTCGCGATATTCCGTGGGATTTCTACTTGTTGAAGGGGTCTAGCTGTGGATACAATAATTGTAATAAAATCATCTAACTTTCAACCATCCAACTCAATATGCTTCTTGACGGTCGTGTATGCTTAGTAATTCACTCTGAAATCCATTGTTCAAATTCCTCTCAGGTCAAAGATTTTTCTGAGAGAAAATTCGTGCAAACGTTACTCAACCTTTTTGCCTGAATGTGTGTGGTGACCTATTATCTCCCAAGGAATTGTTTACGTTATTTAGGCTTCGTCGATTCAAACAAGTCGAATTGCCTTAATTTGTGCATCTTCCGTCATATTCCACTTGAGCGCAAGGCTTTCAAAACGTGTATCTCACGGCTGACATGGGAATTGAACTCTTACTGTTTCGTTGCTGAAACTTGCATTCATCATAAACTTTATTACACAATGAACAAGGTAATGAAAAATGTATTTCGACGTTTGACCAGTAATTTACATCGCACACAAGTAGATGGTGATCAGTTGATATTGGGTCAAAATAAAGTCAGAACAATCATGTTAAAAATTGCAAATTTTTAATTGCAAATTAGTCGTTCAGTGCCGAAGAGGCGTGGGCCAAGGCACCGCCAATTGCGATAGCAAGATTTTCTGAATAAATAGGTGCAGATATAGTATTTGATATGAAGGTGTAAATATTAAGGAAGTTTTAAATTGCATTCGCCGGCTACTTTTCCTGCTGCTACGGAAAAATGAAAAGATTAAATTTAGTGTTTAGTGAAAAAAATCTTTGTGCCAAATGACAAATGGTGACCATATTAAGTAATTATTCGTTTAGACGTATCGCCATTTAGATTATTCACCTCCTGTATGCAAATTTACTCCTACGAAAGTGATTTACGCCCGCAACACACTCCTAAATCTTGGGTGCACCCACACGGGGATTACGTGGTTGGGGGGAGGAAAGGGTAGAATGGGAAGGCGCGGCGGCCCTCCTCCCCCCGCACCCGGGCATGAATACCCCGAGTTGACATTCCGAGGCGGTGCCCCAGGTTCGGTTTCCTGCTCGGCCACCACGCACCGTGGGAACGAGCGAGAGGAGAGTCTTTTTTAAAGCGTGGCGTAAAAAGCGTTCACGTGCGTCCGCGTCACATCACTTCCGCGTGCGGGGTCGTGGAAAGGTCACGGCGGGGGATGGACGGACTGCTCAAGTCGAGTGCGTGGTCATCTTGCTCCTTCCTCACCGCGCACAGCGCACACATACACACACGCACGTGTGAACGTCATATAACCTCGGCTTCACTCGTGTGCAAACCCACCCCCTCCACATCCCCTTCTCCCTCGAGTCACGTGCCTCCAGACGCACGTAATTAGCATCGGGTTCCATCACTAATCTATTCATTAGACCGCTAACTTATTCACCTTATGCGTATTTGGCGCAATTTTTATCCGTTCTGCATATAATCAAACTAAATGTTTTCAAAGTTTTCACCAACAAACTGAAGCATCCCCGATTGATTCGATATTTTCCTTCATAATTGTATGATCATGCTTCAAAATGTATGGGCATATTCAAGTGATCCAATCTCCTAACTGCACCGAAAACCGCAAACCTAAAAAGGTGTCAAAATTATTTATTGCCTTTTATTCGTCCGCCAAACGTTTTCTTTAATTCAAGCATCTTATTTCATTGCGATTCATGGCTATTTGATCTGAATTTCCAAATTGAAGGAAAAGTAGATTACGTTTTCTGGATAGCTCAAGTGGTTAAGAGCCTCCGCCCGGCAAGTGGAAAGATCCGGAGTTCGAATCCCGGTCTAGGAAATATTTTTGCATTCGTGATCTGCTTGACTCCGCCTTCCCCACCTCTCCTGTGATCGTCCTTTACGTGTGTTCCTATCCCTTTTCCTTATATCTGTTTCTATATAAATTAGTATTTGTTCGCCGTTTGGCGGGATTTCGTGTTTGAATGTATATTATTATTATTATTAGGTAATCTACCGGTAAAGGTAGGTTTTTGGATGGACATAACTACTAATTAAATAATTTGCGGCCCCTAGCAAAACACAATATCCTACTCTACATCAGGTCCCTCTTCAGCTCTGAGTACTTTCTTCCTCCCTTCATCCCGTCCAACATCCCTATCCGGTTCCTTACCTTTCCTCGTTTGCCTAACATTCTCCCCTCAATTACGGTCTTCAACATCCCACTGCCGGTCCAAACCTCCTTCATCCACTTTTCCTGCCTCCATAGGATTTCTCCCAACAAACCCCTTTCTTCGCCCACCATACCAAGTACTTCCTCATTTGTTTTCTTCCCCGTCCATTTCACCTTCTCCATTCTTCTCCACACCCACATTTCAAAAGCCTCCAGTCTACGTCTATCCTCCTGCTTCAATGACCACGTTTCCGCGCCGTACATAGCTACGCTCCATATCAAAGTTTTTACGAGTCTTTTCTTAACATCCTTACTCAACGTACCCGTCATTAACTCCCTCCTTGTGAAAGCCTCTTTGCCTAGCGCAATTCTTCTCCTTACGTCCCTACTACTTTGACCGTGTTGGTCCAAAACACTACCGAGATACGTAAACTGTTCTACCTGCTCTAGTTTTTGCCCTCCTATTTTAAAGTTTAGCTTACCCTTTTTCTTTCTAGAGAATCACATAACCTTTGTTTTATCAATATTAATTCTCATCCCATAGCTGTCGCACTGAAATTCCAATTCACTGAGCAATGCTTGCAACCCCTTGGCTGACTGACAAACTAAAGCTTGGTCATCAGCAAACCTAACTGATTTTACGATTTCCCCGCCCACCTTCATTCCTACTTCCAGTTCTTCCCATGCCTCTTTAATCATTTCCTCTGTATATATATATATATATATATATATATATATATATATATATATATATATACATAGGCGAATGCATTACCTCCTTATCCATTTGAATGAACAATCACCGGTACTCCAGCAATTCTACTTCACTCTCTTCTCTTTCTATCCCTTTTCACACGCAAATTCCAACAACCTTTCATTCGACCGGTGTTTTGCTCTTAGCATCCTAGAATCCCTACCCGATTCAGCCACCAATATAGAGATGAAAACTCGAGAATCCGCGTATATATATTAGCTTTCCGATCTTTCAAAATGCCAACCCTTAACCGCCCTCTTTAATTTCCTTCCCAGCATTCCCTGCACCTCACCTCTCCTCCCCCCCAGATCCCTTACCACTCTCCAGCATATTTTTATAGTATTACTTGAAGAACGCCTCGGAGAAGGCCGAAAGCTTAAACAATTTACCGTATGAGTGTCCTTTTAAGTGTTACTATTTTATTTGTGTTCTATTGTGCCGTCCCAATATTATATATATATAAATATATATATATATATATATATATATATATATATATATATATATATATATATATATATGTGTGTGTGTGTGTGGGCCCGGTTCGATTCCCGGGCAAGGCATCCTGGGCACCTGCAGCTCAACCCAAGCTATGTGATTTTTCGGGTACCAGGTCTTCCTGGGAAACCATAACCGGCTCAGGGGAAGGAACTGACCCCCCTACCCTGATGTGTGAATTTCGCACGCCGTCGTGCTTCGTACTGGGTGAACTCTATCATCACCTACCAAACCGACCTTCGGGTTGATTACTGTGCCTATGGTAGGGTGTGTGTAAGCACCATCCTTTACACTTCCATTACATAGTCAAACTATAATTGTGAGATTCATACACATCACCGTTTTGAAAAAAAATTGTCTGCTCCATGAGCTTTAATTGAGGAAGAATATTCTATATAGCTAAACAGTTGTGAGTGCTTAATATTAAATGACCTTGTAGGAGTTTTCGATCGAAGTAGGCATCGTTCAAAGACCATATACAGGAATTTGTTGGTTTGGAAACGCGTGAAGATGGTCTTTGGGTCACGCAACATTTCACGCGATTAACGACGCTCGCAAATAATGTTCGGTCCATTCTTGAATCACCGTCTCTCCATTTGCGCTCGTGCGAAATGCCTCCTATTTGTGCGTTACTTTAAATTAATACCGTAAGTAAAGCCGATCCATGATTGCGGCGCCCCTCCTCTCCCACCGTGCAGACTGCAGATCCCGTGAAGAGGAAGAGCGAGCTCCTTTCCTCGGCGGGAGAAGATTGAAGAAGAAGTAGAAGAGGAATCGCTCCTTCTCCTCACTCCACGACAAAACAGCTCATTTTTTCCCCTTTCTCACCCCTTGGTCCCTCCATCCATTCCCTCCCTGCAGTATCTCCCTCGCTCACCTAAGATCGCCCTTCTCGGAACCGATGCGAGAGGGAGTCGGCGGGCAATTATTTCGCGTTAAAAATAAGCGTTACGAGATGAGAGGGGTGTCGAGGCGACTAAGATGATTCGCGTCCGCGGAATTGCGTAAGAATGTGCGTTTTTTCCCAGCCATTCGGTCGAACATCCGCCGGGGCGGTGAGAGGGAGGGATGCTAGAAGGTTGAAAAACATCCTCGTGTCGTTCTCACCCAATCATGGCGCTTCGAAAATTTTCAATGAGAAACCGAGGGAGGGTTTTATTCTTTTTTTCCCCCTTCGAGCCTTCCTCCTCACTTCCGAAGAGTTGTACACCTTGGAAAACTTTTACGAGGCTATGGGAGAGAGAGGAAGAGAGAGAGAGACAAGATGCTCCATTAACCTCCGCAGAATGAAACGGCGCCCCTGGGTGCAGCAGGAGAGGATGTAATGGTCCGAGGGTGGGTTCTTAAGCTGCCAATTCTTCGGCCTTTGAACGACTCCTTATTAACTTCTGCTAAGGCATTTCGGTTCGTTCGAAACGTCCTTCGGTCGCGGCAGGTAAAATAGTGTTGGAGTGAGGATACAAACTTGCAAATTACGATACCGAACATAATCTTATTACTGCCACGACTATAGACGTATAAATGCGATTGGAAGGGCGTAATCTTGTTCGTATCCGCCTACTGAGCTAATATACTATATATTCGAGGAGAACTTTCAGCTGTGAAGAGCAAGGTCGGTTTTTTTCAGCATGCTTAACTCACTTCTGGAATATTTAAGAAAACGTAAGACGGGTTCGAATATACGCATTGCTCATACTCATAAACCTTTGGTGAAATCCTCCCATCACAGTTTCCTTGATCTGTAGAAATTTGTTTTATCCTATTATTAACTTGCGTTTTTCATGACTTTACTGTCAAAATGATTGTCATTCACCTGGTTTGTTTATGACTGCACGCTTAGGCCCGGTTCAATATTATAGCCGCAATTATATGAAACTCACCTTGAGAACGAGATTGTCCGCGAGATGAGACAAGTGAGCGTGTTTATCGATGGGCACAAATTCAATGACGAAATGCTCAACTTCATCAAAAGACAAAATTGCCAAATTTCCAAAACCACACCACCTATGCTGCATTTGAATGTTAAAATAATATTCCTACCTTAAAAACAGCATTTTTTCCCTTATTCCCACTGGCGTCAGCCACGCACTCTCTGGGATGTTTGAAGGATAATTCTTTTGCATATTTCAATGATGTGTGCATACTTAGAGGATAAAATAGTTAGCTTCAACCCTTATTGACATTATTTCCATTAGGATTCTTCCGGGTCCACGAACGAGGGGGTCCGATTCGCAGCTAACTGAGACTCACATACGCTGTCAAACGCGGGAAAGTTTCAAAGGGAGAGGATGCCCATTAAAAGGAGGATATGAAAGAATAAATATAAGAAAGCTCAGTAATGACTCAATGAAACAGTTTTGGGGGGCCATGATTACGAAGGAGGGAGATATGGTAAAGTGGAAAAAGAAATGGATCTTAGAATTAGATCATTTGTAATAGTTCCTACAAAATATTAACCTCCCGGATGCGCAATGCCTGGCAATGATGGACCCAAATATCAAAATGTATTATAAATATCCGTTGTAAAATATTGACGATATTGTTTTTATTATTAATGGGATTAAAGTTGTGATCACAACTGACGTTAGCAATGATTAAGGGAACAAAGGCACAAATAAAGCAGTTTTCTTATCTCAAAAAGGTAGTCCTTTAATCCAGGGTAATTTTCATGACCAGTTGTGAAGAGGTTATTCAACAAAAGATATTTTCTTACTTAAAAAAATTACTGAATTGTGAACTGTAAGTTTAAAAATTACTTCGCACTCATTTGCTAACATTTCATCCCATACCTTAACATGGAATTGTAGGCGTAAAATGAAGGAAAAGGCGCCAAGTCAGACACTTAATCTTCCTTGGAAGCTTCCCCTTTTTCAATTTAAAAATTATAAGTTCTTATGATTTCAACCTCTAAGGTTTGCCGTATCACCTCAGCTATAATGAACACGCCGAGTAGAAGTTGCCGACAAAGTGGTTCAAAAAATCTTAGACCCTATATAAACATGACTCCTGGATATTACGGCGGGTCGTGCAGGATAAGTAATAGTCCTTGCTCAGGTGTGCGGTCATTTTGACTTGCATAACTGAATGAACACGAATTAACATAACTGCATGGGTTTAAATGACTGCCTCGACCGCAGGCAGGCCTGTTGCATCGCTGCGCATTTATATCCACTCCCTCGGTTGCCCGCATCAAATGACTTTCGAAATTAACTCCCGCCCCATGAATAGATGAGTCAATAAAATACTAAGTGCTGGCAAGAGAGTAAAAATGTTGAACGCCGCCATCTCATGAGTTCACAACGTGACTCAATCCCATTCCGCAAATTAACGTGACGTGTCTAAGGATTGTTCCAAAGGTTTCCCTTGTTTTGCTCTTTTTCTCGTTAATAGCACCTTCATTACATTGCTACTTATTAAACTAGTTTGATTGTGCGAAATTGCATTCCAAACTTTTAGCAAATGCGACATTGTTAGGGATCCGAAATTTTTAAGCAGGAGACCATTCTAATGGGAGTTCCCAAAAACTCAAGTAAAACTTGAGTTTTTGGGAACTTCGTCTTGGGGTAATCTTTGGGGGAATTTCGTTGGAAACAGATTGTTTTTGTAAATCATTTTTTTCATAATTTCCTTCACTTTACGCTTTTGGCTCTAGTGACATTCGCTGCTTTCCGCTGTCATCACCTATATGTCCAATCCCTAATTATTAAGTCAATAATTTTTCAGTTTTATTTTTGTCCTTCTTTCTCTTTTTCCAACTCACCCTTCCACGCATATTGATTCTTTCCCCTAGAATCAGACCTTTTACATACTTTCCAAGTGGGCATTAGCCCTCTGGTTGAAGTGCCATTCCTTCCTCTTCCGGTACAGGTACGTCGTCAAGGTGCAGGGTTACGATTTTTTACTCCATGGACACATTCATTCCAACGACGTTTCCTTTCATTTCCACTCCATCCATCTTCCTCGCACAGGCGTCATTTATTTTAAATGTAATCTTGGACTTTTTTCTTTCGTTATTTTTGCATCCCTTCTACAGAGAAAAAACTTATCCTCAGTTTATTTTGTGTTCATTTAATTGCTTAATAAAAGTATTCATCGGATATTTCATTATATTTCGAAGAAAAGACTGTTTACCAATTAGAGATGTCGTCTGCCATCTGGAAATCGTTTTAAAAAGCGTGAATCATCAAATTTTTCGAACACAAAAGCTGTTGTCTACTGCACCATTTCACTCAAATTCCAAGCAAGTCGGCTAGACTACGATACGAAGTCAAGTATTTAGACACCGTGAAAAAAAACGATAGAAGGAAAGATAGGATCCATCTATGCTCACCTGGGGAGTGCTGTCTACTACACACCATAGTTATTCGAATGACTCAATTTTTATTTAGCCTAATTTATCTGCGGATGTAAAAGTATATAATTAATTCGCTTTTATTAATGGCTAAATTTTTTTCTTTAAATTACCAGTTTTTCCTTCTGGTTATAAATGAAATATTCAGAATCATACTTTTCTTTCACGAGAGAGATAAAATTCAGACACACAGACAAAACAGACTTAACGTTAAAAATACGCCTCGGTGGGGTACCAATACATTTCTATTAGTTTTTTGATGAAAAAAGTATTAATTTCATGCGTTTGTTAGTTAATAATGCTCCCATTTATGAAAATACGCTAATTAAACCATACCTGGACCGTGGTGACCTACATAAGATGCAAGCATGTCCTTTAAATACTTGGTAAATACAATTGATTCTTACCAAAGTAATTTCTTACTAAAGAAGCTTAATGCAGTTGAAAGTATGACAGCTGATATGATTTTTGAAATGTGTTATTCGAGTAGTAGTTTTGAGGGGAGGCGACCGACAGCTAAGGTCATTTGCGCCATAGGGGAAGGACAGGAAAGGATGAAGGGTGGAGAGAAACCCGGCGTCGGCATTAGCCTACTCTTTACGAAAGGCGCCAAGGGGTCCGCGGCTTAACGTCCCATCCGACGGACGGCGTACTCACCCAAAGTGCCCTCCACAAAGCACCTCACGTAGGGATCGAGATACCTCTGAAAAATATTCAACACCGCCGGGATTTGAACCCGCGCCCTCAGGGTGGGAAGCCAGTACGTTAGCCCCCGCACCATCTCGATCCCCGTGTTATTCGATTATTATGGCCGGGTTCATTTTCGAATTTATAATTAGATTATTTTTAACTCGATAAGCTATGATTTACGAAAAAAGTGAATGAAACAAAGTATAGTCTCGTAGTAAGCAATGGCAAAAAGTGTTGCTGGGAAACACTACTCAACGTAAAAATCGATTCACCATAAAAAAGGCTTCAGATAGCTCAAACTTTCTGCCCAGATACCACACCACTCTCATATTCATGCAAGCATTATATTATGCAGGATATTATATCCAATAAGCAAATAATTACTTAGTAATACTATGCGATTTCGCTGAATTAATTAAACCTTGATCCGCAATACTCGTATATTTCTCTACCACCTCACACTTGTCATCTTTCTGAAATGCATTGAATGCGATAATAATCTACTAATGCTTAAAATTAAAATAGAATTATCTCCGGTGAATAAGTGTTTGAGAGATTAATTATAATGCACTAATATTTCATATAAATTGGTAGTATTACTGTACTTGAAACCATTGGTAGTAGTGATCAAAAGAACGTATTGTCTTTTAGCAGTTCACGTACATGTATACTATGTCTAAAGTTACTTTCGCATTTTCTCTGCATAATTGTCCTGATCATTTGTTTTCCGTTCAGATTTCGTGAACAGGTCACTCGGAGGTAATGAATTGAATTCAAAAAGGAATGCATATATTTCGTTGTCGATAATAAACTATGAGCGGAAAGCCATTGTATATCATACAAGTACCCATCGTTAAGGACTTTCCGGTTCTCTATGTAACAGAGTGGGTATAGTGCATCTGGAAATCTTCTCATCCGCCTTTCGAGATGTTTTATACCAGTCATCGTGGAGAACTCACGCAGCAGGGAGTGCTTACCTTCTTTGGGGAAAAAACGGAGGAAATCCCCTTCTCCACATCACCGTTACCGAAGAACAGTAGCTTGGAAGAGTAGAATCGGTTTTGGAGCAGGAAATCTGCAGTTTCTCATTACTCCCATATCCATCCATTTGTTTAGAATGCTTTGGAAAACTATACTTCGTATCATTTTGTACTCATTATGTTAACGTGGTAAACAAGGAAGAAAAAAATGATTTTTCAATTGGTATTTTTTTCAGAAGTGACATAATAACACCGATTCTCCAAAAAGATTTTTTTAAGTGAAGCGCTCAATTTCTAATTAAGACACTGGAACACTCAAACTAGAGAATACGTGGCCTAAAAACGTACGATTCGGTTAAACCGTAGAGAAGAGAATATCACGACATAAATCGCCGATTGAATAGAAATGCCGTTAAATTATAACGCTAAATGGACAGGGGAGGATGCAAAAGTTGACGCAGCAAAAAAATCGCTGAATTTTTTATCAGCGCACTCAAATGAATCAAATATTCCAGCATGTTCGTGTCATTTTCTTCCTCATGGGTGTGATAAAATGGTAAAATTCAACTCAAAGCGGTTTACCGCAACGCGGTTTCTTCTTTATACGATGCAAAAAATGGTACCAAATTCCTCGGACACTGTTTTTCCAAGTTCCGTGGTTAGATTTGTTGGGCCGTTGGCTAACATTTCCGCACCGCGATATGGGCGACAATCTGCGGCGGCTCCCTCATGGCGCTTTGCCGACATCATCACATTCGTCTTCCTTTAGAGCCGAGGATATTATCCTTTGACAATCCTTTCTTTACTAGTAGCGACCGTAATGAAACTCTTAACAAAAGTTTCCTGATGAGGACGAGGATGGAGATGGATCAGTACTTCACCTGGTTGCCTTGACAGGCATATGCTGAAGTCGATTTAAGTTTTTAATTCTCAGTTCACAAATTTAAAAAAAAATTGAAAATAGAGCATAGATATTTTTTTATTTGTTTGACCGAATTTTAATCAAAGTTGATGAAGACTGTATAAATTATATTGAAAAAATATGGGATATGGTCAAAATATGGGAGGGTAATTAGGTTCCGGGAGAAGTGTTTAGTAATGTATCATATGAGCGCAATATTTCTTTGACAGAGCTTCAACGGACCATCAAGGGTTAGACATTGGGACTTCACACGCCAGGTGCACACATTCATCAGGGTCAACAGGGTCACATTCATCATTTCTAGCGACGAATTACCGTGATATTATTGTTACCATGGTATTCCGTGATCCTTTAAGAAGTCTCACAAGAGCGTCTAAAAGATTTTACAGTTGAAACGCCATTTTAAGGCACACACTTTTAACTACTTCTTTCCAAAGCCCCTTTAGAAAACCTGATCATTTGAATGAGTGCGTATGACGGGAATCATTCACCTTCGTGAAACTACTTAAGTGGCTGGTGGCTTTCAATTAGGTGGAGAACATGAACAAAGATGCATGGGTTGTTGATCGTGGTCCTGACTTGGGCTGAGGATAGTGTTCTCGTAAACCACGAGCGGCTGCTCAATATGCTTGTAAAGGACTGTAGGGATGCCGGGGGAGGTTAGGTAAGGTTCCGCGACCGGTTTGCCGGAGAAGGGCTAAAACTCAAAGGTAATCCGGCTGACTTAGATGGACTAATATTTCAATGAGATAGCGATCGTGGGTAAGGGGAACTGTTTGATGACTAAATGCCGTGGAGGTTCCCAACATTCTGAATTTAATGGTCGGTAAAAAGTACACTCATCGGGATCTACTGACTTGTCTGCGCTGTGTAGCAAGATGGTGAGTGGCGCACACATTATGAAAGAAATGACCTCCAAATTTTCTCTGTTGCAACGCTGGTGACGACATATACAGATCGGAGGTTTTTTTAAAATAAATATGTAAGGGGGCAATTTAGAGATTTTTATTTATATAGAAAAATGTAAACTTCCTGAAGTTTAATTAAGATGTGATTTTAAATTTTCGAAAATATGATTTAGAAATATGATTAAAAATTTTCCGAAGCTAGACGTGAATTTTCCCTCAATTGCTAAAAACTGAATATTGTCACTTACGGGGGCATATGAAAATATAATGTTTGTCAGATAGTCATTTTATGCCTTTGAAACTCCCGAAGGCGGGGGGGGGGGGCGGTTGAAGGGGAGCGTCGTATTTAAAATAGCAAAAAACCTATAAAATTAGCCGGAAGAGAGTCGCCTTAGGCTCCTGTGGGTATGGAGGAATTTTTTCATGAAGGAATTGTTAATTCGTCAATTGATTCGAAATATTTTTTATACTATGCAGCTAAAAACGGAAAACAAAGTGAAGTTGTTTATTTTTCCGCTCGCTTAATTATTTGAAAATCCTAATTAATCATTAATTTTAATATAATTTATTTATTTTGCATTAGCCGGAAAACGGCACTTTGGCTTTTACATCGGACTTTAAACAATTATATAGCAATATCACAACCAAGCCCTAGGTAAAGAAAAAACCACCTAGGCGGGAATCGAATCTGAGACCTCTGGGTTGGCAAGAGAGGACGTTACCCCTCTACCTACGGGGTTGGCAAAAAAATGTTCCCATGCCGGGAATCGAACCCGGGCCTTCTGGGTGAAAGCCAGATATCCTAGCCACTAGACCACATGGGACAACTGCTTCCTTGTACTAGCTGCAAATTCAAGTTACCCCTTACAGATCTATTTTGTGAATTCCGGCACTTTCACAGCAATCTACCTAGCAGCAATACACCTAGTAGAAAATGGTGCGAACTTATCTTTTCAAAAATATTGGAATAGCTAACCGTTTCCGAGAGCACTAGCGATCAATAACCGATGTGGCCAATGCCTAAATCAAAAGCGATACTAAAAACAAAATATGATAACTATTTTAAACAATTACGTGAAAACCATGGACGGTGGAGAAAATAAGTTCCGTGGAGTTCTCCCGGCTCCACCGTTTCCAGGTTCACGTGACTCTTCCAAGGTCTATAAGAAAAACCATCCATTAGAAGCGAGGTTTTGTTGAATGAACTTAAATTCTAGCATTAACAGTTTTTAATTGATAACTCCTTCTTAAACGAGATACATTTCATGTAAACTATTTTCATACCTTGGGATAGGTAGAAAAAGAATAAGTAATTTGATTGTGTATGTTATGGCAAAGAGGGAGAGGGGTCTATGTAAAAGGAGTGTTGGAGGGAAACGAGAATATGTTAACGATGTGATGAAGAGGAGCAGAAGGCAAAAGACTTGGAGAATAAAATGATGTTAAATTAACAGCGTGGGGTTAAATAATTTTCGTAATAAAATCTTTCATGAAATAATGTGTAGCACTTTTCAAGGACTATTCAAGCAGACAAGGTTTGCATAAAAAGTATCGGCAGCAATTTTTTCCTGACCTGTGTGTGTGAGCAGAAGACTTCAGACCATCGGTTAAGTGTGCGCATGATCGCATATCGTACTATAGGCATTGATGCAAGACAGTACACCATTGAATCGCTGGAAATTTTGCGATGCGATGAAAGACCTCTGCTGAACTCGTCCCGAAGGCCATGACGGACGACCAAGAGCCAGGTCGAGTGTATGCTTGCAAAGATGACCTTCTGCAAAGGCATTTCGATGATTCCCCAACCCCCATAGAGTCCCAACTTGGCAGAGGCAGATTACTATTTCATATTCCCAAAAGTGAAATCCTCCATCCTTCAAAGGACACCACCATTGGATCCTTGGTATCGACAAAGAAGCTTGCGCGCGTAACCTTAAGGACCTTCCGAAATCCGCCTTTGAGTGGTGGAAAAGTCGCTGCTAAAAGTGTGTCGACGTTCAAGGGATGTGCTTTGAAGAATTTGGAAGCAATATCTTAAATGAATATATTCATTCGAAACTTTTTCCGATACTTGTTATACAAACAATGTACGTTAACCTTCCGACGGTAGAGGTGGCGCCGATATCCATCAATACGTCGGCTAATCAATTTAAAACATCTTAAAACCTATGATAAAATTTTCAGTAAAAACCAGAGGAATTTTATAAAAAAATTTATTTATTGAATTTAATTCGAAAATTTCAGTTTCAAGGATAGTAGCTAGAAGCTATTGCGGATTCGCCGTTGAGAGAAATGGAATCCAGAATCCGTGACCCTAAAAAGAGCATTGTCCGCGGCTATCTGTTTAGAGTGATTGGAATTAATGTTAATAAACAGCGGCTTAAGTTTCGTTGCGTGTGTCGTGTTTTTCTGGAAAAAGAATGTCTCTTTCAGTTACCAGGAGAGAGCAAATAAAAGAGGGCTAACGTACTGGCTTCCCACCCTGAGGGCGCGGGTTCAAATCCCGGCGGTGTTGAATATTTTTCAGAGGTATCTCGATCCCTACTTGAGGTGCTTTGTGGAGGGCACTTTGAGTGAGTACGCCGTCCGTCGGATGGGACGTTAAACTGTGGACCCCTTGGCGCCTTTCGTAAAGAGTAGGCTAATGCCGACGCCGGGTTTCTCTCCACCCTTCATCCTTTCCTATCCATCCCCTATGGCGCAAATGACCTTAGCTGTCGGTCGCCTCCCCTCAAAACTACTACTACTACTGCAAATAAAAGAAAATGCCGGGAGTAGAATAAGAGCAAATTTGTTCAATGAAATGAACAGCTAGAGATGAAAATTACATAATCTGTAAGCAGACTGTCTTTTGTTGAACGATTGATAGAAGTGCGCAATTCATATTCTACATATTTTGGGCATTTACGCCTCAGCAAGTATCTGCGGTGCGCATAAATGCTCTAAAAGACATGATAAATGATAAAAGTACCGAAACATCTGCAGTAAATTGGATTGCATCCGAACATTTGTTATTGAAGAATAAAGTAAAAATAAACGGGAACACGTACGAAAGTTAGTTTCTGCTAACAGGGTGCTTCAGGGTATGTCTCCTGGGGAAAAGGACCGTTTGTCGGTGAAAGTAAATGGAGAGCGGATTTCATTGCTAAGATAACTTACTCTGTACAGTTTGAACGAGGAACTCTTGCATTAAATAAAAATAAAAGAAAGAAAGCATTTTTTTTTAGCATTTTGGAACAGAGCCCAAGCTTCTGGGTAATGGAACATATTCCATTTGTGTGCGCGGCATAAATCAGAACGTTAATTTATGTGGGAAAAATTCCAAAGCTCCTCAGCTTACCCTATGCAGGCAGTAAATTATTATAAAGACCGCTCAACTCAGATGTTCTGTAACCCTCTTGACTACTTCCTACTAAATTCTGTCGATTTCCTTGACTTTGGAAAGGTGTTTTGGCATTAGTCGTTGAAGGATTTCCAAGTACTTGGATGAGCTTCTTAATAACATTACGCAGACAAAATAGTTGCATCTCTTGATGGGCGACCAAGAGCAGGGACGAAATTGAGATTCAAATTGGATTAGATAATTCCTTTATGATTTTAAAAACATTTTCATGACATGACATGGCCTCCAAAATCATTAATACGATGTACAGTAATGGTCACTTTCTAACAAATTAAAATTTGATACTTGAAATGCTCCAAAAATTATTTCTTTTAAAGATGCAACGCTCGGATCAAAGAGCGTCGAAACGATGACGGAGTTATTTAAAAAAATACTAAATTATTTTAAAGAAACAAGATTCTTCTAACATCTACCACACCACATTATTTCTGCTGGGAATTAAAATTACATTAATTTAATATACCTGTACAGGACAGAAAGGAAAACAAACGATGAAGAACTGGGGGGGGGGGGTAGGGAATGGTGGGGGAGGGGAGTGGATTGTTGGGAGAAATCGGGAGGCACGAAAGTTGGGCGCAGAGCGTTTTGAATAGGAATGGGATTTTGAAGATTATGATGTAGGGGAAAATGCTAGGCAAGCTAGGACGGGGCAGAAGTATGACTGGGGATGTTGGACGGCATGAAGGTTAGGAAGAAAGAATACAGAGTTGAAGAGGGAATTTTATATAGTAACCGATTTCTGGTTGTTTTTCTTAGGAGAGGCAATTAACTGAATTATTGCGCGATTCCGGCTGCGTTCATCGAAAACTTACTTAACCGGTAGAATACCATAAATAGCGATAATACTAGTAAACTACTCAACACTAATGTTCAATTTCCTCAATCTCCGAATGATTTCGAGATTATTGTAGGGGAAGGCTTCGCTTATGAAAAAAGGAATACATGACGATAATGCATCGCTAACCTCGCTGAGCAGATGTTATCCCAAGTAACAACCTTCGCAATGAAAATCCGGTACTTTGAGGGTTCAGTGCCAACTACGGCTGATCAAGTAAAACATTTGGGGGTAGTTCTGATACCACGCCTTTCATGAGGAGCACACATCAGGACAATATGCAGATCTGCTTTAAAGAAACTCTGCTTCATTAAACGTTTGGTGAGGAAATGTAATGATAAAGTCAAAGAGCGGTGTTTTTTGGCTTTAAAAACATGTAGACCTTATTTGGAATATTTCGTAATTATATAGGATCATTGGGAGTATATTTGGCAAAAAGAATTTCATAAAGTCCAGAAAAAATCGGCGAGATTCGTTAAAAAAGGTTATAACGAGATCACAAGTGTGACAGGTCTCTCAGGGGAATTAGGCTGGGAGCCACTTGAAATACGAAGGGAGCAAGCGAGGCTTAGACTTTTAGAAAGGTTCAGAGCAAACGAGTTTAACGATGACCCTAAAGTGATTATAATTGTCCCACATTACTTAAGTAGACCAGACCACAACGATTAAATAAGGAGATAGATTCCAGTATAGATAGATACAAATACTTATCCTTTCCCCGAGCAATTAGAAATCATAATAGTAAAAAACCAGTCACTTTATAAATATCAAAGGCATTTAATGTTTAATCAGGACAAGATTACAAGTTACGTGGATTACGGTATATTCGTAGGTGCATGGGTAGTTGACAGTCTATGCACTCGTATCTGCATGTGTGTGAGTTTTATAGGTTTCTACATCTACATCTACTTAATACCCCGCAAGCCGCCGCAAGGGCGTGTGGCGGGGGGTGCTAGGACACCACCCGTAATTTAGAAAAGAAAAAGAAAAAAAAACCGCATGCAATAACCACAAAATCATATTTAAAAAAAAACATGGCATACATTCATGCATGAACACTTACACCCCACACACATGCAAACACAATAAAACTACCAACTAACATACACATGCACCTGAAAGTATACCTAAAAGCTTTGCAGTGTTTAACTTTGTTCCGACTTGTAAATTCAACGTTTTTAATATTTCTAAAGTGACTTCGGTTTCTTGCTATTATGATTTCTGATTGTTCGGGGAAAGAATGAGTATTTGTACCTATCTGTCCTGGAATCTATCTCCCTTAGTTTATCTTTGTGGTCTGATCTACCTAAGTAGTGTGGGGCCATTATAATTCCTTCAGTGTCATAGTTAAACTCGTTTGTTCTGAACCTTTCCAAAAGTCTAAGCCTCGCTTGTTCTCTCCGCACTTCAAGTGGTTCCCAGCCTAAATCCCCTAAGAGACCTGTCACACTTGTGTTTTTATCATAACAATTTTTAACGAATCTAGCGGATTTTCTCTGGACTTTATCTAATTCTTTTTACCAAATTTTCTCCCACGGATCCCAAATACTTGCGGCATATTCCAAATGAGGTCTAACTAGAGCAAAATAACACCTCTCTTTAACTTTTTCATTACATTTCCCCACCACCCGTTTTATGAAGCCAAGTTTCTTTAAAGCTGATCCGCATATTGTCCTGATATGTGCTCCCCATGAAAGGCGTGGTGTTAGAACAACCCCCAAATATTTAACTTGATTTGCCATAGTCAATACTGAACCCTCTATTTTGTAGTTTATATCCTGTTCCTCGCTTCCTTTATTCCAAAATTTCAAAACTGCACATTTATCTATATTAAGTGTTAAGCCCCATTTATTGCACCATTCCGAGATATTGTCTAAGTCTCTAGAGAGTAGCTCGCGATCTAGTTGGCTCCTTATATCCCTGTATATCACCGTGTCGTCAGCAAATAACCTTAGATAGCTACTAACGTGTGTGCTTAAGTCATTTATGTATATTAAGAACAGAAGAGGCCCTATTACACTTCCCTGGGGGACGCCCGAAGTTACATCTCTCTCCGTTGAGCACAACCCATCTATGACTACTATTTGTTTGCGGTTTGACAAGAAGTCTCTAATCCAATTAATTATTTTCTCATTGATCCCATAGTATTTAAGTTTATGTAACAATTTATTGTGTGGGACTTTGTCGAAGGCTTTTTTGAAATCCAGGAATACTGCATCGACTTGTGTGTTGTTTTCTCCCGATCTAAGTATATCGTGAATGAAGAGAGCATGAATATAAACGATTTTTTTTGTGAAGATTAGCATGGATTTGTTTGTTTTGCATGCGGTTTTATTCTTAATTACGGGTGGTGACCGAACACCCCCCGCCACACACGCCCTTTCGGTGGCTTGCGGGGTACTATGTAGATGTAGATGAGACTTGAGTATTCCTTTTGATGGAGCGAATAGGGTGAAAAATTACAACCGGTCGCTGGGGGAGAGGGGTGTCGGCAGGGTGTGGAATCCACAGTCGGAATGATAACGCCTCAGAGAGGGCGCTTTCACGCTCTCCGATATTGAAACACATTTAAAAAATCATTTTCAATATATTTCCATGCTAAAGAATGCAGTAGTCGCGCAAAATAAATTCAGGATTATGGTGATTAATTATAAATAAATTTTACAGCAGATTTTTAGCCTGAAATTTCACATTGAGTATTGTAATAATTCGCAAAAATATTTTCACGAGCTTAGTGACGAAATTTATGGCAGTAAGAAGGAAGCAGTAATAAATAAAGATTATTTCTGTGGCTTCATATTGACTCGTTCATTCGGCGGTACTATACATCGCATCTCGAGATATTAAACGAATGACTAAAGAGCGTGCGAGGAAATATGAGTACGTCTTCATAAAATTTAAACCCTCTCCAAAGATGAATCAAATAACAATTATTTATTTGTGCATACAGTAAATAAATATTGGTCATATAAGTGGTAAATAACTCAAAGAATTATTCTGAGGAAAATTAAATTTTAATTATAATTTAAAACCGTCCCGTTTGTACAGGAATATCATTGTAGTAGATTTACATGCAAAAGTAGCATTTAATGAATTCTACTAAATACCATTGAATTTATTCAGTGGTAATCTACAGACGTGATCCAAAACCTTTCCGATTTCTTATTCAGAAACTAAATGCTTAGGAGAGTATTAGGAGTCAGTCAACAACTTTTGTGCCAAAAACAACCCTGCTCCGATTGACATCGTCCACCAAACGACTCTTAGATGGCATGTCACTTCCGAGGCTATATCTATGGAAGCGATTTTCATGAAAATAGGACCATAAATAGCATTTGAGGAACAAAAATAATCTAAACCTTTCCGGAAATAAATAAATACCCATTAAGAGTGAGGAAAATTTAGAGGCCCGATTTTAAGGCAAGCAAAAACATTTTTGTCTGAATCTGAATTCTGTCACTGTCAGGTAGTAATTATTTAATAATATGATATAGAACTGACTAAATCATCAATCTTAAAAACTAAATGAGTCAAAAAAGTGGAATTTTTGGCATTTAACCGCAATAAATAGCTTATTAAGCAGTAAATATAGCTTAATAAAAGTAGCTAGCCATTATACATTCAGGTGTCATATTGTAGTCTATTTTAGGAGCCAAAGTTAGGGGTATGATGGCTTTGTCAGCGAGTAAATGTTAGGGGAAAAAAGAGTCTAATTTATCAATGAGAGATAAACAGTTCATCGTATTATATACACATACCTTAAATGGAAAAATCGTTTTTGAATGACAGAATGAAATAGAGAAGGGATCATTTTATCTATCAAACATGACCACCATAAAACAGAAAAATATCTCGTTTTAGGCCATCTTTGGTGGCAGAATTTTGATCAAAAAACTTATTAGTACATAATTTTTTTAGGAATGAAAATTCGGATGAAATAATCTGTTAAACTTTGGTGAACAAAGTTTTGAAGATGGATTCAGTTGGATATCCATTTCATGGTGGAAAAGGCCACGGTTTATTTTTATCGTTATTAAGCACAACTGTCTGTTTCATAATAATACGTTTCTTACAAGGTTTACTCTTCATACACAAGCTCTTTTTGATTCTATTATGTAAATTAAAGTTTTTCATTTGTTTTTTACATGTCTTGCATGAGCAAAAAACCTAATGTGTATATTAGCTTGAATATATTTTAAATCCATGGGTTTTGCTTAGCAAAAGTGTTAAAAAAACCTAGAAAAAATCTCATACCTTTACCATTCCATAATTTCTTTAAATATCTTTAAAGTAAAATCATTTTCTGTAAATACATCAGAATCTTTGACAAAATCTTCGAATGACGTATCAGCTGACCTATTCTAGTCTATTAAGAGGAATATGTTCGTTATCTTACCGTAATTAATCGTCTGCGATCCAAATGTTGTCTCCTTAATAATTTTGTAAATAATTAATTCCCCCACAAGAATTATAATATCTGTGTCAATCACGGAAGGCATTTTACCTAGATGACTTTGAAGCAGTGATCATCAAAAACTATGAGAATGAGATGTTGTCTCGAGGGGTGGAGTTCGGTCGGGGGAAGGCGGAGGGCGGGCGACATTGGGAGGGCTTCGTGAAATGGTAGCAAATCAAATGTTTGGTCAGACGCCGCCGGGTCAGACGGAGCAGTCATTAAACTCGACGGCCGCGGTAATGAATGACCTCCTGTATTATAACCCCTCCCAAAAGGACCTCAGAGACCTTTATTACACTTGCATTTGCTCTATTAATATGGATGCAAACGAAATTAAAAGAAACAACGCGTTCCTATTTGAATAATTGGATACGGATTGCTGTAAAGATACGAACATTATTATTATTTCATTACTTTGACGGTAACCTAAGTATAGTCAAACGCAATACAAATTTCAGTCAATGGAGAAATTGGAAATGGAAAAATTTTATTCATTTGCTTACACCAAGGCAATGGAGAGACATACATTTAATCTCTGTGCTCGTTTAAACAAAAAAAATCCACAGCGTCAAATATTTAATTGAAATTTTCTCAAGGGTAAAATAGTTTCATTTTTCTTTTGAGATTATTAAGATTGAATTTTGGACTCAGTTGAAAATTCCAAAGTAGTGCCATGTGCTCTGCTCAAATTTGCACCATTCAGCATTGGTGTATTCAGTCCCCCTTAAGTACGGGACTCATTTTATGCCCGAGGGAAATAATATCGCCTGCCATGGTTCATTCCACGGAAGTGTACGTTACCGCCAAGTTGCCATTCTGCCTCCATTTTTTTATAAACTGAAATTTGGGAAAATTCTCCAAGGACCTGAGCTGGCTTATGCCATAGGCCAACCATGTAATAATTTGAATTTTTGGGCCACAATGATTGGGGCAGCAAGACTATTCCCCACGACACAACTCCTCAAACTATTTTCTTATATGACTTAATCATAAAAACTGGTTGAAATCCTGGAAAATTGTTAGATTTTTAGCAAAAAGTGATGAATCTTTCAAAAAGATTGGCAGCTCAAGAATTAATTTCTTTTCCGATGAAAACGAGTTTTTTAGGTCGATTTTTTCTTAAAGTGCGGATTACGTGCAGTGAAAAATGAATGGAATACCTATCGATATGGCATTCATAGTAATTTATGGAATATCACCCATGCGAGTTTTTTATAACCAAAAGTACTTACTTATGTGCCATATTCGCGTTAAGTGTACGTAGCTTTCAGAGCTTTATCTAAAGATAATTAAGTTATCGGTATAGATCAAACATAACTGCACAGTAGTAGATTCCTAGTCTCCTGCCATAAAGCGAATTTGCATTATTTGGTGAACAATATACTATTCCACTTATCCTTCCGAGCAAAAATTACAGACTAGTTGACAAAATACACTCCCTTGTGACTACATATGATTAGGTAAGTAATTATACGAACTGGCTACGTGGAAATGCAACAGTTTTCTAGTGTAAAAATCATTCGCCTTGACCAGGATCCTGGTCAAGACGAATGACTTTTACACTTTCAAATTGTCACAATATAATGCGCAGTTAGCGGATGACTTAGTTAAATCTTACTGTAGCGGTATCTTCCGCAGTCTCTCAGAATTTGGCCATATTTGGTGGTTGGTTAGACCGGCAGTAAGAAGATATTAATCTGATCAGAGGCAAATTTAGCTGTTAATAACGCTGATTCATGACTTCCCATCGTTCAATTGTCTCCGAGCTTTTTCAAAGTTATCCAAAAACTGTCGTGGACCAGAGCGTGCCGTCTCAACAAGTGAATTGATCCGTGAGACTTAAACCTAAGTTTTCTCAGCTCTGGTTGCCTAAGCGGAAAGGCCTGGCCGTCGCTAAGCTCCGTATGCTGCACGAACAATCGTTGCGCCGCATTTGACAGATGGGATAACAATAGAAGCTGTCTTCTGCGCTCATGTTCCGAAAGAGGCGAAATTGCCAAATATCTCCGCGTGTTTATTCATCCGCCCACACAAACAACTTTTCCCGGGAGAGAGCGAGGGCTTCGTCAATAAATGGTCCGAGCCGAGTACGACACCGAATTTCAATTTTCCCGAGGCTTGGAAAAGTGAAATTTCTCAGAGTGCATCTATTCTGCGGTTTCCTTTGGCCCATGAGAGAAGCAGCTTTTATAAATGACGACCTTTAGATACCTGAAATATTCTTTGCAGGGTACTTTTAGAAATCTATGTTCCTCATCGAAAGTGAGGTGAAAATACCTTAACAAGTCTTCTTGGCCCTCGTATTAGCATCTTCTTTAGGTTTCCAAAAGCTCACTCGTGGGTTCTTTGCCCATTTAAATATCAGTTGTCTTATTTTTGTCACCTGTGTCACTACTAGTCATCACAGCCATTGAGGCACATGCTCAGCTGATCTTGTCCCCGCAGATGGAGCAGCAGAGGTTTTGGCTTTCACACAAGTTTTATCTGCGGGGCATGTGTTTAGTTTCCTATGCACAAGTCAGATTATTCTTTGAATATATGTTCGAAAGTAATTTTTTTCACGTCTCGGGCACGTTTACGGGTATCTATTTTAAGGTAAATAAATGAATTTTCCGCGAGCGTCTTTGTAAACGATTTTTCCAAAATAAATTCAATTGAAGGAAATGATTGGGAAGTAGGAAAGCAGAGATTTTTTTTCCTGCTAAGCTGCCTTTAAGTACACTTTTGTCACGGAGGGTGGTGGTCCGATCATTGCCCTTCGAATGGACCTGCCCCAAAATGGATCATCTGAAATGCCCCCTGTCGATCAATTTAAAATGGATTCCCATCGATCAAATGTTGGGTACTTTGGTCCTGGATATCCTTATCCCATTCTGGATCATCATTATAGATCTTCCTCATGGATACCATGAGGTTTAGCTCGTCTTTTTTTTCGTGAGCTACGCACGGTTTCGCTGACAATTTTCGTGCCTCACTTTTAGCATGGTGTGGTATTTTGGGTGGGCAGGTCTCAGTTAGTCCGTACAAATACTGTAAGAATGGACTCCGTTTCGCCCGATGCCAGTGGTAGAAAGCCCGAGATTGAGTCACTATACAGGACTCAAACTCAACTTTATTGACATTAACGTTATAACATCGCGTCGGAAATTCAGCAATCTAATCTAATAAACCACCACACTTTAGATGTTTTAACGGTAGTAAACATTCCGAATTTCTCTTAATAATGCATACTGGTAGGAACTAGATTCGATAGCATCCTTGGTAGTTGGCTGATCTAAAGAGAGACGCCTACGATAACATTATTGCAATGGACCCGAGTCCAGGTATTATGTTTTTACGTAATGCCAACTACGAGGGTAGGCTGAATACTAATGCACACATGCTTGTAGACCACCAACGAAATGACCTTAAAAAGTACTCCTGGTAACATATGGAAGTAACATTCCCCCTCAACAAGTATGCGCAGATTTGAGGTCGTTTCATTCATCCAGTATATTTCGAGAAGCGGAAGTATGGAGACGATAATCTTGTAACATCATGACAACGCTCGTCCACACACCTCGCACGCAAATGGAGAGGCTCTGCGAAACCTGTAATTTGAACACACTCCTTATTCCCCCGATCTTCCGCCTTGCGATTTTTATTTTTTTCCTTAACTCAAGAGACACCTCAAGGGTAATCATTACACCTCGGACGATGAAGTGAAGGCAGCGGTCAAGTCCTGGATTCGAGAACAGTCGAAAGAATTTTTTAGTGACGGAATGAAAAAACTTGTTGTTACACGTTGGGAGAAATGTGTTAACCTTAACGTTGACTATGTAGAAAAATAAATGTATGATTTTGAAAATTAAGAATTGTGCTTTAATGTATTTTTCGCCCGATCTAGCTATTTGCTTTTGTTCACGCTCTACAAGCATGTCTGCATTACTTTTCAGCCTACCCTCGTTTATCGATTGCAATAGAATATGGATATGGACGCTGGACGTGTCAGTCACCCCAAAGGTTTGCAAAGCAGGGAAAATGCAGCAACGCCCACTTCTTTCTCCGTGCTGAAAAGATTCGAAAAATTCGAAAGTTCTAATTTGAGTAACCGGTTAATCCAGGTAACATAATTAACAGGCATCTACAAGTCCAGATTCTATTTGAAGCCCTAATCCGAACGATAGGTGTCGCCACCCAAGGTTTAACGAAGTACGCAGGTGGAACTAAAGTAGATGAGGTCAGGCCCAAAAATTATCTAAACTCAATGTCCGATAACTTACCTGTCCTAATATGAACATGGAACACAAGCCACAAAATATCTAATTGTAAGAAAAATGAATACGGATGGACTTAAGGACCCATAATAATTAATTTATAATGAGAAAGGCCTACAGATGAAATGACAGTAAAACAACGACAGCTTAAGTACGAAGCCAGACATAAGTTCGGAGTAATGAAGTAAGTATAAGTGATTGAAGAAGACTCTAAGAAGCAAGCAAGTTATCGAGCTGCTCTCATGGATGAATATCGTCGTAAATATTTCGCTGCACCCGACAGAAATTACGATACAACATGGCATAATATTCTATCATAAAGATGCATCTTTATAGATATCACGAGTCAAATTGTCATCAAGTATTGTTCCAAGTATTTATACACTGTACCGTAACCAGGGAGGCATTGAATGATAACGTTACAATGTATTCGCAATAGTTGTCGGATCTCAACGCTTCTGGAAATACGCAAAGGCTAAGAAGACGGTTTGATGAATTAAAAACTTTTTGATACATTATTTATTAGTAAGGAGTATGAAGAAACAAAAATTTTAAGAAGTATTTTCAAGAGAAAGATGAACTAAAATACTATTGAAAAAGGAGTGAGAAGTAAAGGAAGAAAGTCATTGATACAGACTAAAATGAAAAATAATGGAGGTTGCCCAATGGGAAAGAATAGAAAAATATATGCCTACGGTAATCACGTTGAAAAATAAATCTAGGAATGATGAACGAACTTAGTGGTTTCTTCATCTCTTTTGCTATTTTCCCCTCAATTACCGAGTAGTTTTCTTTGGCATCATTTTTCGTCGCCAACAGATAAGACTTTGGAGTTTATATAATAAATGTGAAACTCCAATAGCCGTAAACAGTTTTACTAAACCAAAATTATTTTACGTTCCAAGGTAAATTTTACAGACAAGAGTTTGGAACTGCTATGGGCAACTCACTTTCTCCTTTCTTGGCCAATGTGTTCATGTCTCACTTTAAGTGCACTTTTAAAGAAAAATTCAGCTACTTCCCCGCGGTTTATTTACGATATGTTGACGACATCTTCTCTGTATTCGATACGACTAAGTGTGAACTTAATGACTTTGTGAACAATCTCAATAGTCTTTTCCCTTCCATAAATTTCACGGTTGAAACCGAAAAGAATAACACCCTCCCTTTCCTAGACCTGTCCCTCAATAGATCGAACGATAAATTACTTTTTGACATATACCGGAAACCCACACACACAAACAACTACATCCATAAACATTCTTTTAACCATCCCTGCCACAAATACGCTGTCTACCATTCTCTCATACAAAAACAAAAAAAAAGAACTGTTTACGGCTATTGGAGTTTCACATTTATTATATATTACTAGCCGTAAGAGCTCATTTCTATCAATATTTTGGAGTTTATGTTTTGCGGCGACACTAAATATAAAATACCTTTGCTTGATTGTTATTTTGCAGTCCATATTTCAAGACTATGAAAATTCCTCGCAACAGAAACCACAAAATTGCCAATTAATTCATGAATTTGTAAAAAAACGTGAAAAAAATCGTACGGCGCTGAACGTAGGGAATATTTTCGGTCCAAGAAACCAAAGGAATGCCTATCAATCCGCGGAATGAAATTAGGCTGATGGAAACGATGGAACCAAAATTTCGGACGCAGTTCATTACCATCCGCATCTTACCTTCCGCGAGACGAGAGACTAAGCACCGAGGGAAACAGGAACAGTAAAAAGATAAAAAAAACGCCACTCCCTCGAGGGAATCAGGAAGAGAGTTGCAGGAAGGAAAATATACAAATAAAAAAAACACGTCGAAGCGGAGTAGGCACGGAAGAAAGTTCAGAGACTCATCTTTAGAAAGGCTGATGAAGAAGATGAGTCGCTTCTCCTTTCTCTCTCTCTCTCTCTCGAGGAAGAGATCTGCGGGCGATACCCTACCCCCCCCTCCTCCTTTACCACGCTCGCTCCCCCAACCCCGCTCACCTCCCCCGAAATACGTTTCCCTTCCCTCCATATAGCACACTCTCTCACATATACACACACCGGAACGCACGCACGCGCGATCTCGCAGAGAGAATTCCACCCACACACACACACACACATGCACCGACGAACACACGCATACGAAACCACGCGAGAGTGAATGCTCGCAGCGCATGGCGAACCCGAAAAAGGGTTACAGCCGACGTGTGACCTCGTGTTGGTCGAGAGGAGAGAGGGAGAAGAACTTTCCCCGCCGCGGAGGTCGAGGCATGCCCCGCCGCCCTCGGGCTGGGAAACAGCGACGCGGCCGTGGATCCTACGAACAATCTCCTGCCCACTCAGTACAAGCTGGAAGTACCCATTTCTTCGCCCTTCCTCCCTCGGACGATTTATTCGAATGTCAAAGTACAACCCTCGTCGATTCTTCGTTACTTTCTTTCGGTAGCCGGTCGCCGCGTATGGTGGGCAGATCCCCCGGGGTGTTCGCTCAATTTTTTTGGGGTGGGAAACACAGGGAAAGCATGCGATCCGCTATGTGAGAAAATAATCAATACATGGAACATTAATAGAGGCAGTGCTCCTTAGGACTACTGAAGGACTGAACTAATGGACGCATTTTCCTAGTGCGCCCGAGATTTTTCCAATTCCGTCCGTGAAAACCTTGCAAAAATATCAGACAGGCTTAAATTATGAGCTTTATAAACAACATTATTAAATATCAATATCAACATAGTAAATATCAATCGCATATATTTGAAATTAGAGTTAAGTTATGGTTTAATCGCATAGCTCTACTTTCCATAGAGAAGGTAATAATTTTGAATAATTCATGAACTAATATTGGTATTTGTGATTCACGTGGGCAATGCAATATCGAGTATCGATATACATTTTGTGAATTCAGGCGCGATGACGTGGATGGCAAAATGCTATCGATTCGCAGTCAATAATAATTTTCACTACTCCACTTTTAAACTGGAATTGTGAATTGTTTTTGCTAAGAATCGAGGTTCGATATTTTGAATAGTTCATCGAAACCTAGTATATATATATATATATATATATATATATATATATATATATAATAATTATACATATACATGATAATTATATATAATATATTATATAAACACAGTAATCAACCCGAAGGTCGGTTTGGCAGGTGATGGTAGAGTTCTCCCAGTACTAAGCCCGACGGCGTGTGAAATTCACACATCAGGGTAGGGGTTAAATCACAAAGCTTGGTTGGAGCTGCAGGGTACCCAGAGATGCCCGCCCGGGATTCGAACCCAGGCCCTCCGGTCAGTAGTCCAACGCTCTACCCCTAGACTACCGCGACCCACTTATTCTACACATATGTAGCATTTGGATGTCACAATAGCACAAAAAATAAAGCAGTCTGACCTGAGGAAGGCCTCGGAGAAGGCCGAAAGCTCAAGTTATCTACAAAGTCCTTTTACGTGTTATCTCTATTTTATTTTGTGTTTTATTGTGCTGTCCAAATGTTATATTGCTCTCGTAAGTGCGTCTGTCTACATCATTGATATATATATATATATATATATATATATATATATATATATATATATATATATATATATATATATTTTTACTCTTGTGATCCGTTCGATTCCGCCTTCCCCACCTCTATTGTGTTCGTCCTTTATATGTGTTCCTATCCCTTTTCCTTATATCTGTTTCTGTATATATGAGTATTTATTCGCCGTTTGGCGGGATTTCGTGTTTGAATGTATATATATATATATATATATATATATATATATATATATATATATATATATATATATATATATATATTAAGGAGAGGCATGATGTGAGACGATTAATCGCAACAGCTCACATGTAGCAAAGTAACCCCGTGCCCTTTCCATCTTCGCGTGCGTCGGGTGCACTCGTCTTGCTTTCCTTCGCTTTCTTTCTCTCCTCCCCCATCGCTGATCCCACCAATCCTTTTCACGTTTCCAATTACGCGCGCTCACATTTCCATTCCGAATCGCCTCAGCTTTCCCTTTCACTACTCCCCTCTGACATTATGTGCAGTATTCCCGGGTATAATTCTAGGGGGTGAGGGGGATGCGGCGCGTGTCGAATAAGGGGCGTGATAGATAGACACCCCGAACCTCACACTGTGGATTTTGGCAGTCGCGAGGAGGCGACGGGTGTCAAGGCGTCTCGGTGAATTGTGCGGGAATGATCTTCCGGGTAACGGGAGGAATTAATTCCTCCTCACGGCTTCACGAAAACTTCTCCACTTTGCAGATGAATGCGAAACCACAACTCGACCGTCACGCCAAATGACCCCGGCAGATGTTTCAAACAGTGGAGATCGACCCAGACCAGAAACCCTATTGACTGGGCATTTTCCCTTCGTTACAACGCTGCTTCGGTGTGATAATGTCCACCCCTTCAGCGACAGTGTGCGTACAATTGGCACAGGAAAAACAATAGCGAACGAAAGTGTAAATGGCGAACGTGTACCTTTCCTGTGTTAGTGGAGGAGAAATTGAAAGAAAGACCACTAGTGGGTTGGCAATTGGCCGTAACCTAAGGAGAAGAACTAACTTGAGAAGAACTAAATTACCTTATATTTATGGGCGGGAACATTTTTCCCTTTTCCACGTCAACAGGACGGAATATATATATATTTTTTTACTACAACTAAGCCTTAAAATTAAACATTAACTTGTTAATTCTGGTCTACAACAGTGGAGATCGAATAATTTCATCTAGCCTATATAACATGCGAAGACGTAATAGGCAGGGTGGGGGAGGATAGAGGGTTATTGGAAGAACTCCGAGGGAGGCAGGAGAGGTGGGTGTAAAGCATTTTAATGGTCGATAGAATACTGAAGACTATGATGTGGGGGAGGAACGTGAGGCCAGCAAGGAAGACGTAGGATAAGAATGAGCAATTCGGACGGGATGAAGGGATGTTGAATGTATGCAGAATTGTAGGACGGCTATTTGCAACGTCGAATGATAGGTTATATCTTACTAGGTGTGGCTTGTAAGCGTAGAGGTATCTATTCTGCGTTCATTTAAAACTTATCCTAAACAATGAACTACCAAAATGATTATCATAATACAACATATGCAATTTTTACATGATATGGTGAAACTCTGTTCTTCCTAGTGACTCAGATTGATTTTGACATTTAGATATATAGTTCGAGTACGGATACTCGAGTTTAATGATATGTTGACTTTTAACTTTGTAATTCCTTACATGAGAAATCTGCCGATACCATATGACACCAGTTTAAATTACATTTAACTCACTCCCTTAACTGATTGGCTGTGGTTCTTCGTAGCAACCATCATATTAAGCAGGCCGATGGTAATGCTTATCATAGTGGAAATTCGTAACGAATATAAGCATTTTCAAGTGTTCTTTAATACCCAAAGGACCTTTGATTTAAGATTATATCAGTACTTCATTTCCTATCCCGATTATTGTCGACATTTTTTAAGCACCGGAGAGTGATGTCCAGCTAGGAAAATGGTTGCTATTTCCAGCCCTGCGCTGCAAACTCACCCTAAGTACTTAATTGCGTCACCTGATATATTTTCATTCGTCATTTTAAAAAAAATGTCCTGTAAAAGACAATTCTACTCCTAGACTGGATGATGGAAGTTGCTTATCCCGATCGCGGCTCCTGCCCCATCCAGGTACGAGTTGTCACAGCTGTAGGGTGACGTCAATATTTTTGTGCACTCGGCGACGTCCTTCACCTTAGGATGAAGGCTCCCGTGAAGCATTATTGAAGATATGTGGAGGGTTCCTGAGTGTCTCTCTGCACTGTTCGGTTTGGCGTGAAGGGGACTACGGCAGGCACTCCACCTGTCTTCTTCCGCAGGTGCTTTTGATGCGTCTTTGGGCACTTCATTGCCTGTTCGTCTGTTCGGTTCGCTTAAATTAGTTTGTTGATTCTTTTTTCCTCAGCGAACTGGAGAGTGTGTATTATCCTTCTATTTTTTATTATGTCTATTCAAAAAAAACAACTTCAACTTGTGTGACAGTGCTGAGGAGATATCGGCTTTCTGTGGCGATTGAGTTGGCGCTTTCAAAGCATACGGTTTGCTGCGCGGTCGCTTCAGCTTCAGCTTTCGAAGTCGACCCATCAAACGGAAATATTTCGATAGTTATTGGAGAATTTATAGCCTCTCCAAACTGCAGCTGACTTCCATTTATAGCCTTGGATTGCTTTAATCTCGTTGTTCCTGTAAAAATGGGCATGATGAAAATTGATTTTGACAGTTGCCAAATTGAAGCACGGTGACCAGTTTGTAGGTGCTCGGATGGAACCAGACATCTCGTTTCTTTCCTGCTATCCTTGTAGTCATAATTCGTGCAAAGAAGTGATTTTAATTGCGAGGCATGGTCATAAAGATGATCACACAATTTGTGGTATCCGAGGTTTTTCGTGACAATATTGTAGACAGTAGTGCGTCCAAGTTGAGGAAAATTAATCGTCAATCGACGATCACATCGCAGTTTTTGTTCCACTTGCGAAACAATGTCATGGGTCAGAATACTGGGCCTGCCACTTTGCTCTTAGCCATGGACATTTGTTCGTCCATTTTTAAAATCACGGCACCATTGTCTAACCTTTCCTTCTCTGAGAACTACCAGACCAGACCATTGGAAGTAATCCTATAACTACTCCTTCGGATTTGCATCCTTTAGAGGCAGGGTTGGTACTTATGGGGTGGTAATTGGTTAATTAGGTTGGTAGATTGACTGGAGAATTCAGCTGTCTTGCTGTTTTGATTTAATTTTTTTTTTAAATTATGGTTATCTTTTTAAAGGGTTTTTTTTTAATCATTGTTTTTATTTTATTGTTATTATTTTAAAGGTTGGTTTTTTTTAAAATATAAATGGTGATTGTAGGTTTGCTTGGTAGTAAAGATAGGGTGAGAAATACAATTCTCAGGTAGGATCAGGTGGGAGCAGGTTAGGGATATCAGGAGAGCCAGGACCTTGTTTCTTTTTAATATTTTCCTGCAGAGGAGTTTCCTTTGGTGGGGGAAAATCACGAGGAGGTTGGTTTAGGCTTGGATGAAAGGTTATGTTTGCCGGTAAGTTCAGGCTTTTCTTCTTTCTAGGGATGCATGTTGCAGATTTTAGTTGGTGTGGGTAGCGGTAGATTCCTGAAGGTAGTGATGAGGACCAAAGGTTTGAGATGAGGGGATTTTTCGACTGTACAAGCGACCTCCTGTAACTTATTAGGGCGGCAGAAATGGCTTCATTTATTGTTGGGATGTTAAGCTCTCTGAAAACATTCACTGTCGGGATAAACCAGCGTGCTCCTCCGAGCCGGCGAGCAATCTTATTTTGCCAAACCTGTATTTTTTTTAGCGCAAAAGCAGGTGCTGTGGCCCATATTGGCGACGCATATAGAATTTGTGGAAGCAATACCGATTTGAGTATACTCAATTTATTAGAGAGGGAGGTTTTGGAGGTTTGGGTAAGAAGGGGATGTAAGGCAAATGTGGTGGAGCGGATTTTGGAAATTTTATGGTCAATATGAGGAGCGAAGGATAATTTTGAGTCCATTACTACACCTAAAAATGTGTGGGTTGTTTTCTGTGGGAGAATTTGTTGATTTAAGGTAAGGTAGGTATTGTTATATTTTGTCGGGTGACGGGTAAAGCATACTTTGGTGCATTTAGAGGGATTCACAGATAACCTCCACTCAGCAAGCCAGGACTCGATTAGATCGAGGTGTGCTTGCAAAGCGTCAATGGTTTTGTAAGGCCACCAGCTCTGGGCTGCAATGGCTGTGTCATCGGCGTAGAGGAATAGGTGGGTATCCGGGTGAGTGGGGATGTCATCTATGTATATGTTAAACAGAAGGGGGCTTAGGACGGCTCCTTGGGGTACGCCAGTGTATATATGTCTTGGTAGCTCGATTTGTAGGAATTGTGGGAAATAGAAAAGGTGCGGTTAGATAAGAAAGATTGAATCAATTTAAGGAGGTATAACGGGATGTTCTTTTGGCTCAACTTGTAGAGCAAACCTTCGTGCCACACTTTGTCAAATGCTTGGCTAATGTCAAGGAATACTGCAGAGGTTACGAGTTTAGTATTAAAACCGGAGGTAATTAGTTCTGTTAGACGGTTAATTTGGTGAACAGTGGATGTTTTGGCTGTGAACCCGAATTGTTCGTTCCTGTATAGTGGATGAGAAAGTTGTTTAAGGCGGTTCAGAATAAGTTTCTCTAAGAGCTTGCCGAGGGTGCAGGTAAGAGAGATAGGCCTGTAATTGTCCACATCGGACAGGTCCTTGCCAGGTTTGGGGAGAAGGATAATGTCTGAAGCCTTCCAGGCTTTTGGGAAGTACGAGGTTGCAAAACAAGAGTTTAGAATGTCAGTGAGAAAGTCTGTGTAAGGTGATGGGAGTAATTTAATAGCTTTTGTTGGTATGCAGTCAGGACCAAAGGAACATTTATTGGGAAATGATGCAATAGCATTAGAGACCTCCCTAGAGGAGCAAGTTATGGGTTCGGGTGAGGGGGAATAGAGAATGGAGGAAGAAAAGGTGATGATGTCTGTGTTTTTGGTTTGCGTAGCATGAGGTGCAAAGGTGTTAGTCATTCTATTGAGGAAAGCTTTTCCACGTTCCTCGTCTGAGTTTAATATGCAACCATTGATTTTTAAAGGAGGTGAAGTTTTAGTGTAGGCCCATAAACTAGGCATAACTCCCGATGAATTTCAGCAGCCGACAATCCTTTGGTATACAAGAATCGAATGACAGAACAACGCACTTCACAGCTGGCGGGATAAACGATTGTCGCGGACATTGCTGTTTGCATGCGCGGACAAGAAAACGACTTCTGAAACAAAACAAATGCCACTATAGCTTCTCAGTGAATCAGTAGACGCTGCTGGAGTAAAACTATGTTCTGAAGCGCCAATATTTAAATATAAGCAAATGGCCCCTACTTTATGAATATGCCTCGTAAATATGTCTCTGAGAAATGCACTCGTAATTAATAATATCTAGGCATAATAATAATGAGCACACACTCAAGAGGTTAAATAAGGGATTCAAGGGGAAGTCAGAGACTTTGCAATCAAATATACTCAGGAGTGGGAATCATTTAATAAAAAATGAATTTCAAGATCTTGCTTTTAGTGGTCCTTTTTAATTAATTGAATCTTCCGCGGTCATATGCCTTCACTGACACGCTGGCTTCCAATGGCCAGTGGAACATCCAGCCCACGGCGGGGTGAGCGCGAGAGACGAGCTCCGACTCCCACACCGTATGTTTGGCCACTTTCTCCGCGAGAGCAAGAAGGTCACGCAATCAAGCACGAAAATTGTGGCATTAATGTTTCCTTTCGTAGCCTTTGATGCCCATAAGGAACGGCCAAAATTCCACTCCAAAGTTTCTATTTTAGGCAGTGGATAGGAGGAAGGAGAGAGGAATGACCTTGTTCCATAGCATTTTCTGCAAGATAAGATTATTATCGAACGTATTCTTACACTTAAAGCGATTTGAACCAATTTTTGGCTCGAGCAAACAAGACCAATACGCCGGAATCCGGAAGAAAAGTGGGCAAAGGAAATGAAAAAAAATGTTTCCCTACTTTTAGAAATTGAACAGCAAAAGTTATTTTCAATTAGTTCCAGCATGGTAGTGTGGAATTGGAATCGGCTGAAATTTGTATCTTTATTATTTCTTCCATTAAAGAACGAAATTAATAAAGGGTTTCCATGGATGCAGGTTTTGACATTTTCTAGAAATTCTATCAGCAATCAGGAACTGCATCAAAATACCAATCCATCTCTACGATTGGCAATTTTTTTTTCTCACGTTAGCCTCCTCAAAAAAGTAGGGCAAAAATTGCATTTGGTGGGATGTGGACTTAAACTTCCGCTGAATTAAATTGTAATTTATGTGTATTTTATGCTAATTTACCTGGTGAATTGCGTGTAAAACTAACAACCATGAACTAATTGTAACTCATGGAACTAAGACGAAAAGCTTAAATCTCCTTTTATTCAAATATTTCAACCAAGTATTTGAGGAATAGAACCAATTTTTTCAACCCTTTCATGAATAAAATCTTACAAGATCTCATCGCCTTCTACCGTAGCTCATAATATGTCTCGTAATCCTAAACTGCATCCGGTAGGACATGAATTATAAATATAGTTAATTAAAATGAGAAGATTGTTGTGGGAAAGTTGATATACGTATCCACTTCCTTCCCTTTTATCAATCGAAAATCGTGTGGAAAAAAAACTACAAAAAGGAATGATATTTTCATAATTGCATAAAAGTTTCAAATTAATAGAGATTTTTTGCTAAATTTGATTACGTCGCATGTCGTTTGCTTATTTTAGAAGTACATAATTTTCGCGAAATTTATTTTTGTTGCGAGATCTGTCTTCTCACAGGGAAAGTGCTTCCTCTTGAATACGTTTTGATTACCATTGTAATTTTTTTAAATTGTGTTTCTAATCCATTCACAAAATGTTATCAGCATATTGATGTAATGGAGGAGGAGATTATTGCCTTCCTGGCTCTTCTAAATTATCACGGCAAAAACATCGCCAAATATTTTTAAACTTGCTACCAGGTGGCATTTATTTTCAAACAGCAACGCTTCAGAGCACTTTAAAAAATACCGGTGCATAATAAAATATTCCTCCGTTCGGAGGCAACTTTGATCAATTGAACGCAACAATGAATGCTTTAAAAGAATAAGATCGAGTTTCATTAATATTTATGGAAGGAATATTATTTTTTGCCAAAAAGTCGATACTAATTGTCCTTCGCACAGTCTATTTACTAAACGAAAGTCAGTGTACCCAAAATAAAATTAATATAACTTTTATCTCTCATAAAATATGCATAGGAACACAAGCCGAATAAGCAAATGTGAATCACAAATATGAGAATTTGTTAGCACAATGTGGCTAGCGAACAGAAACAAGGATCATTTTCTCTATTGAAATGCTCTCTCATTAAATTCCCCATAGTACGGAAAGAAGCCAAAGCTAGGTAGCGAAATGGGTCACGATTACATTTGAAAACAACAAAGAAAGAATGAACAGAATCATTTTTATGAAAGGTGATGTTTATAAATGAACCCCTATCTGCAAATCTTTTTTTTTGCGAGAGGTTTATAAGATCGCACTTCGCCTTCCCCGCTCGCTTCGTATTTTTAAACCAATGTTTAATGTATGAGCCACACTCTCCTTGCGAATCTAATATACCAAGGAAACATCGATTTTTTCACGCACGAACGTGCACCTTTGCCTTTAAGCTCGTTCTCCCACGTCCCCTCCCGTAACTATTTGGCTCGCCGTTGAAATTGCCTCGCGTGCTTCTCTCGGGAAGGGAGCCAATCATTCCCTTGAACCCTCGACGTTTGCGTGAAACAGAAAACAAAAAAAAACAATGCATTTCCATCGGCAGTGGGACATACGACGCCTAGCTTGCTTCGTGTTCCCCGCACACGCCCCTACACATCCGCCGGGGTGAAAGTCCCCCGCAAAAAGCATTTCAATTTGAACATTCGCTTTATGGCGTACCTTCAAATGTGTCATCAGCTCCAGAAGTTGTAATTGTTGTTATTAGGAGAGGCGATGGACAACTAAGGCAATTTGCGCCCTTAGATACTTGGTTTACGTATTTCGGTAGGGGTGGGATTACCAGGAAATTGTGTAAGGGTGGAGAGAAACCTGGAGTCGGAGTCAGCCTCCTCTTAAGGAAAGACGGCCAAGAGGTGAACTACCCGAACTATTCAAAAGTTAGTCTCGGTATTGCTGGAGAATAATCGGGAGTGTAAATTTGATAACGGTCTATATTAAATCAAGCGCAAATATTGTCAAATTTATTAATAAAATGCATTAAAAAATTGAGATTTCCTCGTAGAGAACCATTTCAATTTGTGTAAAATACTCAAAAAAATACGTCTTTTGAAGTATTTCGTGGAACTTGCCGCTTCATTCTCTCATAGAATAACATCGTCATGCCTGCATTTTTCTTCACTTTCATACGCCGTGCGTACGCCATCATTCTTCGCTTTCATGCGCCATGCATACAAGGGCGTGATATTTTCAATAATCATATTGTCTTCACCTGCAGTTTCTATTTCTTCGCCCTCCGCATTGGTCATTGGTAAGCTGTGGTGTTTCCAAATCTGCGAAGTGGCATTTTCCCGTCTTGATTTTGATGTCTTCCATTGCAATTCATCGTCTATAGCATTTTATTATGGCAAAGATTCATCGTGAGTCAAAACACAAGCATTGACTCATTCCACGTAAGATGGGCGATACAAAGTCCGGGTTTAGACTTGAAATGCAATCATCTAGTGTCGACGTTGTTTCAATTCATGATTTCTCCTCCCCTTCCATCCGTCACATGAATTTCACCCCACGATGAAAGTAGGATGATTGATCGTGTGTTTTGATTTTTTTCCAATTATTCATGAGGAGAGAGGTTCACCACAAACATTGAAAACTAAATGTAAATTCCTGTTCACAATCTGCGCAGATTCCATACGCGTCCCTTCTGGTGCCTTGCCAACTCTTCCCAGGGATCCGGTGGAAGTGAAGTTCCCGAGGGAGCGACACCTAGACGGTCGACGACGGGTCGCCTTATTGTCCGCACAGCGCGCGGGGCCCCTCTTCCAAGTCCTCCCCCAGCCGCAGGCCTACTCCCGCGACTCAACGAGCAAGTGTCCGGAAGCCCTGCGTCCACCCAGCCGGCGAATCAATCCTTCCCTCTATGCATGCTCACCAGTGAGAATCTATGCGCCATTTTCATCCGGTGTTTAAAAGCCCCCTTATGAATAATTCACTCTTCCGGGCAATGAGTTAATTTTCACTTCGTATTAATTCGATGGTGAAATTTTAGTATAAGTAGTTGTTTACCCGCAAAATATATCTGTACCCGTAGAAAATACGTTATAACTGAGTTAATTCATAAAAACAAGCTTCTTCAAAATTTAACTGTTTGGTTTTTTTACGACACTATCAGTTTTCGTTGATACGGCGATATTTTAAAATTCAAAGGAATCCAATTTGATTATCAATTACCCCAAACTTGTAATGGGTACTGAATTATGAATGAGGAACTTCTGCAGATTGACCGAGAAAATTTGTTTTTGAATGTTAAAGATCTATAGAGAAGATCTCCATTTTTTTGGAAAAGCAAAATCATTTCTTTCCTGCAAAAGGAGTGTTTTGTTTATTTTGGTTCCACGTGGTTTCCACAAAAATAAATATTTTTGTCAATAATACTTAACATAACACTCTCAAGTGATTATTTCTATCTAAATACGGACGGAAAAATATTTGCCAGCATTTTTATTTTTATCAAAGCCAATAATCGACCCCGACGTTGATGGTTGAATGGTTTCCATTGATGTTGACTGGCCTTTAATCTAAAATCTTGACATAATAATCTCTCTCGGGGCTAGTCAATCATCGTGAGACCCTAGAATAAAAATTTCAAATACTTCGAACACGAAGTTTTCCATCCTTGGCTTGTCACTTCTTTCGTCAAACTCAAGGAGGTGTATTCAACAAGTTAGCGTGTTTTCAGTGTTTACTCCTTTCAATTGATTCTAATTTACGTACTTTTGAGACCTAAGAGAAAAAGGTGAATTTTTTTAAAACCGAAAAAACACCAATAACATAATAATTTTAATCTCATCTAAATTTTCTTAGTTTGAACCTATTTAGATCCAAATAAAATGGAAATAGTGGACGATATTGAAGAAATATGCCCACTAACCTTAGTTTGTGAATCATATTTTACGAGAGAAACAATAAAGCAATTTTCACCAATGAATTCCTGTCTTTTCATTATTAGGCTCAAAATATAAATAGCAACCCTCGTAATTAAGTTCAAAACGCCAACGCCACTTTTTGATACAAAAGGTGACTTTAAAGGAAATAAGAATATGCATTAATTTATGCAACATAAAACATCTTATACTTTACTGATTACCACAAGTTATACTTGGAAATTTCATTTTTCATCAAATTTCTAATTTCAATTTCATTTTCACTTTTCCAAACACTTCATTCTTTTATAAAAAATGAAATTTCCAAATTTCATCCCATTCGGTGTTATTTGTTAACTTCATCAACAGTATTTGAAAGATTGATATTGACAAAATTGCAATTAAAATTAGCTGTGCTTCAAACAATCATTTCCCTTTTCTTATATTGCTTAGTACTTATTTCTTTTCCTAACTGTCGATTTTATTTTTTCCATTATTCTCCACAACCGCAACTCAAAAGCCTCCAATCTGGGCTCATACTCATGCCTTGATGACAAAGTTTCTCAGCCACACAAAAATACGTTCCACGTTAAAGTTTTCACTAGTCATGTCGTACGTCTTATGCTATATCTTTGCTTGCCCTATCATCAGTTCCGTTCACTTTATAAAAGTTTCTTTATCTAACGCAGTTTTTCATTATATGCCTTTTGCTCGCCTTCAGAAACGCTTCCTAAAGAGATAAAATGATCTACCTGCCCCATCAAAATCTTCAAGCATAAATGATTACCTTAGCCTTCATGAAGTTTTCTCGGGTCTTCCACCGGGTCAGGGGTTCCATGTTAGCCGACGTTTCGATGCCCGACTCGTGCATCATCCTCACTCCTGACCCGGTGGAAGACCCGAGAAAACTTCATGAAGCAAATACGCCGGGAAAGCACCAGATCTTACCTGTACCTTAGCCTTCTTATTTCTCGAGAATCTCATTACCTTCATTTCTTCTCATTGATTTTGACCACATATCCATAGTGATATTTACTCATTAATTGGTATAATCCCATATCAATTTGGCTAACTTAACTTTGAGCATCAAAACTGTATATTCAGTGTTGGTAATATTTAACCCAAAGGTACCTCCTATTCGATGTCGGGGAGTATGTATGAAGCTTCTAGGCTAAGAATTCTATATAGGTTGGGCATCACCATGAGGCATAGCTGATCTCACCGAGCCACTCGTTATTATTAAGCTTGGCATCATTTGAATACACACTTGTCGAGATGACGGTTATACATTTCGAGTGATATTCACTGAATGGAAAATTGCACATGAATTGGCTGTCGAAAATTCATTGATTTGATACTTGGCCTGATTCAGAAAAACGTTGCAGCTATATCTGGTATCTCACATAACATTTATGAGGGAGGAATTTGGCTTACAGAAAGATTTGGAGTTCAGAACTGTCAGATTGGTGTTAGTTCCTATTTCAAAAATGTTATAGGCTACAACATGTAAAGACTAGCGAACAATAAGTTTGAGTGATTCACGCGCAGCTAAAGTGGAACTCAGGAAGAGCATGGAAAATGAACACTTCGGGAATAATGAGTTTGGGTTCAGGAAGGAGAGAGACGCACGTGATGCCATTGCAGTAATGAGGTCACTGATTGAGATGAACATAGAATACGATCAGGTTGTCTATCACCGTTTGGTAATTTTGAACAAGTGTTTGATAGAGTGAACTGGGAAAAAATAATAAAAGCATTGCAGAAAAGGGGAGGAAACTGAAGAGAAAGGCGGATTATTCGCAATCTGTACATTTTTCAAACTGCTCGGGAAGGACTAGAGATCAAAATGAAAGCCGACGGACAATTCATAAAAGCTTTACGTTTGCTGATGATCAAGCCATGATAGTTTTTCAATCAGCCAGAGGGTACAAATACTGCTGAGTGCATTAGAAATTCAGTGTGCTAGGTATGGGGTGACAAGCAATGTAAACAAAACATATGTTATGATGTTTTCGATAGAGAGATAGGCTGAGTTAAACTTTAAAATATAAAAATAGATATTCGGTGAAAACCTAGAGCTGAAGGAGCAGTTTTCTTATCTTGGCAATATTTGGGATTAAGCTGATCATAGTAGTAGCGACATCGGAAGAAGAATTTCCTTAGGTAAAACGTTTTCCACAGGGAGGAGATAATCTATGATAAGGACATTGAGTAAGATTGTTATTAAAAGACTAGTTAAAACTTTGATGTGGAGCATGATTTTGTTCGATATGGAAGAACAGTAATTGAAACAAGATGTTAGGCGTTCATTAAAGGCTTTTGAAATGTGAATGTGAAGAAGGATCGAAAAGGGGTAATGGAGAGAAAGGGAAACAAACGATGAAATTCTTGGCATGCTGTGAGAGGTGAGTGGATCGCTAGCAGAGCTCTAAGGGAAGCAGGAAATGTGGATGCAGAGATTTTGATTGGCGATGGAATGCTGAAAACTGGTAGAGAGAATATCTTTACTCCTACCAGGTGGGGCGAGGAAAAGGATAGAAATGTTCGGCTCATTGTTGTGTCAGATGTCAGGTTGTATTTTGTTGGGAGAAGCAAAAATGTTTATATTTTTTTTAGTTTCTGTTCATCCAAAACCTAGCTTGAACGATAGAATAACATTAATACGTAATTAAAATATTATACTTAAATAAAACAAACCATAAACGCAGTAATCAAGCCGAAGGTTGGTTTGGTAGGTGATGGTAGAGTTCACCCAGTACTAAGCCCTATGCAGCGTGTGAAATTCACACCGTTAATGACCCTGAAGAGGCATATTGCCTATAACAGGGCTTCTTTGTCAGTTGTATTGTTGTATTTTATAAAAATGTTACTGTTAAAACTATGCTCAATTGTTTGGATAAATGAACACCTTTTGAATTGAAATTCACACATTAGGGTAGGGGGGCCAGTTACTTTTCTTGTGCCGGTTATGGTTTCCCAGGAAGATCTGGTACCCGAAAAATCACATAGCTTGGGTGGAGCTGCAGGTGCCCAGAGATTTGCCCGGGAATCGAACCCAGGACCTCCGGTCAGTAGCCCAACGCTCTACCATTGGACTACCACGACCTACTGTACTTCAATAGTACTCCTAAATGTAGCAGATAACCGTAACAGCTCTACTTTTAGGTTCCTCAAAACGGTCGAATTCGGAGAGCCGAGCACGACAGAAGAACATAAGACGCGGGCCTGTCGGAGGGGGGGTGGGGGGGATGGGAAGGCGGATGCGCCACCTCACGTCCATCCGATGCTAGGCCCACTTGCACCCATCCCCTCATCCCCTAGTCGCGCAGACGGGTGCCCTCGTCCGCAGCCCGGTCCCCGAAGGAATCGCGGCGGTTTACGCCGATTGCTGAAACCTCTGGAGCGGCCGCCGGCAGCGTCACTTTCATTCGCGTTCGGGTAATCTCTCGCTCCCAGGGGGCAAGTGCAAATCCTCCCCTTCTTCTCCTCAAACTTCTCATTCCGCCCATCCACTCTCCCATAAATTATTCACCCTCCGTTCCGATGAACCGCTTTTCCTCCCGCGGCGGTAGCGATCTCACGCCATTATCGAGGACTTCAAAGTGGGGGTGAGACAAGAACCAGCTCGCGGGGTGAAAGAGACGGCGGCGCGGGTTGAGCCTTCCAGATCGGGGGCGAAAAGGGGCTTCCTCGTTCACTCCGCTCCCCTAAAACCTCCACCCTGCCCCCCCCCCTCCGCCCCCGCGTCCAGGTACCCACCCCTGGGGACGTCAAAACATTTTTGCATAAGTGAGAGCGGGGAGAGGGTGATCGTGCAAAATTCGAGATGTGCACAAAAGAAAGAAGGAGAAGGAAGGGAGGCAAATAGCACCTTTCGCAACCCTGCGTGAGTAATGGGTTGCCCGGGAGGGTTTCTTTCGCTGGAAATAATGCCGAGTTTCGGGAGACTCTAAAGCCTCGTTATGAAGGCATTTTGGACGTGGAGAGCTGAGAAATACCCCTTCGGAAGGGGAAGAGACTTTCGCTTTCCGTGTCGCTGATTAGAAGCAGACGAGAATTGATTTCCTCCTTGCCGCGAACTTGGTAATGCAATTCTGGCCAACTTATCATTTGTCCGTAAACTACTACATATATCGGCAGACAGTCATCGGCACTTCAATCGATCCAAGATTTGTATATTTCACGCGATGAAAATGAAATGAATAATAGCATAGTGCACCCGCGGGTTGCTATCTATTTTCATTTACCGATGGTCTACTCGTAGGTAATTGCTGGTATGATCTAGCTAGAAATACTTGAGGCTCCAAATGTGTTTCCTGAGTAACCTAAAAAAATGAAAATAAAATACGAATGTGTTAATCTATAGTATTTGTCAGGCAACATTGCCACCAGAAAACAAAAAAATATGATTAAAAATTGATGTTTATGAGGTGACATAAAACGTGAAAGAAGTAAGAATATTTTGGATGGTAACTCATATGAAAATTGATCACTATGTACCTATGATGCATAAAAACCAACACATTTTTTAAAATTATATTTCACTTTCCTACGACTATCGTAGTTTTGTGCATAATACGACTTATTTGTTACAGAATGACCAAATAATATCATTTCAGCGAGAGATAAAAAGTTATTACTAATCAATTTTTGATTTATTACATCTTCAGGGTGATTTACATCAACTTCCAAGTCACCCTGAAGATGATTCTCTGCATCGAAAGCTGATTAATAGTAAAAGTTTTACCCAATGGAAACACACTGTTATTTGGTCACTGTCATTCACTGTTGTAAGTCATTAGTCCTTCCGCACAAGCAGTGAGCTTCAAGTAATCAATTGAAAGTAGTCAATTGAAAAATACTCTTGTTTGCTTCCAGTGCTCATAGCGAGTTCACACTCCAACTGGCAAAAGGGTGGCTCTGTGCTGTGCATGTCGATTTGCTTCATTGACAATTGAAATAAAAAACATTCATTGCGCGATGACTAATTTTTAGTCAAAAAAAATACTAATTTCGAAGGATAAATTAATGATTGAGTTTCCCTCTAAAATGAGAATAAAAGCCATCGCGTCGAAGTGAGATGAATGAAAACTAAGTCATTATTATTTCTCGTCCAATGAATCTAAGTTACCCGCCGGTGAACTATTGAGTATATATCTTCAGTTACTGAATTGGTGGTAATTATTCCGCCACAGTGTACCGAGTTGACAGTATGAAAAAACATTACACTGCGGCACAACATCAGACCTATGGGGCTTAGAGCCTTGGCGGACTATGAACGTGGAGCGCTGCAGTTCGCTGAAAGCGACGATATTTCTCTCCGCCTTTGAGGTCAATCCACTATGGAGTGCCAGGAACAGGGCTTCTCATCTGTCTCATTAATCTCAATATCCTTTGGAGGTGGTTATTAGAACTCACTGGCTATGTTAAATTATTGCTTTCCTTATTTTACGGCAGTCCGACGAACGAACTGTACTTTATACTATTTTCACCGAACTCAGGTAGAGCAACTACTTTAAATTATGGTTTAATAGAAAAATTACATTTAATTAGCATTCTGAAGTGTTCCATAGATTTTAGAAGAAATAGGGTTAAAATATTATCACGTTTGCTTGTTACGTAAGCTAAAATTAATCGACCAGCATCGCCAAAATAGTGCTAACCGAAGTAGCTAGTGTGTATAGCCAATAGTGCTATAGTCAATGTATGCTAACAGACCCAAATGTGGTAGCCTCGTGGTCTTGGCTCTCATTTCGGAAACATAGTTATCCTCGTTGAGCCTTTTATTTTGAAAAATCAAAGTCGTCCAAACAATGTAAATTCTTTGAAATATTTGTTATCTTCATTATCTTCAGATAAATTTAGACTACTTGATTGCTTAACCAGCATAATTTACCACATATGTTTCAATATTTACTTTATAATTACGCAATAAACTCATGTATATTAGAAACTTCACTTAACATCCTTTATGTCAATGTCAATTAATGTCAAGATCATGGATTTTCTTCGACTCTTCTGTTATTTGCGCTCACCGTATTTGTCTTCCAGAGAAATAAACTTGAGGTTCTGATAGGCGGCCATTTATAGGAGCAAATACTACTGTTCATTTAGTCAGCATCGTAATTTTCATTGCATTCATACTAATCTGTAAAAATGCCTTGGCTTGTTCCTCAAGCCCTAAGCCGAATAAATGTGATGCCATCATCAGCATTGGTGACAAATCATGTCATTAACATTATGTTTTTACTGAAACCATTTCTCCGAAAATCTCCGCATTTTCTAATGGTCTTCCTTTTTGGTTAATTAATTTCTCTTAATTGGTTTCCCAAAAACCTTTTATCAAAAGTTTTGCTTGATTCGACCTTGGCCTCACACTGTTGTCCATCCATTTCGCCCTTCCTTCTCTTTATTGTCTTCAGAATATGCCTGATATACTTTCATTTTCTTCTCACCATTGTCTTAATCAATCTGCCCGTCGCCTACTTTACCAATGATCGGCGAAAAGTTGAACAATGATTCTTGTACTACATTCTATGCTAGAATTGTATAAATTTTAAGCGGTGGTCTACCTGGTGAGGGCAGGTTTTTAATGGGCCCTGACACGTCATTATCCTCCTTAGTATTAACTTACGCGATACAAAATAAACCTTAAGCTATTTACTGAACATCAGAATAAATTATTATTGAGCTCTGCTTAATGGCAGAATCCCTTCATTCCTTTCAGAATACGTATCATTTTCCTCCATTTCCCCTCCTATCCTTAGGGTGTACCCCTCCATTATCGTCTCCAGTATACCATTGTTATTTATTATTATTTTTTTAAAAACTACTTTGCAATTAGACGATTTTCCTGGTGGCAGCGGTCAAGTTTGGTCAATGATCACTTTCTCTCAGCTTCTCCGACATTCCCAGATCTCTCAGCTTCTCCGACATTCACTTATTTCTCCTAATTTCTCCCAATAAACTACTCTATTCCTCTAGGATGCCTAAATATTCATCGTTTACGTCCTTTCCATTTCACTTTCACCATTCTTCTCTACAGTCTTACCTCAAAAGCCTCCAATCTACGCTTATCCTCTTGCCTCAACGACCAGGTTTCCCAGCCATACAAAGATACGCCTCATACTAAAATTTTCCCTTGTCTTTTCCTTTATTACCCTTGTCTTACCTAAGGCACCAGTTACAAACTACCCTATCTTTGAAAAAGCCATTTAGTGTGCTGCAATTCATTTTAAAATGGCCTTAATGCATTGCCTACCCTTCTTTAAAATACTTCCTGAATACGTGAACTGCTTTACCTAGTCTACTTTGCGTCTCTACTTTGACGAAGCTACTTTAACTTTTACATTGGACTCTTATTTTCTGATAAACTGCTTACCTTCATTTTCTTATGTTTTATTATCAACCCGTACACCAGCTCATAAATTGTTCAATGCACCAAGTAATGATTGTCACCCTTTGGCTCACTGACTAACCAACGCTTGGTCATCTGCAAATCCCATTCACCCCTATCTCCAGCTCTCTCTTCCCATGTCTCTCTCGTCGTTTCCTACGCATGTAAAAGTTAGGCAAATTTTTTAAAACTTTTTTTTGGGTGCCATATACGATGGAAAATTCAACTGGAAGGTGTGCCTATGTGTGTGTATATATATATATATATATATATATATATATATATATATATATATATATATATATATATATATATATATATATATATATATATATATATATATATATATGTACACAGGCATTCTGAGCTTAAAATGTTGAAATTCCTACTGACAGTCAATTTACATTGGTAGGAAAAACATTTTTTAAAGATGTGAAAAATGTTCAATAATATTAAAGCCCAAGAGAGATTTTATTATTATACTTTGCAGGTTTTATTATTGGACACTGTTCACGTTCCCGAGCGATGGCTTGGCGCCAGCGTGCGTGCATCACTCCACTCCACATCACGGTGCAAAGCAGTTCAAGGCATACCCTCTGGTGGGGGACATGTCCCTCGAGCCGTAGCAGCATCACTGTCCTCAAAACCAGTCCTCGTCCCCTTCCCATGGGCTTGAGAGCACCGAGTCTCTGGTGTAGCACGTCGGGAGCATGCAGCAGGTGCTTCCCAGCGTCCCCCGCGCACACGACCACTGAAACCAACGACCTCAATCGGGCTGATAGATAGCGGAGAGGACTTGGGAGAGTGGGGGCGCCCATAACATTCAAAGCCGGCGGTGGCAGAGCAGGAGGGGACGTGAGTATGTTGAGATTGCTCCAGACGTCGGCGCCGAGGCAATATCTCTCTATCGCATTAATAGGGCCGATATGCGAGCTCTCCTCCGCCGGAGCAGATGGAGCAAGCGAGAGGTAATTTAGTGGGGAGGTGGCGCAGTTGGGGGGGGGGAGTGACGAAGGGGTGGAGAGACGAAGGCATGCCCGGCACGTGGCCGGTGCAGTCCGAGAGGGGCGTGGTCGTGGGAGGCTGCCGGTCATCCTTCCCGCTGCGCCCCTCTCTCTCTCTCGAGAATCATCCCGCTCGCCGATCCCCATCCACCCAACCCATCCGACCCAACCGCTCTCACGCTGAATCGCTCGCACTGGAGACTGCTCGTAAAAGTCGGAACCCTGAAACCCTGATTTTACCGGAGCTGGACCACTTTCTGCACCCTTTCCATTTGATCTCTTATTTATTACCGTGTCTCACGGGGCAGTGGTTTTGAACGCAAAACATTTTCTACGCAAAAATATAAGACTAAGTTCTACCAAAAGTTTTTTGTTTAAGGAATGATCACGTAAGGAGTCTGGAAAAATTTCCTCAGCTATGAATGTCCCCCCAAATGAGGACTTCAAGGTGACGTCATCATCTCACCCGAATCGACCCCAAACGCCCGAGTCACCTGCCGTCACCTGCTTCCCGTCCACAGCCTCCCTCTTATCCAGTTGCGTCAATTATGGATGATCCTCTTTGCCGGTTGCTTAGAGATTCCACCTGGAGAATTTACGAGGCAGATGTTTTAAAGACAGAAAAGAAATCTGAAATAGATGAAAAACATTTCACGCTGCGTCTTCCTTTTCACTCCTTGTATTGGATGATTACATCAATTTGGAACTTTCACTTTGATTTGCACATAAACTCTGGTGGTATGCGTTCAGGGAATGGCAATGTTCCTTAGCTGGCACACATTCCACAATTGCTAATCAATGAAGATAGAACGTAGTTAGGGATAGATTTTGTGTCAAGCAAATTTAATTAACCGCAGTACTATTCTGGTACCACAGATCCAATTGTGGAACTTTTCTGAACAATTGAAATCTGGACCGATCGTTTCCCAGAATAAGATGTGCGATCAGAAAAAGAGCAATTATCTTGATTAAAAATTTCAAAAGGGCGTCATAAAAGGTATTACTCGTTGGTCTCTTTATTTATTTTATTTATTCATTGATGACTTCTCTTCTGTAAAGACTTCTTCCTGTTTATTTTCGTTGATATGCTCGGACACCCTCTGCCACACGTCCTTACGACACATTGTAGAAGATGTATTTTGAAGTTTCTGGAATCAACCAGGGATTCAACTGAAATCGTAGAATGACTGAATGTAATTAAAAGCGGCCCGTCAAAAGAACACATATCGAACAGAATTTAAAGAAATACTTTACCTCCTTGCCTTTATACCTTACATGCTGTGAAAATTTGATATTAGAAATTGCCTTCAAATTCTCTGAGTAACTACGAAGGATATTATTTTTGCCTTAACACACAGTTCAATTAAACCTAGGCATAATAAATGTTAAACTGCCAATAATATCAAAATGAAATACACTATGTTATCCCACAGCCAATAATAATTCTCAAATTTAATATACTTACGGCTTCCTGCTAAGATTTATATCCCGGAAAAATTATGCAAATTTGTAATTTTTGTCAAGTTTCCTTCGAGGATACATCATCTAGGAAATCTGATCTGCAAATGTGATATGAATTATTCCAATCATATTCATTAACTAAACATTTTAAACAGCATAAAAATATGCGTGTTAATATTGCACAAAAAATGGCTTAATCCGTTGCCAAATAAATTGCTATAGATTCTTTCGTGTTAAACTGTATCTCAGCTGCCAAACAGTTTCTGGATGACGTTTCACGTCCTACTGTTGGCGTTACGGCCGCATGGTGTTATTCGTTAGGCAATTAAGTAATAACTCGTGCGCTTGGATGATGTCCTCCAGCTCTGTCATCTCTTCATTGGTTTGCGATAATATTTGTCGGTTTGATACAACCGCAAAGCTGCGCTGAAAAATTCTCTCCGTAATTTTCACGGAAGCAAAGGGTTCGCGCGTGTGTCATTCCGGATGACACCCCACCTGGTGACGCCGACAGCTGGAATTGAAAACGCGTCGTCCGTCGAATGGAAAGTGGAGGGAATGCCTCTGATAATCTCGCATCGGTCCGGCCACTTAATGCGACCGCGGACAGGACAATGAATGCTAATATCCGCGGACGGGCGAAACCTCCCAAGACGACGTCGGAGAGGGAGGAGGGGAGCCTAGGATGGCGGGCGACCCATCCCTCGGCCCCCCGGTGCACTCCTCCCCTTCACGCGCCAGCGACCACGAGACGCGACACCGAGAGAGATCCCTCCGTGCCCCTCGGGAGGGGGTTGACCGCACGGAGGAATGAACACCGATACCACGGGCCTGGGGAATCCGGCGCCGTAGGACACGGGAAATGTTCTGGAAAATGTCGATAAATATGAGCCCAGCATTCTCTATACACCATGCTCCTTTTCCCCTACCTCGGGACTAATTTCAACATCTCTAGAAAACTATTCGCAATCTTGATATTTTATTAACAACAAATTTTGCTTTTGAAAGTGATAAGCGTTAAAACATTAAGATATCCTCCAGCTGGAACCTCATAACCGGGGAAAAAATTTACCTTTTGTTCTGAATTCAAATTGTTACGAGTATATAAATGGCGGTGAACATCTTTTTTATGATCTATTTGGCTGCCCTGGTTAACTTTTGTGTCACCTCACTTGGCTTAAAGAGTGGCCAGAGACGTTACGGCACAGGCTTGATCTTAGATTTAAATTATGTGGATTGAAGTGGAGAAATAAAAAAAAATATATGTAAGTAACGTGTAACTTTTTTGGGTGGAAAGGTATTTAGAATAATTGGGGTGAGATCACTCTCATGAAACGAAGAATTAAATCGAGGCCGACTCTTTTAATTTTGACCAGGTTTATTTTCTGGAGGTTGTGAGAACGTATTACCAAAACAGATATAATACAGTATGAGTGATTATGAGAATGAGATCATAGAGATTGGAATTGGAATTGACAGGCATTGGCATGCCGCCAATTTCGCGAGCAATATGGGACCAGAATTGCCTCCGCCGACATCACCTCGTTACACTAAGTGTCACCTTTGGTAGTTGTTACTGAGACACCTCTATTTTTGAATGGCATTGGAGTGTTGAAGACTGAAAGAAGGAAGAATCATTGGCTAATGAGGAAAGTGTAGAAATAGGATAGGCATGTTGGAAGGAATGAAGGGGAAAGTAATTATACGGTATTGAAGATGGACTTGGTGGAGTGTTGGGTGTCAGGTGTCTTGTTAGAAGAGGTAAGTAAATGTATCGCTGTACATTTGTCTAGGCTGTGTCCATTTGAAATATAACTCAAGGGGTAAACATAACAACAATAATACTACTCTATTTCTGGTATTACATCTTTTAATGCATTTTAAGTGCTTCAGCATCAATGGAAACTCCCCTCTAATATATAGAGTGCCCATTAAAAGTACTGCAGCAAGCGTCAAGTTATTTTATCTCAGTTAATTCCTCTGTTTTAATTACATCTTATTTTGGTCGATATATTTATGTAAAATAATAAGTTGATCGTTCTTGATTTGTGTAACATAATATCCTGCCATTCTATTGATTTGAATATGCATGCATCAGTTTTTCAGCGTCATTAAAATGTAACTCAAAGTCCAGTTCGGCTTTCTGAACTAGCGCTGTGGTGAAAGTATCAGTAAAATCTCAAGTAAACCTGTTAAATGCAAAGAGGAATCGGTATTCCAAGGTCACCTGGGTTGTAAGATTAATTCAGGACTTCACTCCTAAGACTTCAGTAATTGACTACTCTTAACTGACTGCTACTTGTTTAACTTTTTCTCTTAACAGAGAGCAGTTCAGTAGGTGAAATATTCACAGAGTACCCGAATATCTCTTCATTGAGTACCTAACATGTCAATTAGCTTGTAAAAGTTAATCGGAAAAACATCTTTACCTTGGCCAGCAATACAACAATTGGTTTATGATGCAGCTCTCCAAGATAAATGGAGCACAAACTCTGTATTCCCTCTTGCTTGATATTTCCCGTAGCACGATTCTCATAGCTTATTTCAATGCTTCTCCTGTAGCTGATTTGTTTCATTTGGTCATCCTCATTGGTTCCAGGAAAATTAATTTAATATTCCAATTTACCTATTTGATTCAGAAATAAGAATATGATTTGTAAGGAAAATTTGTGTTAAAAGAAATATCAGCCCGCACTATGTCCTTTGGGCGCTGGTAATTAAGTGGAGAAACATTTGAGAATCGGCTTTTCTCACACTTTCCCTCGCTGTTGCTTTGCGACTCAGATGTGGGGACGACTATCATTATTAGTACGAGTTATTTCGTATCCTTTGGTATAAATGTGACGTGTCTCTTCATTAATGAAGATAATTAAGCAGAATTAGCTTGTGATATCTATTCAGGCTTTCTTTCTTTGGCGTGAACAGCGAAAAATGTAATCGCAAATTAAAAGGGAGCAATTCTAATCGTTACTCAAGTTGTGCCTACAACGTATGAGGTAATAATATCGATAATGGGGCGAAAAGATTAAGCTTTCTGTTAAACCATATGAAATTGCCCAGGGAAAACATGAAAGAACCAACCGGGTTGGATATTTTCGAAGGTAAATATGTATTCGGAATAAATAAGAGGCGGGCAGGTGTGGAATGCCCTTGATCCACCTCGAAGTGCCTTAAATCCACATTTCCCTCCGCACACAAGGAAAGGGAAATATTTTCCAAACGGAGGATTCGCATTTTTTCCCCTTTTTTTTTATTTCAATATGCAACTGCCATGAAAGGGCGGGGGTAGGGAGGGGTGAAAAGAGCGCCTCCCTCGCCTCGCGGTGCCGAGTGTGTTTTGAGAAAGCACCCAAGTGGCGGGGCCGGCGATTCTCGGAAGAAGGCGATAAGAGTTAACTGAGATGTTAAATAACCAGATGGGCAATCATTAAAAAAATCAGACTTCGGGAAAGAGAGAGAGAGAGAGGGGGGAGAGAGGGGGACCTTAGCGTCAGCTGCAGGTGACATTGTGGCGGCGGAACACGAGGGATAAGGGGTGAAGGAGATTTACGCAAGCGGTTTGAAGGGTTCGATTGCCTGCGACAATCGACTGCAGTCCAAAAACTGAACAGAGAGATGAACTGCACTCAACATTCTCACGGTAGACATGTGTGGTACGCTGAATAGTCAAAGGAATGAACGTAATCTAAATTCTGATCCGTCTCGATAGGCTCAATTAATGGCGAGAAAATCCTATGAAACAAGCACTGAAAGTTAACTCGAGAAAAAATACTGTTCACATGCATGTACGTGGTGTAGCTTTATCAAAATAAAACATTTAAAGAGAAACAGAGAAGGACCAACTAACCATATTTCACCATAAAACCATAAACGCCGTAATAAACCCTAAGTTCGATTTGGTAGGTGATGGTAGAGTTCACCCAGTACTAAGCCCTATTCGGCGTGTGAAACGAAACTCACACATCAGGTTAGGGCCCCCCCCTAATGGCTATGGTTTCCCAGGAAGACCTGGTACCCGAAAAATGACATAGCTTGGGTGGAGCTTTAGGAACGCAATGAGGCTAGCCCGGCGGGAATCGAACCCGGGGCCCTCCGGTCAGTAGTCCACCGCTCTATCCCTGGAATACCGAGACCCCAACCATATTATACCATTTCCACAGTATTCATTTTTCATGGAAGAACTCACCACTAATACTTTTTTATTTATCGTTATTTTTTTATCTCAAACCAGATTGCTATCGTAAGTATAATGTACAGAAAAAACATCATAGATGAAATATAAGAAAAAGTATTGCATGCTTAAAGATCGGTATATGGCAGCAAAACATTTATTGAATGGATGATACACCCTGCCCAAGCTATTCATCGGCATTAATTTTTTTTAGTAGTACCTGAAACACCTCTTTTCACTCTCACTTCAAACAAATACAACAATTATGTAAAGATACAATCCAACCGCTGATATTCGCACTTTGATGCAAACCATAGGAAGAGATTGATTTTCAGAATGCCGGCGGTATAATGTTTTAGGGAGTCACATACTCTCATTGTTTTTTTATGTACATACTTTTACTGTATAAGGATGGCGAATTTTTTGCAAGCTTTGGCGAATTAATGTCACAATATCTAGGCCTAAAAAAATGATTTACAATAAGGAAACAGAAAAACAAACCAATTATATGTCATTAGGTGTAATAATTAAACACATATCTGCAAAAGAGTTCTGGTCAAATAACCAATCTTTCGAGCATTATTTTTTTTGGTCAGTGAGTAAAATGTAATCATTGTGGCCAATTTAATATTTTCTTTCTTAAATTAATTCCTGGTAAATGAACTTATTTCTTTAAAAACTAATTATTTCACTTTTCAATATATCTTCCTGGCAATATAATTGCTTTGACAAATGTGACTGAGATAGTATCATTTAGTATATTATCTGCATATAAGTCGTGTTTTTTATTTAAAATTGTCCACCATTCACCACGAAGGACAGGAAATGTAATGTATTAATCATCTGCCTCGATAGAGTCATCTCCTCTTCTATTATATAGAGATACCTGTTCCCTGCAGTAATCTTCTGCTATGTTGATGAGATCTTTGCTCTCTCGAATCAACGAGTGCAATGATCGAGACGTTTCCCACGTTGAAACAACTTTGAAAAGACTACCCCAAGTAAAAATATTAATGTTATCTTCCGTTTTTTTCATCACCCCATGTAATACACTGTTCCGGCAGTCAGAATGAATTTCCATATAAGTTATATTCACATCTTTCCTTCTGCTTTGCACCACATGGTTTTTGCACACATAAAAAACTGATGTTGATCAGTTGCTGTACTGATGATTCTACTTAATCACAGTTACTTTGATCACTTTCGCAAAGAGCACATGCATCCCCTGTTAAGTATAATTAGAAGTCAATTTTAATCCTTCTTATTCCCACTGATAAAATATGTATTACCCCAGCCAAGTAGAGCTTAACTATTCTTTTTGATATTAAATGAGTTTGGAAAATAACAAACTCATTAATTATGGACATCAAACAATTCCACAAAGTGAAGCCTTAAAGTGTAAAGTATATTCTTTTCGACCTCGTCTTCAAGGATCATCTGTCTAAGAAACGTAGACATATCACGGTAAGTCTTGGGTTTAGGAAATTGAAAACGCAGAAAAATGCAAGATGAAAATACTCCTGGAGTTGTTAAACTTGCATTTTTTTATAATAATCAATTTCAAGATCGACAATGTGATCAAAATACCGATTTATAAGATAACTTCAGATTTTATTCATAATTTTCTGATTGCATTTTGCTCAGTGGAATAAGATATGTTTCAATTTCGGAGGGGCGACACCTGCAAAGCGGGGCGGAGGGGACGGGGTCGAGGCGAGGTGAGCACGGGGGGGGGGACCCACAGGGGGGCGGCGGATGGCCCTCGTGATTCCAACCAATCTGAGTGGTCGTGTGGATGCACGCACGCGTTCGTTGCGAAGGTCGTTCCAGAAAACAGGAGACAGGATTCGCATCCGTTTTGTAAGAGGAAGGATTAAACAATCACGGCAGTCAAAAAAAAAATTGGTCGAACGAATTCCAGTGCTTGGCCTCCCGGAAAGGCAACCGTTTATATTGGTTCCGCTGAACGACGGCTGTCAAGAGCTTTTGCCAAACCGGAAAGATCAACTCTGACATCACATCCGTACTGACGTTCCTGTCATTGATACATGGAAGTCGATTATATTTTTTGGAGCAATTTGGAGAAAATAAAAAAAAGATTGCGGAGGTAAAAAATTGTGTCCAGGTTAAACATACACGTTTTGTAATGGTTTTCTCTCCTACTATCGCTACTTGAGGAAGACAACGCATACAAGTATAGTTGCTCAACATGACACCAGGAATGGGTGTTGTTTTAAGAGATAAATAAATGTCTATCAAAAGAAGTTAATCATCCTTCCGCATAAGTACCGTAGGCAGACATTACAATATTTTCTTGTTTAGTACGTGTTGATATGTGATGCATCACGTGAATGTATGTATGCATATAGTAACACATGCATACGCGGTCTGTCCAGAGGGTTTCCAGCCACGCAATATTTTGAGAAAAACCGCCTGCCTAGAACAATTAGGCCTCCTCAGTCCCTTTCGGGCCTTAGCCCAGCATCTGCACTTAGCCCAGCGTGTCATTCACTTTTCAAAACAATTGACAAAGTCCTTTTTCGGGATGGTCATCACCTGGCTTATCGCATTCTCTTCCGTCTCATAGACGTCGAGAATTTCGTGTTTCAGTTGCAGGGAACTTGCTCCAAGCCGTAAACGGTGACCCAAGTTTTCTAAAAAAAAGATCATAGCTGGGGATGAGACATGGGTCTACGTCTATGACCGTGAAGCAAAAGCCCAGTCCCCCCAACGGTCGGTCGACGAGAAACAAGTGAATGCGACGAGGCAGCTGATGACCATTCCGAAAAAGGACTTTGTCAATTGTTTGGAAAAGTGAAAGAGACGCTGGAATAAGTGTATGAAACCCCTACGGGAGTACTTGGAATAGAAATAAGGCCTCAGTATTCTAGGTGGCCTATTTTTCTCACATTTTTGCAAGGCTGGATACTTTTCGGACAAATCTCGTACGTATTTACCCTAAATAGAATCGCCTTTAATTCTTCAGACAGCATCGATATAAGATGTGCAGAATCGTTAATTGGATTTCGAAGAAAAAATCTGTAATATAGTATCCCCCGAATCAATCAGGGCATATTGTATTTAGCAACAGTTTGAAATTACATGAGACTAAAGAGGAATTAATTACTCCATGCGATGGTGGCTTTCTGTCCACTTTCCGAGTGAATGGAAACAATCCTGCGTTCGCTTCGAAGGTCTCTCCGTGGAGAGGCAGACCTTTGCGCGGGCATCCGAGGTAGAGCAGGCGGGGAGAGGGAGTGTGTTTGGGGGTGAGGGCGGAGGGGTGTCGGGAGCGCGCTGCTTCCACGCGTGGCCGTGCATTCGCCCCGGGCTGGACGCGGTGGTCTAAAAGGGAGAGGACGAATGTCCCGCGGATAGGGATGAGGGCGCGGAGTTCGTGCTGAGCGTGCGTGTAGTACGTATCTCGGAAATGGGCGCGGATGCTGGGTGATGTGATGGCTATGATAGACTGCTATGATCCCAGGGGAAGAAGAGGAAAGATGCAAGGATTGAGGAATGGGGTAAACTAATTGACTATTAAAAATTTGAATGCATTCGAACACTTTTCGCGTTTAATTAATTGATTAACTATCGCAGGTTAATGGTGTGCGGAGAGTTAGACTTGCTGAGGATGTTGATGGTCTCGTTTCTGATCAAACATTTGAGCCAAAATCTGAACGAAAACTATTTACTGCAATTATTCATTTCTCATTGTTTCATAATGGCACTTCTCTAAATTACTTGTGTGCCTCATATACACTTCTCTTAATTTTTTTGGCCAAGACTTCCGGACCTTGGGCTTTCTCCTACAAATATCTCTTCCTTTCAAAGACACTTTTTGACATTGTCCGCGAATTTGATTTTCAACGGTAACTTTCACTATAGTATTTCGGAATGTTTATATTCTATGATTTTGCTTTACTACGGTATCTACTTCTTATTCTCATTGTGACATGTTCCGTTTAAATCTTGAGATATTGCTTCCTTGTTTTTTTCCGTCATCAAAGAGATGTGTTTCTTTGAGCACAGAGGCTGTTTCGAGTTCACTCTTACACTTTCTCTGCATGAAGGCCTCTCCGATTTTCCCCTAATCCCAAGATGGATGACGAAATAAAATGGTTTAACGGCGTTCCCTATGCGCATATCCTCGCCATTCTACGTTTACCTTGGATTCTAAACTCACTGACAAGGAATACAAATACGGAATTATCTAAAATAGTAAAAAACGGTCGGTAAGCATCGCCAAAATAGGATGAAGTAGGAGCAACAGTGACGCTCTCTTTTGAAAGAGGAAACATTTAGAGAGTGTGGATAGCTTTAATAAATATTACTTTAGCATGTGTTGTAAGTGGTTACCGAAAATGAACTCTTGGGGGAAAATCTGTAACGGTCTAAGGATAATTTAAAAGTGAATGTCCGAAAAGATGCTTTGAAATGCGTGAATAATGGTGGTCAGTCAAAATGAAAACTGATTTTAATCATCGAATATTTTCCATCTTACTACTTTATTAAGTAAGAAAGAGTTTCAATCAGCTATCATAATTTTGAATTAGTTGGACGCATTCATGTGCATAAAGGCATCACAGGAAGGAAGCGGCACATTCACTCTGCAGAATTACGGAAAGAACCCTGACTGGGATGTAATTACTGTAAAATAATGTGAAACAGGTAAAATTACAAATAAATAAAGCATTTATTTTACGCCCTTGGACTCAATTTGCAGCTGCGGTATTGGAAACACGTCCAGATACTCATTTTATTGCTTCATGAAGATGTGTCTGCAAATTGAGACATCTTTTAGTTATGTTTCCGCAAACAAGTAGTAATATTTTGCCCTGAATCCATACCCAATACTACAAATTCGGATGTATAACTTGGTGAATATCAGTAAACCAAGTTCTACTGAAAGGTATAATTATTCCGTAAGATGCATGTCCCAATTGTGGACCGCTACCAAAGTGAGGTCAGCATTTGGGTCACGCAGTCCTTAGCTAATTAAAAAGTTACAGGTATAGATTGCACACAGGGCATGAACGTCACCAACCTTAACTTACGTTCAACGATGTAATGCTATTTAAGTTCTAAATGATGGGAAATGAAACAAATATCACATCAACTCAAGCCTAAACCAATTACTTTTATTGGTAGAAACAAAACGGTCGAAACGATTTCCGTTTATCTTGATAGTGGATTAATATACGTTCGTACGGGACGAAACAAGTTCCAAATCACTACGCGCCGAGGTTATTAGAATAAGAAAGAGTTCCATAAAAAGATATGGCTCTTATTCCGGGCTAAGTGAATGTTACCGCCATGGATGAGATTACCAAACTCCGACGCATCCGCCATGCAAATGCTTCCCCTGCCTTGAGTCGTGGGTTGCACACATACAGGCGCGCAGAGTTAATTTATCGATGCCTTCGGAATTCCCACACCAGATGCGTGCGTTTGATGCGGGAGAAAAGTTGCTTCCAGGGGATGGATAAAAGTTTTATCGTGTTCAAACACGCACCGCCCGCTTTTCATTTCCACATGTAAACGACGCGTAATCGCGTTCGCTTCCCCCGCTCGACGCGATTAAGATATTACTGGTCTCTTTTTACCAATGGAGATTGACCCAACCAGTTTATAAGAATGAGCATAATATACTCTTAAGGTCATTAAAATAGTCTGAACCTTTAGAATTAAAAGGAAAATAAACAAGTCGAGAGTGATGATTTAGTTTATCAAGGGCCCAAAAGACACGCGCACCATATACTAATTGCGGTCGAGGGTGGCCGTAGGTTCTCATGGAGCGGAGTTCGTCGGAGACACTTCGATCAAAGAATAAATCGACTTCTGCTTGATGCCTGTAGAATTTATGGCCTTACAATGCAGGTGCACAAGAGAGTGGCTCACAAATTGTCAGTGTTCGAGGAGCAAGTACAACAAGGAAAGTGATACGGCCAATGCCTTCATCTCACAAAAAGGTCAGGGATTAAAATTTTATATTCTTGCAATTTGAGCAATCGATGCGCGCAAATAAACAAAAAAAATTTCATTCCTCATTTACAAACTACTCAAAATCACAATAAAAGTGAAAAAAAATATTTAAATTGCGTTTTGCAAACACAAGTCAGCATAGCTTATTTCTAAAATCGTATCATCCAAGGATATGAAAATTACCGAAAAAATTATTTAAAAAAATAAAATAAGCGTTGTATTATTTTACATAAATAAAAAAATGAACTTTATAATCATTTAATCATTAATTATATAATAGCAGCTAAGTTCAGCCTAATGACTTGTTTTATTACGAACATATTTTCATAAATATTAATTCTCATATTCATGGAAGATTTCATTTTTTAACTGCTTTATCTTTTTGAAAAAATTCTAAAATTTTTAAATTCCTTTCCCAATGCATATATCTCTTAATGGAATTCTTCGTAACATTTTAATTTTATGTGAAGAGGTAGGAGTAAGAAAATGAGTATGCAATATTCATTCAAGAAGTAGAAAGAGTCGTGTTAAACACTGATGTGAGGAATACTCTACGACAGTTGGAAGAGATTGATGTACGAGATAGCTCACGTTAAAGATCGCACAATTTTTTTTGGAACATGGAATTAAATTAAATTATGTTGGCCGCGCCGTAAAGTGCACTGAGTTTTTTCGCTACAGTTGGAATCGCTTTCAATACCTCAACTCAAAGAAGGCCGATCGTCGCGTGACAACGAATCCGAAAAGCCTCGCTCACGGTTCAGGCGATAATTCCAGTGGGCAAGAGAGACCCCTACAGTGGACGTCCTCGTGATAATTGATATTTATTTGATATGGGTAGTTGGAAGCATACTTAAAATAAGTATGTCACTTATGATGACAGCGCGGTTAGCATAGTGATGCACGAATGACGGAGAGGCAGCCTACTATGATCAGCAACGCTGAAGAGAGCGACGAAAAGGCGATCAGCCGCGGGGGAGGATAGGGATCCCCGTGACGATTGAGCCTCCTCCCTCCCTCGCCTCCACGAACCTCCTCAGAGCCCTCCTCCGCGGATGACGTGGGTGCCTGCATCCAAGACGGCGGCGGAAAGGGAAGCAGAACGGGGGTAGGGGGATGAGCGGGAAGGTTTTGGGGAAGAGAACAAGGGTTGGAGGGAGGAGGATTTGTGGGGGTGAAAGATTAGGGGAGGGAAAGATTGAGGGCGGAAGGGTTGATGGGGATGGGTGAAAGGAAACGCTGGAGGGTGCTGGGAGGATGGGGGAAGGGTTTAAGGGGGTGAGGGTTGGAACGCGAAGGGTTGGAGGGGAGGGTGGGGGTCGAGGCGTGACCCGAGTAACGCAGCCTCCTCGCGCACCCCTATATCTCTCTTGTTCTCTGAACTAGAACACTGTTTACTTGTGAAAAACTTTGTTCTTTCCACAGAAAATGTTTTGCTTTTTTCTTGTCTAGTAACGTTTAAATCAAAATGATTAAATTTGATCTAACAGTTCATTTAATCTTGTGTTGCATATTGATGAAAAATTCATTTATATAAGACCTTAGATTACCAGTAATGTATTGCTGGAGGATATAAGTTACAATCACATATTAACGACCATATGATGATTGATGACAAGTTCTACCCTACACAAACAAACATACTCGTGTATTTCAGTTTGATTATTATTATGAAACATGAAATCACTGTTCATATTAAGTTGATTTAAAGGACGTAAATAGTGGTTAGTTGATTGATATCGTCCTTAAATTGGAATAATTCAGGCTCAATATTTAATGAATTCATTCCACAAGTGATTAAATGGGGGGGTTTAATAATGCAAAAAGTATGTGTAAATTGAAGGTTGTTGTATTCGTCTCTTTGTTAAGAATTCATCAATTTCAAACTTAAAAATCATTCGCTTTGACCTCCATTTAAATGCGCATCAGCGGATGACACATTAAAGTTACTGTCGCAGCATCTCCCGCAGCTCTTTGTCTCTGCCTAGGGATACGGTTGCTAATCAATTCTTCCCATGCCGCACCTTTCCTACGGTAAACTCAGTACTATATCTGCTTGATCGAATACTTTTTTGTGCAAAGGCTTGATGCTTCTAACACGAAACTTCGCCGTGAAAGGTACGATTCCATCGTTATCATTATGCCAGACATTAAGATATTCTTTTGATCGAGTAGTTTTTCTCACAAGGCATAATGTATTTAATGATTTTAGCTACATTACATCGTTTTATAAATTATTACTATTTGTTCTGAAAAACATAGTGTAAAGTGGATCTAAACCACCAAAAAGTTATCCTACAGGGTTCGTCCGGAAAATAAGTGTACTGAGCTCAGGAAAAAAAATTTATTACACTTTTACATATCTTAAGCTAATATTCCTCAAAATAGGACCCTTGTGAGTCGATACACTTGTTCCAGTGGCGTTCCCATTCCTGGAACGCTCCCGCGAAGGCATCATCGGGAACCTCTCGAAGACTCGTCGTCGACCTCTTCTCTGCCCTCCACGAACATCTTGTGCCACCGAAAGATCATGTTTCTGGACATGGCTGACTCCCCGTGAGCCTGGTTAATCATACCGACAGTTTCGGTAGACGATTTCCCAAGCTTTACCGCAAATTTGGTGGAATAACGCTGCTCCAAAAACTTCGGCATCGCGTTCCGTGACGTGGGTCGAAGCGTGGAGGTTCGCGTTAACAGAGCTCCTCACTACACCACAGCTCAGAGCCGACTGCCTTTTTCAGCGTCGCTTGCCAACATACCCCCCTCCAATCGCAGCCCGTCAGAGCGGTGCTGGGCGCGCCTGGAGCGGCGCGCCCAGCCCAGGAGTCAGTACACTTATTTTCCGGACGAACCCTGTATTATCTTTTTATAACGTTGAAATGTCGGAGAACTTTTTGTTGATTCCTTCTTACTGCGTTGTCCTTTCAATTTCCGGTATTTTAAACCTCGTATTAACCGTTTTATAATAAGAATTTGTAAAAAACGTTCAATGTTTTTTACTTCAAGATTTCACTTACTGATTTACTATAAGTAGTCATCTAAATGGAGTCATTTAACAAAAACATTTCGTATTTTTTATTTGTAAGCACGTTTATATTTTACTGCTCTTCCTTTGACTCTGAAAAACACACGTAAACAAACTTTACTTCGCTATTATTAACTAATATAAATCTTCCATATTCCCGTCTTAAATTATATTTTCATATTTAAGACTCCTGTAAACTAGCAGTAACATCCGGGTTGTAAAAAAATTGATATATTTTACGAGATAACAGAAACCGTTATATATATTATTTCTCAAAGCCATTAAGTGGTGAATTTTGCAATCTTTACCCTTTTATCAAGGGTAAAGAGTGCAAAATCATAATTTTCAAATTTCCCTTCGGATGTTCTGATTTGTTATTCTTCAGCGTCAAATTCAACGGCCGACGTATTCTGATAAGTGCGGACGTTCTTCCGTCAGATATAGTTGACGCATGGAATATCAAAGAAGAGACAGAAACCAGGAAGTTTTGATACCGCAAATTCTAACACCACACAACAAACTGAAATACGAGCACTTATAAAAAATGGGTTCAATTATCGCCGCAGTGTGAAATACTCTGGATTCTCAAGAGAGAAAATGTGTGTGTGTGTGTGTGAGAGAGAGAGAGAGAGAGAGAGAGAGAGAGAGGATCATGCTTCTCCAACCTACCACCAGGATGCAGTTCCTCGACCTCTTTTTTTTTATTCAGAATCTTAATGAGTTGATATAAATGGGATTATGCTGTACATTTGTAAACGATGAGTTTTGCTGGAAACAGCTGCACTTTTCATTTCAAGAGGGAGAAAGATAAAGGCAGTTTGTTTCCTGCGCTCGTTTGCAGCCGACGAATGCAGGAAAAGAAGAAAAAAAAAGAAAACGATTTCCGTCGAATAAAAAAACCTAAACATTTCCAGTCATTTAAATAATAAAAATCCGTGAGTTAAGTCCCGCGGGAACATATGTCTTGCTGAACTTATCTCCCCCAAAGAAGCGGCCATTTAATCACGGCTCACTTCTGTAATGCCCCGCCGTGAAACTGCTTGTGGTATCGCGGTCCTGCAATGCATGCACCTGCTCCAGCGTAATGAAAGTTTTATGAACAGGTTCTGCATCTAAGCGCTTCATGCAAAAAACCAAAACGCACTCACCCTGGCCGGTAGTCTGCCAAGGGGTGCGTATACAACCTGAACGCCCGGGGGATGATTGTTTCACTCATTTCTTGACCCCCCCAAGATTTTCATCAGCGGAACCTTTCTTCACAATACCCCCACGATACAAAAGCTTCCTAATGACCACATTAAGTCATTTAAAATATTTACCTTGACTGCTTTCTCCTGCAAAGTGTTCTTTGCTGATGTTTACGCTAAGGGCAAAGGGCACCAAGTTGTGAGATCAGTTTTTTAGCAGGTGCACTTCACTGCCGATCAATTTGAGGGTTTTTTGGAATAATAAAAACTCTTATTTAAATTATATACATTTTTAAATCAGAATATTCATAATATGAAAAAGGGGAATATTTGTAAAATGTAAAATAGGGTTTTGGATTAAATGTAACTATCTATGATTTTTTCCTTAAGTATATGTTATACAGTATATGATTCATATCTTGTGGAATGCGTTTTTAAATCATGAAAAGTTTGTTAAATTCGTGACCACGAAATGATTTCGCATAAATTGACACAGATTCGAAAAACTACGTATATAATCACCTGACTACGGATGCAATAAAAAATTGAAATTTGCACAATATTACAACAGGAGATGGAAGCCTAGAACATTATCTCAAGGGTTATTTCTAGGGTATATTCACCATAATCGAAATCTCGCCAAGAATCAGAAAAAAAGTTAAGAATAATGGATGTAGAACCGAGATGGGCAGTTAGAGGCGGGGGAATGAGAAATAGCTGTTCATTATCGTGGATTCATTGTAACTTATACGAAGCGGAAATGTTTTACGAGAGACATGAGAAAGTGCGGGGTTAGAAGGAAAGCGCGTATGAAGCTGATTAAGTCAAATATGCGAATGATAACTTTTTTTAGTTATTGAGCTTCAGGGTTGCACTCATTGTAGGTATGCAATGCAGGAGCAATGTGGGACGTTTGCGAATATGCGGAAAGGAGAGCAGAAACTACAGATGCAGTCAATATCGGAGGATCCTAAGTTAAGAACCCGACGGACCGTTCGGATCTTTTGCAACTCCTTGCTCTAGCAAAAAATAGATTTTGGCAGAGATTTTCTGTCCGTATATTATAAATACATTTCTTTTAATTGTCAAAATGCAGCCCAAAAAACATATCAGCATCAATACTTCATTTCTTACGTAAACGATCTACCAAACACTTTACATTCCCGAATAAGACTCTTTGCTGATGACTGCATTCTATACAGACGGATAGAGCATGTAAATGACCACGTAATACTACCAAATGACATCGATCGCCTTGGTAACTGGGTTACAAATAATAATATGGGCATTAATATAAGTAAAAGTAAGCACATAAATTTTTCAAAGAAAAAGAATGCAGAAAAGGAAATTTACACCCTCTTTGGAGAAAGAATGCCATGTACTAGTCAATGCAAATATTTAGGCATTTATTTAACTAGGGATCTTGGGTGGGGAGTCCAAGTAGATTATTTGACACGGAAGGCATTTAAAGTATTGCACTGGGTGATGAGAAATTTAAAAGGAAATAGCGTAGCCACAAAAGAAAAAGCATATAAGGCACTGGTTATCCCTATCCTAGAATACTCCTCCATAGTATGGGATCCATATGAGGTGGGACATATTAAAAAGATAGAAAAAGTTCAAAGAAAGGCAGCAAGATATGTACTCAGAAGGTACAAAAGAACAGATAGTGTCACAGAAATGTTAGATATACTGAAATGGGAGAGTTTGAAAAATAGAAGAAAAAGAAGTAGGTTAGGCGCGATGTATAGAATTGTTAAAAAGGACGAAGCGTGGGAAGATTTATGCAAGGGATAGAAAAGCCTAACTTTAAGGGAAAAAACGACCTTAGCCTCAAAATAAAAATGAGGACTCAAAAAACAAATAAGAAAAAACACTATTTTTTAAATAGAACTATTATTGATTTCTATAACTCGTATAATTGATTGGAACCAGCTGCCTGGAGGTTTGTTTGAGCCCTTTCTATCCAATTTTAGAAGTTTTAAGTTGAAATGTAAAGCAGCCACTGGGTAATAAACTTAACTGTAGTTTTGAAAATATTGTTTGTATGTGATGTGGACGGCATTTTGTATGTGATGTGGAAGTTTGTTTGTATGTGATGTGGAAGTGTGATTGTATGTAAAAATATTTTGTCTCTTATCTGTTTTTATGTGTTCGTATGTAATTTTCGTTGCAAGAGCTATCTTTGACCTAACTTGACCGTTGCCACCAGGAAATTTGCCTAATTGCAACGCAATTGTGTAAATAAATAAATGAATAATAAATAAATAAATTTAATTTCCCTGACATACCTAGATAATCATACAGGTCCCATGCAATATTCTATTATCTCATCCTTTTACAGTTACAAATGACATTTACTCGAAAAATTACTCAGATTTTAGAGTGAAACGATAATTAACAATTGCGATTTTCACTATAGTATTGTGATTTTCACAATTTTTAACTCTTTATTTCTCTCCTATTTGTAAAGGTTCCACAAAGTTAGGCCTGAAACTATACAGTTTGTTTAGATTTTTTTGAAATTTTCGAGATGTGGGACTCATACTAATGAATAGATGTCACAAAACCTTAAAATCAAGTGAAAGTGCAATGCGCTGTAGGATTTAACTGATTAACTATCGCCACTCACAAGTGACGTCAAATGGGTACACATTTCCAACATTGCATCGCAGAAATATAAAAAAAAAACAGATTAGAATTTTGAGTGAAAGAGAATCAAAAGGCAGTTTATGATTCAGGACTAATAACTAAAACCCCCACAGAGTTAATTACCCGGAGAAGTACACCTTACAAAGGTAAGCGGAGGTTATGGGAGTGATAGAAATTTCGTGGTCCCGGTTCCTTGTGAAGTGCAGGGCGGTGCAGTTGTTAAAGGCACTTAAAAGAGGGTGTTTACTTAAATGGACCGGTAGGAATGGTGATGCACCTGCGTAGTGTAAGGGGATGGGTGTGATGGAGTGTTCGTGTGAAAGAGGGTGGGGGGGGGCGAGAAAGGCTCACCGACTTCGGTGCCGCATCCCGAAGCCCCGGTGGTGGATGAAGGGTCGCCAAAAAGAGACGAGAGGGAGCGAATTCAAGCGACTGAGGCCCAGCGTCAACCGCAACCAAATCGAAGTCCAACAAGTGACGGGACAACAGCCACATTCAAATAAGGTCGGGGTTATGTTTTAGTGTCCCTTCAAAATAGTATAGTTGTAGAGTCTTCAATTTTTTATTCATCGCGGAGGTTAATTCACTCCTCTGTGCAAATTTCTCTTAATTTGAACTACGTATATAAAATGAACACATTATGTAAAGTTCTAATCCAATGAGCGGGCGTAAAGGCCACTGCACGAATGACTCCGCGTTCAAAGTCTGAGTGACACCATTTGCACAATCCTATCTAAAACTCAATTGTTCCTCTAAAGTAGAAGAGCGTGGGTATTCAGCATGTAGCACAAAGTAACTGAAGGCCCTCTCTCCTAATGTGTGCATATCACACGCCAAAGGGTCGCAGGCTGACATTTAACATTACCCATCAAAATAAACTTTTAGTGTCGCAAGCAGGGCGTTGGACTACTGGCCTGAGCGGGCTTCATTCCCGGGGACTCCTCTGGGCACCCTTAGCTTTACCCTAGTTGTGGGGTTTTACAAGTACTAGAGCTTCCTTCTGGGGAATCATAGGCGGCGCAAGGAAAAAATCTGGCTCTCCATGGCCCCCATAAGTTTTGTTACTCTATAGATGAACGGATCGTTTTTTCTGAAGCATGATTTGCTATGGCAAGTAATGGCACGAAGGTTATTATGTGAACGAAACACTTTCTCCATCTTTGCTTATCCGAACTAATTAAAATGTCTTTGGTTTGAACGAGTGTAGTCAATAAACCACCGATATCGTCCGGATCGATGTATCGACTCTCTATATCGATAATTGATGAACAGAGCGGTTTCACTGGTGCAAAGCGACCTTCCCTTAAAAAAGTTACAAAATTTGCAGGCCTATAAAACAGTTGCTTTAGGCAATGCGATTGCGGTATTTTTCGTTTCATCTTTAATTTCAATTCGTGGACATTGATATTTAGATACAATGGCCTGTTCATCTCAGATCCGAACATCGCGCGACTAAGGTGATAAATGGATCAGTAACTTCAAAGCGTGTGGAACAGGCCCGCGAGGTTTTCCAAACAAAGATTTCGATGGCCGATTGGAACATATGAAGCGCGGACTGAGATCCACAACGAGAACGTTTCTTTTATATCTCGAGAACAGCCGGCGCATGGCGTATTCCACTCCACACGTGCAAGCCCAAGCAAACACCACAACTATGTATATTGGGTCGCCCTACGTTGGTAACAGTATAGGGGTAGCGATGTGGTTTGGAGTCCACCGAACGTGCTCAACACTTATCAAGACATTGAGGAAAATTGGGAATTGACGGTAGACAACAATGGCCGACGGCCAGACGTGAAATTCGGGCAATTTTTGGAATTGGGTTTTTAAGGATTGGATGGCCACCATTCTGCCTAAAATCAAAATTAATTCGGTTTTTATCTCGAAAGAGTTTCCTTAATCTTGTCTTTGCTTTTATCACTAGTTGTCTTTTCACTACTTTTACCACTTTATACGGTAACTTTCTTCATTGTACTTTTACATGGGTTTGGTGGGAGAAGGGATTATGAATTTTCAATCTCACCCCACAGAATTCATTACATAAATAAATATTTGTTTAAGGAGCATACGCAATTACCAGCCGACTCAAGATTTTCTCCTAGCACTTAATCAATTAGTCTTTGATCTTTTTATTTTCCGGTTGACCCTTCTATCTGTTAACCATTTACATATGTTCATTGACTCCTAGGATGACAGGTTGACAGCGGTGTGAAAGCATCAATAGGCACTAGTTTCTTGACTTGTTACGTGCCTACCGTCACTTCTGAGAGGTATTTATGTTACTTTATTAGTCACAGATATTTACAATGATTCATGTATTACGCCACTCTTTCCATGTCGCAAATGGGTTTTCCTGGGTGCATGTAAGGGGAGGTTTGTTGATGAAATAAGATGAACAGTCGATCTGACGTAATATGCGAAAGTAATGAATGCTTTAATTGAACTGTCGAGCCTTGAACCTCGATCGGTCGTGACATGAGCTCTTAGAATACCTATATCGTAGATGAACCAAGTTTTACTTTAGGAAAATTTATTGCTTGGGTAATTACCAGGAAGGAATGAAGCAAATCACCCCCATTTCTCAACTCCTGCGTTTTCCCGCTTCACCGTGGCGCTAGAACACCTCGAGTAACTTTACATATACTAATTGAGGTGCTTTAATTGGCTCTACTCAATAGCCACCCACCAATGAGGCACCTACGAAAAGCTATGGTATACCGTCGAAATCAGGCAATAGTTTCATGTTGTAAGTAATTTTCTATTTCATTTTCCAATAGGATTTACTTTTTATCATGTATACGTTATGAGCAATCATTTTTAATTATTATTATTATTAAAAATACACATGTGCTGAAAGACATTGTCAGGTGGCACACAAGTCCCAAATAATTGCAAAAGATAATACATAAAACTAGACTTCAAAACACAAATCTCTTTAAAAAAAAAGTGAATCCCCATCCCATTTACAACCATTTATCAGCAAGAAAAAAAAAGATAAATTAAAAAAAAATTAAGCTATTACATATAATACCATACACCACACATCAATCAAATTATTACATATATGCCTTACATCTATTCTTAAAAGCATACACTCTGTTAGGAAAGGGCTCGAATATTTTTGCAGGTAAAGTGTTCCACTCAACAATTGTTCTATTTAGAAAAGAAAATTTTTTTTTATTTGTCCTCTGTGCCCGGCATTTTATCTTAAATTTGTGATCATTTCTGCCTATGAAATTTGGGTTCCCCGCCTCTTTCCTAAGATCTGCCCAAGCTTTCTCCCCCTTCAAAATTCGGAACATTCCACAAAGTCTGCTTACTTTCCTTCTAGATTCTAGAGGTTCCCAGCCCAGCGTTTCTAGCATGTCAGACACACTCTCCATCCTCCCATGCTTCCCCAGTACATATCGGGCAGCCTTTCTTTGCACCTTTTCCAGTTTTTTAATATGACCTTCTTCATGAGGGTCCCATACAAGAGAAGCGTACTCTAAAATTGGCCTTACTAGGGTCTGATAAGCCTTCTCCTTGGTTGCTCTAACGCTCCCTTTGAGGTTTCTCATTACCCAATGAAGAGTTTTGAAAGCTTTCTTATAGATGCACTCCACATTTAGCCCCCACCCTAAGTCCTTAGTTAAATATACACCTAAGTATTTGACAGTATCACTTCTAGGAATGACATTTTCTGAAAATTTATATTCCCTATTGTTTCCAATTACCTTATTGCTAAAAGTGATTGATTTGCATTTGTTAACATTAATATCCATCCCATTTTTTGTCACCCAATCTGCCATTTTATTAATGTCCCTTTGAAGTTTGTCACGGTCTCTGTCATTTTCGACTTTCCTGTAGATAATACAGTCGTCTGCAAAAAGTCTTATCTGAGAATTAATATTTATTGGGAGATCATTTATATATATTAAAAACAATAGCGGGCCAAGTACGCTTCCTTGTGGGACTCCAGATGTTACCCTTGCTTTTTCAGAATACACTTCTCCTAATTTGATCCTTTGTGTTCGACCTTCCATGAAATTTCTGACCCAAGAGATTACTCTTCCATCTGTGTGTAGTGGCAATTGGCCCATCTTAAGCATTAAGCGATCGTGGTCAACTTTGTCAAAGGCTTTTGACAGGTCGACTATTATAGCATCCACCTCTATTCCCGCATCCATAGAGTCGAACATTTCTTGGCAGAACCCTAATAGCTGAGTTTCACAAGAGTGCCCTTTTCTAAAACCGTATTGGCGGCTATACAACCAATTCTCACTCTCCCACAGGTCCCAGAGATAATCAGCCATTATCTTTTCTAATAGCTTACATACAACTGATGTCAAGCTTACCGGTCTATAATTATCAACTAGTGCCTTATCTCCTCCTTTGAAAATTGGCGTAACATATGCCTCCTTCCAAGCATTTGGCAGGGCATTATTGTTTAAGGTAACATTGAATAAATGATTTATATAATTTGAAACTACACTACCGCCCAATTTAAGCAAGTCAATTGAGATACCATCTGGCCCTTTTGATTTATTTACCCTCATTTTCATAATTTTTTTATAAATTTCTGCGCTCGTCGTTTTAATACTTTTGGTATATAATATTTTTTCGCCTCCTTGTTGACTCAGAGTTGAATCTACAGGATCCTTTTTATTTACCATAACCTTAAATACACTTGCATACCAATTGTTAAACGTATTAGCCTTTTCCTTATCATCAACGATTAGTGTCCCATCCTCTTTTTTTAAAGCTGTTATGTTATGCTATATATTTATTTTATATATATATATATATATATATATATATATATATATATACATATATTTATATAAAGCTGTTAATGCAGCATATTTCCTCTCTCTTATTTTCCCAGCACCTACATGTAAATCTCACTGCCATTGGCAATTTCAGTGAGTTACAATAAATGAAGACAGAAGTTTTTAATAAATATTTATAGCCAATTACGAATGACCATTTTCTATCAAATGGCCGTTAAGGGAAAAAGCTGATTTTTGATCTCCAGGAATTTGCACAAAAATGGATGCCTACAATTACATACTTTTGGACGCTTAGTTTTCGTATTTGTTTAATTACACAATCGTGCGGCATAGAAATCGTGATTTAAAATTAATTTCTGAAATATATTTATCCTATTGAAATGAAATGAAATAATAGACTTTGTAATTCCTTGCACTTTATTTTAAAAAACACGACCCAGGTTTCGACGTAGACCTGATGATGACGTTCAACGTCGAAACCTGGGTCGTGTTTTTAAAAATAAAGTGCAAGGAATTACAAAGTCAATTATTTCATTTCATTTCAATATGCTATGCAAATTCCATAAAGTTACGCCTGAGATAACAAAAATTTTATCCTCCTTTATTCATAGTTAAAATCTATCAAAAGAGGGCGGATTTTAAACAATTCCTGCCGCTTTAGTGATGTTAAGAGCAAATTTATCTCAGTCCTTTTTCCCATAGGTATTTCTGCCACGTATTAAAAGATACTTTTTTTTCAAATTTGTCCTCAGCTCGTCTGATAACTAATCTAAACGACAAAGAGAACTTGTACTAAAGGAAATTGGAGTCGAGGGTACGTAAGTAAGATTCTACAAAGCTTATTTCGAAAAAAACGACGAAAATCGCCGTGTGGATTTTACGGTACATTCGGAACCTATTGAACTATACGCTATGCCTGAAAATATTCCGAATTAAGTTACGATTCCAAATATATAATAAATCTATTGAATATATAAATTCGTTGTTGAAATAAGGTGACCTCTCGATTTCAATTTTCTCTCATAGATGAAAGATTTCAATGAACATTTCAAATTCTAAAGTCGAAAACATCATATATTTATGCTTTGCAAATGTCAGGTTGGATTTGAAAAATATATATGTGCGCTCTTGGAATTGCGAAAGGTAATAAAAACAATTAATTGTATGAGTATTAAATGCTTTAATTTTATACATTAAAAAATTAAACCTACTTTATTTTATAGAAATGCAGAAAATATTATGACTTGGTGAAAGGGTTGTAACTTCATTCAACACCTTAAATTGATTAAGTGTGAGATTAGACAATGGGAGGAGGAGGTTTCTCAGCCTCTTTTGGACTCTTTGGCATACGCATGATGGGAATTGCTGTGAGGAAATGAATAAATGGGTTGCAATTAATGGTGGCAATAGTGCAAGAGTGGTCTTATTCACCGATACTGTTTGCATTCAATGAAAGTTCAGCTAGTAATTGGGTAAAGCACTTTTTCGTCGGCGCATTGATATTACGGCTAAGTTGTGGAGTAAAGATGATTTGCAGGTAAATCTTAACGTGCAGTTCGTTCGGAAGCAAATCTGCATTGCATCTGAGAAAGAGGGAGAAAAATAAGACAATGTGTAATTTTTTACTTATTTTGGTCAATTGAGCCAAAGAAAACAAGGGAGAGGTAGCATTGCTATGGATATTTGACATTTTGGCATAGTTTTTGTCAAATTGGATGGCATTAGTCTGTTAGTCGTTTTATGTTTGACGTCAGAATTGTATATCAGCAAGATATTCGAATGCTATTTGTAAAAGGTCTCAATCGGCAATTTTTCGTGGGCAACCATCTATCTCTGCGAAGGCTGAGCCTTCGATGTGATCATCACAAGTGAATGCAACAATAATTTCAGAACGTAAAAATCATTCGCCTTGACCGTGTTTCGAACCCGGATCCCTCGATATCCAGTCGAGTACTTTGACCAGTTAAGCTATCGAGAGATCCTCTTACACTCTGAAATTTTGGGGATTTTCAAGGAACAAGATGTTGTGACGGCATACCGTACATACAATGTCACAGGCATTCGTGACAATGTATGCACATTATTTCGTCACAACATCTTGTTCCTTTAAAGCCTTGGGAATTGCAGAATTGAAGAGGACGCCTCGAACTCTAGCAGTGTAACATACTAGACCGAATAAAAATAAATTGAACCATAGCTTAACTGGCTAAGGCACTCGGCTGGACATGGAGGGATTCGGGTTGGAAACTCGGTCAAGGTGAATCATTTTTACGCTTTGAATTTGTTGCATTGACATGCGTATTAGTGGATGACTGCGGTAAAAGTTACTGTTACGGCATCTCCCACATTTGGAGTCATCTTAGAATCACAAGAGAAGGCGAACATCGGGAGTAAATTGGGATTCAATTGCTTTTGTAGTCCCCATCTTACGGATCCTACTAGATAGAGACTTAAAGGTAATATTAAGCAAAGAATTGGTACGTCTGCCCCGAAAAAACCCTCAAGTTTAGTTTTTCTGTAGTTAAAATATACGTATATTGAAAATGAAACAATTTCAGAGTGTAAAAATCATTCGCCGCGACCGGGGCTTGAACCCGGATCTCCCGATGTCCGACGGAGTGCTTTAGCCAGTTACTGTAGTGGCATCTACCGTAGTTTCTTGGAATATACGTACAAAACTGCGAACAATCCAGGCGTGGATTTGAGGTACCTGACGAGGGTGAAATGGACAGAGAGCAAAGTGGTGGAACGGGGATGAAAGGTTTTGATTGATTGGCAACGAGCAACGAAGGAAGAAGAGAAACAAATATTTGTTGAAGGTGAGGAGAGTTGACATTTTGTTATTATTTACCATTCACTACATATATTTTTGAAAAACCTATGGTGACGGGGATTTCTCTTGTCCTATCGTGTTGCAGTGCAAGGCGTAATCATGATAATTGAGGGTCTTCAACGAACATCAGCATTCTATATATTTACATCAAATGAGACCGGAAACCATTGAATTAGTTGAGACGCCTTGCTTGGGCGATATGGGAAATATAAAACGGTCATGTACAACTAAACACAGCGTCAGGTATCCTTGGACGCCACCTTTAGCATTTATTGCTCAAATGACGGGGATGCAAATTTCACTTCCTGCTGCGTAACGTGGAGACCCGGGCGTCCCTGGAACTGGAAGAGGTGTCGGAAAGCGAGAGACTAGTTGAACGATCTTGAGTATCCTCCAAATGAACCGTGTGACTGCACCAAATCTGCCTTTTTCTCTCTCTGGCCGACGGAAATGATGCCGTTCACATTGGTAACGGTGCGGTTGTTTTCATTTATGCCTTCCATCGGAATGGGCGACGTGCGTATGATGGCCTCGTGATATTGCTGTCCTACGACGACACAGAAATGAAACTGGGATAACAAGTGTGCCATTTTGTGTCTGCGAAACTTTTAATATTTAAGTTTCTGGAATAAACCCAGGAAAAAATAGCGATCAGACGTATCTAACCATCAGACAGGCATTGTATTATATCTGAAAAAATTGGAATAAGTAATAAATGCCATAGCTATTCAACATAGCGTGCATGAATCAAAAGAGGCGACGGGGTTCATTGTTCAAAATCGATAATAATTTCGCAAAGCACCACCTAGTCCTGCGTTATCTGTACTTATCACCAAACGGTAGTCGCTTCCATTTCCTCTCTGCCTTGTTTCAAGGTTCTCCTTTATTCAGCTACCGTGTGGCAAATGACTTTCACAGCCGACAGTCCTCGCAAGTTACTTATGTACGCATGTTTCGGACCATTGGCAGCGTCACTTCATCTCGGCAGGATGTATCAAGTCGTAGATAAATGGACCTCTGGGCCAAGTCCTGAAATCCACTCCTGTTGGGCATAACTGTTTTCAAACACCACTTCACCTAGAATCAACAGGGAAAGCGAGTTGGGTCTAAAAGAAGCTCAAGTTTCTCACTGCATCGACGCGCCGGGACTTAACTCCTGGAACCGAGAATGGTTTGAATCTCATGGGATTGAGCGGGATGTCCAAAGGAATCGTAGCTCATAGGAGATGAGAAAAACTCGGCGATGGAATGTGCGTGAGTGAGATCTAAGGAGGCGACTTCCCGCGTCGTGCGGTCGGTCGACCGACTCTCCGCTCACTCTTTTCGTATTTGAAGACGGTGTGCGTCGCTCGGGGTCGGATTGACGCGGTGGGAGGGTGGTGATGAATGGGAAAATCAAAGCGCTCACCCCGGGAGAGAGAGAGGGAGACTTCGTTCGGTGCGGCGACCTAAATTTTCGCGGGAGGCATTACGCCTTTTTAACCTCGATGAGTATCGCCAAGACGGAGAGGGATAGTGACCAAAAAAAGGAGTCGACTCGGAAAGAGGGCGTAAAAAGTTTTCGGACTGGAATTTGAAGGTCCACGCCCGCTAAAATTTGTGGAAGAATCAGGAGAAGGATCCTTGGAGTTGAGCGAGGTGCAGTGTGCAGTACGGACAAGGACGAATCCGTTGGCGTGAGAAAGAAAATTCTAGTTGCGGAGAACGTTGCGTGGGATAATATTTCGAATTGAATAACAGGATAAAATTTTATTTTTAATTTCTCCAAAATAAACGACAAAAAAAACCAGTCGACCTTGTATTCAGCGATATTTAAAGATCCAGAACCCAGCGTAAATTCAAAGGCATATTTTAGAAAAAATACGTTTAAATTAAGGGTTGTCACCCTCACCTTGACTACAACAAGAAATATTATTTTTTTAAGGAAACATACAAGTAACTGCTTACATTGTACCAAGCGAAACGTCCTTAGTTGGAAAAATACAAGTTATAACACTTATTGCAAATTTAATACATTCGGTGACAGTTCGGTCTAATGTCGAAAAAGTACTGAGAATTAGCGATCCATTTCCGTAATAAAGAAATCCGACTGGTCCTTGAAAGAATATGTATGGCAGAAAAATAGACGGAGGAATTGGCAATACCCTGCTCTATTCGCTTCAGCTGGTTCATTTCCAGACAGTGCAGATATTTATCTGATTTCCCCTCATTGCAGTTTTAACGAACCAGATGAATTCCTTTCGTATTTTTTAAAGGCTTGAAATGAGATTTGCTAGGCGAGTTGCCTTCTAATTGCTCGCTACACGTCTTTATAACGATTATCATCATACATAGTCTATTATTATATCCCTTATAATTTTCCCCACACAATATTTTTTTCCAGTTTGTATTTGAAAAATCATGGCATCTGCAGTCGAATCTATTACTTCATTTAACTAAACATTAACATAAAAGGCAACTTCGATTCGAGAATGAGGAACACCAAAAATCCCTGCTTCTGCTTAAAATCCATTTGTCTCGACACTACTAATTAACATTTCCTTACGAAATCCACAGAAGAATGCCAATGAATTTGACTCATTCTCCAGAATATTACATTCATGAACGAGCCAATACTAACCTAGCATAAGATGTAATTTATAGTATTTACTTTAGTATTTTGCCGAATACTTGTATGAACATGGACTTTTAGACTTTTGATTTCAGCTCATTACTTGGCGAATGAATAAATGTCTCCCTTAACTCCAGTCTGAACTCCATCCCCTCAACTCCAGTCTGGACTCCAGCGCCTCAACTCCAGTCTGGACTCCATCCCCTCAACTCCAGTCTGGACATCAGCCCCTCAACTCCAGTCTGGACTCCATCCCCTCAACTCCAGTCTGGACACCAGCCCCTCAACTCCAGTCTGGACTCCAGCCCCTCAACTCCAGTCTGGACACCAGCCCCTCAACTCCAGTCTGGACTCCAGCCCCTCAACTCCAGTCTGGACTCCATCCCCTCAACTCCAGTCTGGACTCCAGCCCCTCAACTCCAGTCTGGACACCAGCCCCTCAACTCCAGTCTGGACTCCAGCCCCTCAACTACAGTCTGGACACCAGCCCCTCAACTCCAGTCTGGACTCCAGCGCCTCAACTCCAGTCTGGACTCCATCCCCTCAACTCCAGTCTGGACTCCAGCCCCTCAACTCCAGTCTGGACACCATCCCCTCAACTCCAGTCTGGACACCAGCCCCTCAACTCCAGTCTGGACTCCAGCCTTTCAACTCCAGTCCGCACCTGAGCGTGATTGATTGCCCGCGCTCTCCATTTTATTTGGTCAACTATTGCTGAGGACGCTTCAACGATGTTCTTTCGTCATTATCAAATCAAAACGCCAATGAAAAAGAACTTTTTCATTAGTTTCAAACAAAGCTTGATTTATGAAAATTAGTTGAGACTCTAATAATTCATTTAATAAGAACTTTATTGTCAACCTGAAGATTTTGCATGATTTTTTTCAATTTTTATATTTTATTCGTCTAATACCTTGGGAGCAGACCTTATGCCTGTCCTGTATTCATTCACGAAACTTGTATTACAAAAGTAAGTTTTAATAATTACCTCCTAAGAATTTTAAATTAACAAATGGATTAAAAATTAAAAATATTAACCAATATTATTAAATATTTAGATAGGGCTGTTGAAAGAAAGAGAATGTAGAAGATGTCAGAATGTTGGAACGAGAATATGGGAAATAGGACAGGCAGAGGCGTGGAGATTGAAGACGAGCTGCATCACAAAGCACATCCATTCGTCCTGCCAACCTCCCATGCACTATTTACTCATAGAATGGATGGATAATGAAGCGGAAGTAGGAACAATGGCGCAATTGGAGAGTGGAAGGAAAATCCGGTGATGTTTTCATTCTGCCATTCACTTATATTCTCAAGTGTATACGGCTCGTGATTGATTGTAAACCCCTTGGAGACACAGTCGCGCGGGCGAGAGAGCGTACGGATTTCCCAAGTGGAGCGCGGCACACGCGTTTGGAGCATGAAAATTTTTCCACATCTGTAAAGTACGTAAAATTTAAATTTCAAGCAAAATTTTCAACAATAAATAATTCTAGTAGAAAGTTTTATGATCGCTCTTTATTGATAATCCCCAATAGTTTAACTGATAAATTCACCAGTAATTTAGAAATGGTAAGGGATCGGATTGGTACTGCAAAAAGAGTAAAGCGTTTCCATGCCAAGGGTCTGGATTTGGCTTCTGGGTCCATAGTAGGGACCTTCAGCTGATTATTTTACAATATTTTTGAAGCTACCTTTGAAACTCAAAGGGTGAAAATACTCCATCCGTCGAATAGGATGATAAACATTTGACTCATTTAATTAAGAACCGGTTGACCAACGAAGCATCGATCTTCACTGGTTCATTGCCTCCTTTTTTGGGGCAAACCACATCGTCCACCTCCGATAAAAATTACCATTGCAGATCAAATTTAAATATTTGTAGAATACGCCCATGTTTTTGTTTGGAAATGGAAATGTTTCCATAATGTAAATTTCACGATATTTTTTTGACTACTTTCAGCAACCTATTATTTGCTGAACAGTCTTCCTCTTAGGGCTTAAGCTCCTAGAAAGAATCGACGCCGGAAACTCTGCACGAACGTTACAATTTCTCAGGTGTGCTACTCGAAGAAACCTGCCTTCTATATTACTCTTTGTATAGTATACATTTCTCTCCACAATTTTCTGCACATTTCCCACCTTTTAATGAAATACTCGCGGATGTGCACTTCAATATGAAGAGGATATGGGCTGTCAATTTGGCGTGAGTTCCCTGCCTCCTCTTTCTCGAAGAAACGAGCAGAGGAAGGTGGTGAAACAGTCGGCCGTGAGAGTGAATTCGTGAGGCATCGCTGTGTCTACGTACACGATCCACTAGGCACCGGCCACAACACCAGCTGATTGGCCCATCGTCGCATTGGGGGGTGTACTCGTGTAAGACTGCGATAAAAACGGCCATTGAGAGCAGGATGGCAAGCGGAAACGCTTTTCAAAGCTCGGAAGGGCATGAGTGTCTGCGGGGTGGTTAAAGCGAGTTGGAGGGAGGGGAGGGTGATGGAGAGGGGGAGCGGAGGGGTGGGGAATTGACGAGGAAAGGATGGTGCGGACAAAAAGATAAAGAAACTTAATTTCCTCAGACATAACGGCAAGCAATGAAAGATCAATTTCGCATGATGTTCCCTGTAAACGTGAAAGCTTCGCCTTGGCAACCGTGGGAATGCGTTTGGAAGGCATTGAAGGCGTTGAAGTGATTTCATGGCACACTCGAATGTGAATATTACTATTGAGCTGCTAGTATTGTGTTCATTTCACATTATTTGCAGAGTCATTTATTTTTCCGTTCACGAGAGTATCAAAATAAAATGGAATAAATGAACAAACACAACGGTAAATTAGCTGCAGACTACTCCGAAGTATTAACCTAAGCATGGAGCTCTGGTGTGCTCTACGTCTAGCCACAAGTCGACGCTAGGATGTGTGGCAGGGGATGAGTACTTATTAGATTATTCCGATCTATTTCAGATATACCTAAACATTAATGAGTTTCAAAATTATTGCAACTGAAACAATTTAATAAATATAAAAAATACATTTACATACATGCAGTAGAGCATCCGTTTCAATCAGTACCAACCCATGCGAGACAAGCGGATGGTAGTTGTTATTGCAAATATATAATGTTTTAGAATAATGCTTAGAAACTAGTAATCTAATAATTTATCTCCTGGGAGAGTTTGATTACAAATATACTTGTCCCTTATTGATAACAATACATGTGGCAATTTAAAACTGTCAGCCCCAGTGTGTATATGTCTTGTCTCACATTGGCACATAATTTTTATCTCTGTCCCAAACGCAAGCAGTCCATTGAAATGAAATGAAATAGTTGACTTCGTAATTCCACGCACTTTATTTTAAAAAAACGACCCAGGTTTCGACGTTGAACGTCATCATCCGGTGATGATGACGTTCAACGTGTGTAAAATTACGAAGTTAATTATTTCATTTCATTTCAATGTGTTATGCAAATTCCATAAAGTTACGCCTGAGACAACAAATTTTACAAGCAGTTAAGTTAAATATACTCATTGTATTAGATGAGCTCTTCAACATATGCAGATAAGAAAACTGCCACTAATTCTAAACGATGAAAGTTCTTAATAATGCCAAGATGATAGCTGAGCGATGAAATTATATATTTGCGCATTCCAAATTCCTAGCAATTCCAATTTCAGCCCGATTCATGCCACACAAAATCACTCACTGAGAAATATGTTCTCCCAAGAACTTAGCTAAAATACTATCTGCGGAGAAACGACTCAAATATTATTGGAATTTGAAAATGACTTCGACAGTCTCTCGTAAAAGTTGCGTGCGTCACTGTCGTTTGAAGAACGATTCCATTCACCTGCTTTAAACAGGGCTATAGAAGTAATATGTTCCTTAGGAGAGAGTTTTTTTTTTATTTACAGTACGCATCTCAATACGGACCTTAGGCTGGTATTACTTATAATAAAAATATTAAGGTTGTGATTGATTTACCTTTTGGTTTACCTTGGCTGACATTGTATTCTATCCAAAAAGTGAGATAGTTTTGTTGCATTTAATACAAAATTTCGAGATTCACAAAAAGATGTGAACGATTCCATTCACCTGCTTTAAACAGGGCTATAGAAGTAATATGTTCCTTAGGAGAGAGTTTTTTTTAAATTTACAGTACGCATCTCAATACGGACCTTAGGCTGGTATTACTTATAATAAAAATATTATGGTTGTGATTGATTTACCTTTTGGTTTACCTTGGCTGGCCTTGTATTCTATCCAAAAAGTAAGATACTGCTTTATTGCATTTAATACAAAATTTCGAGATTCAGAGAAAGATGTGAACGATTCCATTCACCTGCTTTAAACAGGGCTATAGAAGTAATATGTTCCTTAGGAGAGAGTTTTTTTTTAAATTTACAGTACGCATCTCAATACGGACCTTAGGCTGGTATTACTTATAATAAAAATATTAAGGTTGTGATTGATTTACCTTTTGGTTTACCTTGGCTGACATTGTATTCTATCCAAAAAGTGAGATAGTTTTGTTGCATTTAATACAAAATTTCGAGATTCACAAAAAGATGTGAACGATTCCATTCACCTGCTTTAAACAGGGCTATAGAAGTAATATGTTCCTTAGGAGAGAGTTTTTTTTTAAATTTACAGTACGCATCTCAATACGGACCTTAGGCTGGTATTACTTATAATAAAAATATTAAGGTTGTGATTGATTTACCTTTTGGTTTACCTTGGCTGACATTGTATTCTATTCAAAAAGTAAGATACTGCTTTATTGTATTTAATAAAAAATGTCGAGATTCACAAGAAAGATGTGTAATTATTTCGGAAGTCGTGATTATTAAAATCATAACACACTAAATTTCATTCGGTATAACTGGATCTCACGCCATTGAGAACTGTCCCAGGAGCGGGATTCCGAGCCATTTTGACTTGCACCTGAACCTTAGATGAAATGAGGGAAGCACGGAGGCATAGACTGCGCCGCGTTGCATTTTAAGTAACGCGCCTTCGGACGAACACCAGCGGGAATGAAAAAGAGCGTGCGACAGAGAATGCGACGTAAATAAAGCCGTAACGCATGAGGACACTTTAAGGCTAAAGAATGTATCTGGGGTCGCGGGCAATAGTAATCGCGGATTGAATATAAACATATTTCTTATAGACTGTCGCGTGCTCTTGTCCCTGTCTGTATATAAGTAGGCCGATGGCTAGTTGTGGAAAGGGTAGACGCTAAGACAGAAAAATACAGGGATAATTGACCCCATTCGTATATTGTTTAATTGACATTGCGCAATTAAGTTACTCAGCGATAATCATTCCATAAATTTTAAAACTACAGGTATTACTTTTATCGAAGTTTGCAGAGTAATTGGGATACAATAGCAGTCAGACATTGACAGTGGTCCTCTAAACTAACTGAGAGCAATGGAAATCATCGAGAGGGTTGGAACATACACATATGTTGCATTAGTATTTATTTCTGTTTGAGAATAAAATGATATCAAAAGTTTTTTTTTCCCTTTCAATGGGTTTCTAAAACGTCCAAATTGTGGTGTAATAAGAGTTAGTTAAAACAAGGTAAGGCGAAGGATTTTTTATTCAAATTATTATACTCTTCTTACCTATTATGGGGAAAATAATTAATCAGCAAAGTGCTGAAGATAGTTGTCTAAAAAGGGAACATTGTTGAATTCCATACTGGAGATATAATTTTTGCAGCTTCTTATTTTGGAATCCTACGTAAAATTATAACATTTTTAATTCAATGAGTTTTAATAAGTTTGTGGAAATCGATTGATTTTTAGGTATAATTTACTTTATTTTTACAATGTCATAGTTATTCATAATTTTTCTCATCATTTTACAACATTCATGGAACTTAACCAATTGAATTAATAGCCTGAAAAAAAATTACGACGAACTCACAAATGAAACCAAAAGCTATGGATTGAATCATAATTTTACATTAGCAAAAGAGAAAAAATCTGAAGAACTTTTATATTTTATTATGAATCCAAACTTTTAAACGCTTGATATTGTATTTTTACTTGGTTATAATCACTGGAGGTTGTGCAATAGCTACGTCAAAATGCGAAGGTCAAGGGAGTACAATATTTAACGAACACCTTGACTAAATTTCGTCTTTGCGATGACCTTGAATCAAGTTACACATTATGATGCTGGGCAACAAGCAGTATATTGCAGGTAGTTGGAAAGTGGCGTTCTATAATTTATTGCTATTCGCACGGGAAAGACCAACTGCAGGTTCAATGCCAAGGGTTGTATTAAGGGACTTCCTTATTTTTGACCACTGCCGTTTGTTCGTCCCCATGCTTGGCTCGGACTAAAATTAACAATCCAAAATTCTACCTTACCTTTTTGACCCTCGAGTCACGCCATTAGGGTTCATGAAAATTGTCGACGTGAACTGCGGCAGATTTTTAGCACCCACAATTATTAGTCACTGTTTTGAAACCTATGTTTTTGTGGGTAGTGTCTTGTACTTAGTATATCACATCTCTCGACGAGATGGTCCGCCGATGGCCGTGGGTGGATTGGAACAGTAAGTGGAATAAAAATATGAAGCCCAAGGAGAAGTATTTAGAAGCAAATCAATAAATAACTTGACAAAGAGTGCTACGAAATGATGTACGAGGGAGTGAAGAAGTTGAATGAGGACAGGATAGCTTGTGCGGCGGCTTTAAACTAATGCTAAGATTGACAACCTGTGATAATACAGCAACGGCAAATGAACCTCTCAGCGGTGAAGTGGTTGCTACTTAACGATAGATTCTGATTGATCTCATTGGAATTTAGTACGAGTTTTCATTCACCCGTTTCATGTAAATGGGCCTTGGCTTCGAAGCTGTGAGCGTGAACGCGCAAGTCGTCCAACTCTTGGAAATGGAACTAAAACGCGGTCGCTCTCCGTTTGCGTTCCACCCTACCAGCCAAGTCGCAACCATCCAATCTTTCTTTCTCCCATATGCCTTCCAAGGTCGGTCGGATGTTGCGGCCAATTACTTCACCGAGATTAGGGTTCGAGGGAGAGGGACGTGTGCGTCAGTTGGGAGGCGAAGATATGTTATTGTTGAGAGTGTGGGTGTAAATAGCGGTCGGGGAGAGGTGAGGTGAGTGGCCAGTGGGCGCAAAGAAGTCCCTCATACTCCGAGGCACACAAACACATGGAACTTGGCCCCCGAGCCACCAACCCACCTTCTGCTTCCCATGGATGCCCCTCGTTTCCCCGGCAATTCTCCCATCTGCGCGTGGGGGGGATATTGGGAGGACCTGACATCGGTTCGTCTTGGAATAGCACACGGCCGGTGTGGTCCGATGGATAAGCTCTCATCCGCAATAACTGAAGTCGCGGATTTGGACTTAAACTCGGTCTAGGGAGCTATGAAAACTGTGGGGGTTGGTTCCTCACTATGATTAAAAAGTGTCATCCAGGGATACGAGAGGCGCTTTGCCGTACCCACACCCCTAGGGGTGTGGGTACGGCAAAGATATCTCTCGTTTCACATCTCGGCATACGCTCTATAACATTCGGTACCGTTTAATTGCGGCTTTTAGGTTCTTAGAGAATGAGTCATTTTGTTGCATTTCCTTACGAGAGCTGGGAGGGGGTGATTGGAATATTGTTGATGTCTCAACCTTGGGTACTGTCCATTTGTTATGTTTAATTCTAATCCAAATTATTTTTACTCCAATGTGAAAAATGGCGTAAACGTTGGTGTGTTCCAGCAGTTGGTGATATTGTCTCAACAAGAATTTTTTTTAAATTTAATGAAATCATTGACTTATTAATTCCACACATTTTATTTAAAAACACGACCCAGGTTTCGACCTTGAACGCCATCATCCGACTTGATAATTGCAGCCAATTATTTTATTTCATTTCAACATGTTATGCAAATTTCATAAAGTTACGCCGGGGACGACAAAATATTTTTTTCTTTGTTTTATTCTTAGTCTTGAAATTACTTAATATTGTTATTTCCTAAGACACGGATTTAATAGAAACTACGGAGTAAGGCGTGACTCCTTAAACGTATTGACATCATATTAAAGAGGAGCTCCACAATCTTGAGATAAAAAATTAAAAGTAATTATAAATTATACGAAGTATCTTAGGTCTATTTTGGGGAATCAGTGCTCTATCAACTCAGCAGGCTACCTATTTCTTTATTTTTAACATTGCACTTGATCCTGTTGATGCTTCTTATGAGGTGACTGTTGACGTTGCCTTGTGCTCATTTATCATTAAAGTTTTATTAAAAATCACCCATTCCATTCATTATAGCCTGGTGTTCCTATTTCACAGTGTCCTCGCTACATTTCGCTCTCTAGAGGAAACATGGCTCTTTCCTGCGCAGGGATTGTTATAAAATCCCTAAACAAATGCTGAATTTATGCATAATACTTTGTTATTCAGTTTTATGGTTCCGTGGAATATTTTAAGTAATAGAACTGCTACTACTCTTGGGGTATAGCTCACTCCAAATGGTCGAAGCAATGTCAAATGTGAATGCCTCTCAGACTGTTTCTGCTCTTAAGGTGATCGCTGAAGCGTGACTCGGGAGTGTTTATGTACTTGCTTTTCTAACTGCTCGGCGTTGCCCTACAAGCCGAATGCCCCTCGTTTCATTGGCCGTACCCTGCGTATGCTTCTGCATTTGTATTCTCACCTCGTTCCCTCCGTGAACGAAAAAGGGATCGGAACGGTTGAATTAGAAACTAAATTGCGTAAAAGAACGCATAACGCAATGTTTGATTTACCAACCGCTCGAAGAAGTTCCTTGGAGCGTAAATTGTTAGCTTTTCTCTACCTGTACCCATTCTTTAGAAATTGAAGTTTCAATACTCCTTTCCGTTGATGCAATAAAGTTCAAGTGCAGACGACTGCTTACCTTAGTAGCACATATATGATGGTGGTAGATTTAAAAGGAAAATTAAATTCCAGATTAGTAACCAGAGTCTCCCGTGGCTATTTAATTTACAAACGATATATAATCCACCAATTCAAAAAGAGCAGGCCTTCCAAGTAGTTAGTCATTGGAGAAGACCGGATATAATATTTGTTCAAGTTTTTACCCAATTATCTGTGTCATAATCAACTGTGAAAAAAATAGCTCCAATGAATACGTTAGCATAAAACATATAGCTTAAGGATAAAGAGGAAAAATAAAAGGTGGCTATAAGATTAATGAGGAAGATCAAATGTGTGGAAGATTGCCGAGCTGTAAGTATAAAATCTGTATAGAGTAGAATAAATTTCAAAGTCTACTGTTCTTGGATAAATCTTGCGGAACAAACATAAATTTTTGAAAAAATATTTCCAGCCTGTACACGGCGGTTCAATAAGTACCCGTGTTAGAAATGAAGAAACCATTTTTTCAAAAACATGTTTTTTTATTTTTCAACATAGTCCCCATTTAGAAAGATAGAGTTATCCGGCAGTTTATCTCATATTCCGTTCCAATGAACAACAAGTCAGTTTTGCGCGGCATGCTATTATTACTCGATAATTGTACTCAGTCAGAGGTGAACACCAATTTAAAGTGCTCTTAATTCTAGGACAAAGGTTCGAATTCGCAAGAGGAAACATACTTCTCGTTAGTTTATCCTTGAATAGAAAGAGAAGGTAATAAATAAAAACAATCAAAGACTTGGAACACACTCACAAAATTTCTTAGCTACTGAAGAGTTATTCGGTGAAAAGTGTCCCACGTTTTCATTGGAAAAACATTGCGCTTTAAGGGTATACTTTTACAAACACGTGCACACATTAAGAAAATAATAAAAATTTAAACAATAGTACCGATAGTGGACTATATTTCGTTACGGAATTTATGTAAGTGTACCACAACCATAAATCCTATCCACTCGTCAGTATATTGGCGAAGGAGGTAAATGATCAAGGTCCCATGCTGATTCTAGGAATTACTGTCGTGTAGGTTGGCTTGTTGGACAACAGTTTTGCCCCCCACTCCTAGGGCGGGCGTCTCTGGTCGACTTCTACATTGCGGAGACATTAAGATTAATGGGGTTAAGTAATGGGGATCGTTTGATCTCGTGATTTTAAACTTTAAGGTAAATGTGACAGCTTTTCTGACCAACTGCAGGTGAAAATGACTATTAACAGCTATTTGCATTTCCTATTAAAAGATTTCGTTTGGGGGATTTTTATATAAGATTAGCCGAAAAACAAATAGCAGATAAAATAAGAAATTACACCCAGATTTTTTAAAATACCATTTAGGAGATCAAAGACTTTTAACTCATCTCTCTGTCTCTCTGATTCCAATTCCGATGGGTTGCTCGTCGGCAAGACTTTTATATTTATTTCTCCGTGTTTTAGATACTTGGGCGAATTAGTGCTCATCACACCTTGTTCGTTTTCCAGTTCACCGTGGGAATTTCATGAGACAGAGCCGTGACACCATTGAAATCGCGATGACTCAATTCTCCCTTGACGGATCCGATCAAATCATCTGGCCTGCTACCATAAAATGCGCAGGGTATTTTTTACGGCCGGGGCATGCCATCTGGCGACGTTCTTGCCGCTAAAAGCAACCGACGGATTCCCCTCCCCCCCCCTTGTACCTTTTGTCATTCATCCCCCCTCCCCAATGGATTCCCAGTATCACTTCTCTTAGGATTTCTTCCTCAATGGCTTGCAGAACGGAAGCGCGCCGGTCTGCGACGGTGCGGCTCGTACCAACGATTATGGGAAGTGAAAGTCACAGTTTATAATCCGAGTCTGCAAATAAAAGCCCTGAAAGTACCTGGAAACGAGGATTCAAGTCAGATAATACGATGTAATATCGTGAGACCTATTATACGCATTTGCCATATGTTCACTACAGTCGTATTCTTAGTTTGGTCTCTGATTGAGTAATGGCTTAGGTCTCTGGTTTAGTTTCAATGAATCCTTCAATTTTATTATTCTCTTTATTTCTTCTATTTGGACCACTGGGCGCAGGTGATGAATAATCTCAAAATTGAATGGGAGAAGTAGTTACAATAATCAGTTTTATTTCCTTCAATGATTATTGTTTCAGTCCCACTACTTCCGTTGATCTAACAACAATTTTGTGTTGAGTTTTTCTTTCTAACTTAATATTTCGATTACACAAAAATTATTGGGATGAACTAGCCTGATATGCACACAAAATTATATTTTTTTTAATTTCTTTGTAATGTCTTCGCTTCATTTTTGATACATTATGTAAGAGCAGTGCCATCTTATGGCAAAACAAAATTTGTGAATGTTTTGACATGGATACACAAATTATAATAGATAGAGAGGAGTCCTCAATAATACGTGCTGTTAAAGCTAAATGTACTAGTTGTGCTAGATATACTATTCCGCAGGATGGTTTAAGATCAGTATGCACTGATGTTACACAGTGATTCGATCGCGTGAGTAACATTGAACGCGACAAGGGGTATTGTTTTAATTGATTAATTAAAATAATGTGTCAATAATAAACAAAAAGAAATAGTTTTACGCAAACAGAAATAGTTTCGCTCATTACTATTTAAGATAACGTGTTGAAATAGATTATAATTATAACAATTAACAGACGTTCAGGGCAGGTTCAGATTCGTATCGTGTGTATGAATTTCTAATCACAACTTTCCACCCTTCATTGCTTTTTACTAAAATATCACGCAGAGAAAAAAATATCATGTTCTTCCACACACACACACACACGCACGCACACGCACGTGCGCGCGCGCACACACACACATACATATATATATATTATTATTATTAGGTAATCTACCGGTTAAGGTAGGTTTTTGGATGGACGTAATTACTAATTAAATAATTTGTGGCAAAGAAAATACAACAAAGTATTTTCTTTCCCGATAGGATTCGCTTCCACAAAGTGACACCTCAAACCATTCTATTTAAGAAATAAGCACTTTTCCGAAATTAAAAATCGCACCGCAGACGTAGCAATCTTCACTTTGGTACACGAGGTAGCCGCATTTGATGCATAGTAATTCTAACGATCAATGAGTCATGGCTTACGTCAAGTTATAGTACGTCGTGCGAGGTCATCTGGCGCCGCTTCTTCGTCACAGTCTTTGGCATTAACATAGGAAGTTACTCAGCTGCGGGCGGTAGTCGCCACTGAAAGGAATTTTACTCCAGATCGCACTATTGAGGATTCGTGTCGAGTCTACGACGCTCAACTTGGCGAATAACAATGCCACAAGTCATCCTTATCTCTCAAATCCGCGTCTACACGAACCGGGACCTCACGGAATGGGGCCGTAACCTCTGGAGGAGAGAACAGGATTTCATTTAAACCAAGGCTTTTTTTCTATCTGCATAAGTTCTTTCCCAAGGTATATTTCTTGCTTCTAAAATTAGGTTTAATCCGAGGAGTTATTTACGAAGTCGGAAAGAGAGAGTTTTTGTCTCAAAGACTGACCGCATTACTCGTGCTGCGCATTCCATAAAAAGAAATTTAGTAATAGAATTGTGGCATCAATGTATAAAACAAAGTGAAATGCCATCTATTTTCTGCGGCCTTGATTTATTTTCAATTTAGAACATGGTGGGTAAGCTTGCACTGAAATTCATTACGTGATATACGTGTATTTATGCCCTGGGCACTATTTTTTCTTTTATTTAGCCAATGAAAAATATTTCACACGTTGATTGATTTCGACAAACGGCGGACACCTTATTGAGACGCGGGAGTACAATCGTAAATAACCGCATTAAGAACTTAGTGACATGATAAAGCCTATGCATGCAGAGCATTGTAATGCACTTAGTTCCATTAAAAAAAGGAAAACAATTCGGCTACAAAGACATCAAAGGTCATTCTGAATCCCTTGCTTAATTTTAATTCAGATTTTGACAACCTTGTAAATACAAATACATGTGGGCGCTAATTATTAAGCATCAATTTTAATCCCGAACAACATGATACATTCCCCAAGGACTTTAATCTTCTTAAACAAAACACAGTTTCCTCTCAATAGGGAAACTATGAAACAACTGAGAAAAATAACTGCCCACAAGGGAAAATAAGGGATTGTGGGATAATCAATATCTTCACCAGAGTTAGTAGAATGATTCCGATACTGTATTCTTATCCTTCATTAAATGACTAATTTTCCTCCTTATTCATATATTTTTAAATCATCAAAAATTATCCATTTTGCATTTGCCATGCATTGTTATACAGCGATTTCTTAAATCACTTTGAACTTACTGCTCCTTTTTCCTTGTTTTTTCCGCTTATATCTAAGGGGAAATTATCCCCCGCTGATATGTAAATTGAAACCTATGAAACCAACTTTCAAATTGATAACTGGTCATATAAGGATAATTATTTTAACGAAGGTGGCTAGAAACACCAAAATATAAAACCCTGAATTCGTTTTCTTTCATATGTATCTATTTTAGCGCGCGCGTTTTGCCAACGCAATAGCGCCACAATGGGGTAGCTTCTTCGATATGCATATATATATATATATATATATATATATATATATATATATATATATATATATATAATTTCACTCACCGTCGGGCTAAGTACTGGGTGAACTCTATCATCACCTACCAAAACAACCTTTGGGTTGATTTTGACCCCTGATTAGCCCGTGAAAAATTTACCGTTGCAAATGTTTATGCGGGGCAATGTATGGTGTGAATTTACCTTTGGAATGCCTTTGTACAGCCAACCAATTGGCAACTCATCCCTCAAATAATACGATCTTTCGTTTCGATACGGTCGCCAGAAGAAAACCAAAAATCTCGGAATGTGGCCTTCCAATATGGCCTTCTATGAACGCCACGAACACAAAACCTATCTTTAAAACAATTAGAAAGAATTAAATCCCGAACTCTTTACATCAGGACTGATTTATCAGCAGTCATCAAATCATTGCCACCATGAAATTTCCGAAGCTGATTGCCTTTTATTTTCCTGTTACTCTGCCTTCCCCAGTGGGAACACACAAACGGGATCGCTGGAGACCGATGGTCCATCGGAAAATTAGGAAGAAGGGAGAGCACTGGGAAAGAGCGGGAAGTTGAAACGCCGTGATGGGCGGAAGTCTTATGCGAAGATTTCCAAGGGCAAGGCGCACCCCTCCCTCTCAGAAATTAACAAAAAAAAGGGCTAAATATCCGGATCGGTCCTCAAGAGCGGAGCCAGCAGCAGGAAGACATTCATTTGCTCTCTTCCCCTCCCTCCCTAAATACTCGCTTTATTGGTCGGCCTCATCCCCCTCCCCCCCCCTCCTCCACCCCCCCTTCCCCCCCACAATCCGGCCTCCTCCCGTCCGAGACAGGTAAGTGAATAAAAAAAGAGGATGGCCGAAGTCATATACTGCTGTGCGTGTGAGAAAAATGGACGGAGGCGCACGATAAAATAAAATATGAATATACGTCTGTAAAAATAAATGCGTAAAAATATTATATGCATAAATATAGTCGATCGGATTGCTGCGAGAGTGTGTGTGCGTGTGTGTGTGTGCGTGTGTTTGCGAGTGTGTGTGTGTGCGTGTGTGTGTGTGCACTTCTATATTTCTGTGGGTATGTGCACACACGCTTCGCTGTACCGGAGGCACCTTTCCACGAAGAGTCAGTCCTCCGGGGCGAGGGCTGAGAGGGGCGAGCGGTGGTGGGAAGAGGGTGAGGATGGACTGCAAATAAATCGAGAACGAGAATAATTTCCGCTCTCATGGGAGACATTTGGTTTTTAGGGGGATTGGTGGGTTTTTTTAATCAGTCCGACCGTCGTGTCTTGTTCCGCACAGGAAATTGCGGTCCGTGTTTTGGTAATGAGCAGAAAGTGAAGAGCTCTTAGTCTACTAGGGAGAGGGGGTGGGGCGGGGCGAGGGGGTGGAAGGGCGATCGGTGATGAAGGGCTGCGCACTGTAGCTCAAGTCTTCTAAGGAGGCCTGGAGAGAACCTCAGCCACAAAAGTTGACCTGCCACAGTGTGAGGAGCCTCTTGGTTTGTCCCTGCAGAGTATCGGAAAATTATTGAACTGCATAAACTGTGAAAGAACACTTCTTCGCCTACTGACGATTTGCATCGCCTACAACATGTGACTCCAAATATCTACTCAATTCCTCTCCATTTTACATCTTCTCGTAGTTTTAACATTAATAATTGTATAAACTTATATTTACAACACATCATCGTGTTCTCAATCCACTTTCACGAGGCCTCTGAATTTACCTCGCCAAATTCCTCAATTTCCTCGGCCACGTTGGCCATTTTTTCTCAGTCTTCCTCTCTTTCCAAATCAAACCTAGCCTCTATTTAAAATATCAAATTTCAAAATATTTTCATCCGCTCTCACTTTTCTCCCGAGTTTCGGAGTCAAACAATCTTTAAAGTTTCAAAGTTAAAAGTCAATATTAACGATTCTAACATGTTTCTATTAGTGCTCTGTCTCTATGCTACGTCCATCAATTACACTCACTTTTGAAAAAACTTTTGTCGTCAGAGCAGTTCTTATTTTGGTGGTGCTTTTATGTCCCTGTCCGTGAAAAATACTTCCAAATGAAGTAATGCACTTTTGATGTTCTAATTTACGTCCTGCACCAAGGAACTTTTTGATATACCCAAATTTTTGTCCCCGGAAATTCATCGCGGTCACGTTGACCCGTGTCTCTCTATTTCATTCCCCTTTGAATTATTTCAGCGCAATGACGCCGTAGTGCGAAATGTAGGGCTATCCCCAAATAAGTTCAATACGGGTACATGCGAGAAAATTCAAGTTCAAATAAAATTGATTTTCCTGCATAGAATTGATTAATAAAATTATGGTATACCATCCGTAAATAATTTAAGCACGTTTCTTATTTCTCAGAGAAATCATGAAGAAACCTTAAATTTAGGAACTGGAGATGTTCCTTAGAAATACTTGTTATGGCTAATGCAATGTATGATTGCGCATGGAGGAGCAATAAACAGGGTGGAAATTCTTAACTATTTTTTGATAACTGTGATGTAACCTTTGAATATTAAATCATGAAATCTTCATAAATTCTAATTTCTGCAACATAACACTCGGAGCATATTTCTTTGAAAACAATTATAAAATATTTTCCACGTGCACCAGTAAGCTTTACCTCTACTTTCCCTGAATCGTTAAATTCTAACTCATTTCAATCCATTCCCTTTCTTCATACGTCAACAGTACCAAACCCGTTTACTAAATTTCACCAACAATTTGTACGCGATGGAATTCAGGACTTGATTCCAGAAAATGCTCTTGAAGATGATACCTACACAGATTAATGTCACTAGATTTCAAACAGTTCCTTGGGATCAATTTCAACGAGCAATTCTAAATACAGCGTTTTTGTACCCATTCATAATCTCAATCATAATATTGGACAAAAATTTTTAATTACATTTATTACGAACAATTGGTATACACAAAATCGTAAGTTGTAATTTAATCATAAGAAAATAGGTTTTAAACCCACCATGTTAAGAAGCCGCATTCGAGAATGGCATTTATTCTTACCATGGTCCACCGCAGGAAGGTAGGCTTTGGACATTAGCAACAAAACTACCTATTCCTACGAAAATATGATCTTCAATCACTAGGAAACATTAGGATTTACTTTCCTCCCAACTACCTTTTCTGGCTTCTCATAATTTCTACGTATGATGCATCATAATTAAAGGCTATCAATCTTAGGATTGGTTGATAGGAAACCTCTTAGCTCTCCTACTCCCTACCAATCTCGTCTCTATGGCTCCTTGAGCAGACATTTTCTCCCACTAACTTCTCATAATTCATCATTGGCCTTCCTCTCTCCAGAAAATTTACTCAATAATTAGATTTCCATGAAAAATACAGCTTTCTTTGGAATTCCTCGGAAAGTGTTGGGTAAACTTCCAGGATCGCCGTTTCGTTGCCTCTAATGGCATCCATAATTGCTACATTCAGTGCCTTAAATACACGCATGATCACCACTGTCTAATTGAATGATTTTGATTTGTTATATGGATGGGAATGGACAAGAAGATAATGGACTGAAAGAAAAACAAACGAGGAAGCGTTAGGTAAGGTTGGGGAGGAGTGAGGATTGATGGGTCCGGGGATCGAGATGGTGCCGTGGCTATCGTATTGGCTTCCCACCCAGAGTGCCCGGGTTCAAATCCCGACTGTGTTGAATATTTTTCAGTAGTGTCTCGATCCCTACTTGAGGTGCTTTGTTGAGGGCACTTCGAGTGAGTACGCCGTCCGATGGGACGTTAAACTGCGGACCCCTTGGGGCCTCTCGTTAACAGTAGGCTAATGCCGACGCCGGGTTTCACTCCACCCTTCATCCTTTCCTGTCAATCCCTAAAGGCGCAAATTAGCTTAGCTGTCGGTCCCCTCCCCTAAATACTGCTACTACTGGGATTGTTTGGGAGAAAGCCAAAGAGGCCAGAAAAATTGACCAGTAGATTGCCTTAACCTGTAGATTACCCATAATAATGGTATTACCTAATTATTTTTATTTCCGGTGAGTAGATATTTGAGGCTATTCGTCTCCTTCCGATTGGCTTGCGTTGAATCCATCGGAAGCTCCACCGTTACAATTGCTTCGCGCGGATGACTTCAGCGTACACAGTTTCATACCGACCCACGAAACGAAATACGCCGGCCGGGATCGTTGCACGTAACTTATCGCAGTGATTACGCCACCGGAGCAACCACCCGGGCCGCTGCCGTACTGTGCCACAACGCGCGGCGTGCCACGGATTTCTTCCCCTCCCACCCACCCGTGCACAGGGCGGAAAAGGACTTATTCGCCTGGGGAAGACGGTGGTGATGACGATGACGTGGGAATCGGACATGGCTCGAAGAAGCAACTGCTGCCATGGTTACGCTCTGAGGAGTCCCTAGGTGCACGGGCTGGCGCTCGGGGGCTTTGTTCGCCTCGCCACTGCTCAGCGCCGGCGGGCCGTCCCTCATAAGCGGCCCCCCACCCTCCCTCCCGCCCTCTCTCCTTTCCTCTTCCTTGGTCTCTCACGTCCACTCTCCTACGTCCACCGCATCCTCCTCCCTTTCGATCCCATTACGCCCGTCCGCTTCCAATCGCTTACGAAGGGGGGGGGGGCAGGGGGGGCGCGCATCCTCGCCGTTATAAGCTGGCGTGTGTTTGCGCGCCCAAGCGGTTTCGGGGGAATATTTAAATTGCGAAGGCCAACTGGTGCGAACATCCACCGTGGCTCCATCCGAAAGAAGGAAGAAGTTAAAAGCTTCCGCCTCCGTGGAGACGGCGAGGGTCGGTCCTCGGCGGCGCGATTGCCACCTCCCCTGCGCATCTGTGTACGGCGGCACCGCGGCGGAAATGAGGGCTTCTGCGCGCGCCATACGAGGAATCTCTCCTCCCGGAGAGTGGTGGCGCTGTACCATACATATATTATTATTATGTATTTTACGGGTTGAGGTAGGCTTTGGATGGACGCAAGTACCAAATAAATATTTTGTTTCTCCTATCATATCACAACCCAACATCCAACTATACAAGAGGTCCATCTTCATCTCTGTGTACTTCCACCCTCCATTCATCCCGTCCAACATCCCTATCCTGTTCCTGCCCTTTCCTCGGATGGATGTTTTTGCCCATCCTCCCCTCTATTACAATCTTATACATTAACTACCGATCAATATAATTTTCATCCATTTTTCCTTCCTCCTTATGATTTCTCCCAAGATACCCCCTCTCCTCGCCCACCATATCTAGCATTTCATCAATTGTTTTCCATTCAATCGATTTCAACTTCTCAATCCTTCTCCACATCACATTTCAAAAGCCTCCAGTCTTCGTCTCTCATCCTGTTTCTGTGACCACGTTTCCGCTCCGTGCGCTCCATATGAAAGTTTTAATTAACCTTTTATTAACATCCTTACTTAACTTCCCTATCATCAACCCCATCCTCGGAAAAGTCTCTTTGTCTAGTGAATGTTCTCCTCCCTACGTCCCTACTACCCTGTCCATTTTGGTTCAAAACACTTCCGAGATACGTAAACTGTTCTACCTGCTCTAGTTTTTGCCCTCTCACTAATGTTTAGCTTAGTCTTTTACTTTCTAGAAAATCGCATGACCTTTGCTCAATTAATATTGAATCTCATCCCGTAACAATCGCATTGTATTTCCAATTCACTCAGCAATGCTTGCAACCCCTTGGCTGACTGACAAACTAAAGCTTGGTCATCAGCGAACCTCACTGATTTTACGAATTCCCCGTCCACTTTCATTCCTACCTCCAGTTCTTCCCATGCCTCTTTAATCGTTTCCTCCACATATGCGTTGAACAGCAATTCTCTCGATTAGTGATCTCATTACGGCAATGGCATCGCGCGTGCCTCTCCTATTCCTAAACCATTTGCCTCGCTCTCCATCCTTCTGTTGATGATCCTGAGAACCACTTTAGCTGCATGGGAAATCAAACTTATTGGTATAATGTTATATTTCAGCGATATTGCTAGTGAAGAGAGTTTCATTTCTATTGAAGCAACATTTTTTCCGGTAACGAGGCTAAATTCCTACTCCTCAGCCAATGTCATTTTGATGTTTACAAGTTATTTCATCAGCACTGATGTCATTTCATGAGAGATACCATTGCACTAAATTTGAAGGTAAGCTTAAAAATTATAATTTTTTATAAAAGTGCCAAATCCATAATGACTTGTTTCAAAGGAATTCGCGTTTTAATCACGATATGCGTACCTCTGAATTCGATTAAAAAGTGTACGTATCCGGGTGATTGCAAAATAAATTTGAAAATTGACGCGGATCGCTCTCGAAAAGAGAAGAGAAATTAATTGCAGATTCGTCCAAGAGGTTCTTTGACACTAAATTACGGCGAAATCCTTGCCAGTCGCTCACCCCGCATCGCCCCTTCTCCTCGCCGCCCGTTTGCGACAGCACCCACCCGTTCGCTGTTGCGCTCAGCGTTGGTCACGAGCTAGGAAGACTCCCCAGTTGCTCGCCGCGGGGTGAACATGGCGTGGGGGGTTCAGATGGGGTCGAATATTTTAATTCACTTTCGATATTTCCTCAAAACCAGTTTTAAACGATGCAGAAATTTCTCCATTCTTTCTGCCGATTTAATTATTTAAATTAGAATTAGATGAAAGACAAGGGAAGATAATTAATAAATGGAGAACGATTCATTTCGCCACTTTCTCGCGGTTTCCGCTGATCTGATACTCTTGTGAAATACAATTAAACGATAGCAATGAAACTGCCAGGATCCCAAATAAAGCACATGTCTATTGTGTTCTAACAGAGCACGCCAATAAAGTTTTCACTTCAATCCTCTTTTATAAAAATGTTCTTTTGGGCTCAGCCGTAAATGAAGGTTTTTTTTAGTCATCTTAGACGATGAAGAATTTTAAGCGCAGACGGAATTAATATGAGTGCAGTAAACTCTCTTCAACTTCATATGCTACTTCGAAATCCTAGAGTAAAGGTCAATTTCTTCCGATAAGTCAAAGACTAATCTAAGTGCTAGGACTTTTCACGTCACCCATTTACTGTCAAGAATGTAATTACTTTACTTTTAAGGGTGTTATCACTTTTCAGTGGTTACTCGTTATTTCCACCCTCCTGTCTTCCAAGCCTCTATCTTTCATCATCAACCCTATTACTGCCCGCTATCCTTCCCTAGGCAGGCCACTTTTCCTTCTTCCCGGCGCTCATCATTCTAACAGAGGAGTTCTTGGCCATCTTTCCCGTTCTTCGAACATTGGAGAGCTCGTCTCTTGATCCTTTGTATCACTGATACTTCCATGCCCATCACTTACCTAATATCTTATTTTTTCCTCTTTAAATCAATATACTGGTTTTCTCCTTATCGGCTCCCTCTGTTTCGCTTCTGAGGAGTTAACTCAAAGTGCACCTCTCTTCTCCATAAGCCAGGATACTCGCTACTGCTGCTTGCAGGACTGTCTTCTGTATTACCTTAGCTACAACACTGCTTCATAGAACCACGATGAATACTTTGATCGCTTATCAAGCCTGGATTATTCCATGTTCTAAATCATAGTCACACCTGGTGGATTCGTGAAATACCTCAACTGTTTTACTGCATTCATGACTTGGGGCAGCCTAATACCTTTTCCATCTCCTCCTATTACCAGATTTACCAAGGCACCAGTTTGACCAGAATTACCAGATTTTCTTCATGTTCATTCGAAGTTTTCCTCATTCAAATGACTCCAATAACTTTTGTAGCATGAACTTTGCATTCTGCTGGCCTTGAGCAATCAATAACTGGTCATCAGCCTACAATGGAGGGTATGTTGTTCCAATCCCAAAAAGGGACGCCCAAATATCTCACAGGATCTAATTCACCGCTCAAAGCACATTTTGCGCATACATTTAAAAAGGAGTCGTGTACATGTCACCGCAGTGACTGAGTTCTTCACTTGTTCGGCACAAAGCAGAGAGAGCATCTTTCTTATCTTAACTCTCTGCACTTGACTTTAGACTATTGGTTTACACGTCTGATAAGTGATGATACACATTTGAAATCCCAGAGTGTTTCATTGGTTTACTAACCTGACGAATAGGCACAGAATCATGGGTCTTTTAAAGACTCGAAAGTGTTCTGTGATTTTCCTGACCCATAGCATGCATCTTTTCACTTAATATGCCAGAGGCTAAAAATATGATCAAATAATTATGAAGCAGAGTATAAATTATAATATTATCACTCATACTCTGCCTCATCTCCTTTTTGTCTTACATTCCAAACTTAATTTTTGAATGCTGCTATAACAATAAGAAAGTATCGATAAATAAAATCAAGGCACAGTTAAAATTTTGTGGCTCAGTAAATAGTGACTTTCCTATTGTATATTTTTATAGTGATGCCAGAGATAATAATAAGGGTTTGGTACTTATTTTTCACATAAGTGACATCCATGTATATAATATTGGAGAGCAAATAGACATATACTTTACCATTTGATTAAATATTTTCCTTTAAAATCAATCAAAGTAACATGAAAAAAGATTCAAAATAAAAAGGAATGATTGAAAAAAGGCAAAAAGCGTTAAAGAAGTCCTAAAATCCCAACGACATGAAAAGTTTACTCATTTGGAAGCGTATCACGCGAGAGAAAGAAAAAAATAACAGCAAGCAAGAGTAGCCACTAGGCCACGGGTGTAGTCGCTAAAAATTCGGGAAGCCTTGGAAGAGTTCGGGCGGGGGTGATAAATGCCGGCCCAAGGTGTCAACGAAGGGTGAGAAAGCATTGCTCTTTAACGCTTACGGCCGAAAGTGGGGAGCACGACGGGACGAGTTGACCGGCTGCCGAAGCATGTGGCGATCAAATAATTCACAAATTCATTACTTCCTCGTTAGACACACACAAACGCCGGGAGGTTCCGGGAGGTAACGGGATGCCGCGTGCACGCTTTCGAGGGCCGACCATAATGAAAGAAACTCGCGCGTGAATAACCGTTTCGAGGAGTCGCGAAAACTAGCTGTGGTCTTTTTTTTTTTAGTAGTGAATGGACACTATGAATGATGCGCGCACAATTCGGAGCGGTTGCGTATTTAAAATGTCGAATTTGCCTTGAACATATTAAGATAGGATTACAATCGATCGTTGGGTCAAGTTGCAATCGAAGGTCCTTATTGCGACACTGAGATGAAATCGAAATTAAAGTTCACTCTGATATAAATACGCAGTGAAGAATGAACATAAAGTTTAAATTCAATAGATCAAACTAGAGGGTTGGATAGCAATAGTTATGAAACAGAAATAAACTAGAGGATGAGATGTCGATAGTTATTTAAAATTTGAATTTAGTGTACGAAATAATACCAGAGTGAAAAATAGCGAACATGGTTGGAACAGATGAATGAGTTTGCCCAAGGGAGTTTTCGAGATCGACGCATGGGGCCAATCGTTGATCACAAGTCTGAGGTGTTGGGAATTCTGCCTTGCACTAAAGTGGTTTAGCACTCATGAGACTCACCTATACCGATTCATGCTCGAAGATGAATGTACATCTCTTTACGTAATTTGGTCGGACGAATTTAAAAAATAAGTAGCAACGTGCCCGTGTGTGTATATATATATATATATATATATATACATATATATATACCAGAAATAATACCAGAGTGAAAAATAGCGAACATGGTTGGAACAGATGAATGAGTTTGCCCAAGGGAGTTTTCGAGATCGACGCATGGGGCCAATCGTTGATCACAAGTCTGAGGTGTTGGGAATTCTGCCTTGCACTAAAGTGGTTTAGCACTCATGAGACTCACCTATACCGATTCATGCTCGAAGATGAATGTACATCTCTTTACGTAATTTGGTCGGACGAATTTAAAAAATAAGTAGCAACGTGCCCGTGTGTGTATATATATATATATATATATACATATATATATATACATATATATATATATATATATACATACATATATATATATATATATATATATATATATATATATATTACACACACACACATATACATATATATATATATATATGTGTGTGTGTGTGTGTGTGTGTGTGTGTGTGTAATCAATTAACGATCAAAATGTTGTAGATTTCTTTGCATAAAATGCAACTATTTATTTAATGAGAGTATGGAAACATTTACAATTATAATTTAGTGCAGGATTCTCTAGCTATCACATCAAATCAATCGAGTCTTGCTTCTTGTCTCTCTTGTGAGTCCCTAGATTTTAAAGCTAATAAACATTCATTTCAATGCAATAATATACTCTTATCCTCCACTGATGGCCAATATATCTGCTTTGCCAATGAATCTAGTGATTCAAAGAAATTACGAGAAATACTGCAGCATTTAATTAAGCAGAGTCATCCATCAATGCTGAATAAACGCATCGATAACTTGAAAAAAAAATTGCTAAAATTAATGAAAGTGAAGTAAGCATCATCATCGTTCCGGCTCGGGTATGGAATAGCCCTCCTTTCTAAACAATTCTTCGGAATTCCTCCTTGGTTATTCACGAGCCATAGCATAAGGTGCCTTGATTTCTTGCTGCTCGTAATTCGTCTTTGACTTCTCCAGCAATTTTTTCCGCGGCACCTGTTAATGAAGCCATCAGAAAACACTTTAGCCTCTTAATCTCAGTTGTTAGTTTTTATCCTCCTGCTATTGATGCCTCCGAAAGCTTTAATCTTCATCTGCTCATCGAAGGATGCCTGCATTAGTCATTCAGCCAGTTCATTTCATTTTCATCGTTCTGTCATTGCGTCAAGTTCCCATTGAATTTTTTCCCATGGAATGTTTTTGTTGCAGTGCATGCCTCTATAGCGTGGAAAATAGATCCCATAAACCGTGTTTATTCGCGGGTTATAACTCGTACCCTCTCACACATTTCATTTGTTTTTTGCTTCTAAATTACTGCAGGAACACTTTCCAAAGGTAATTCTTTCCCATTTGTTTGCCGGCGTTTAAATACTCGCGACCATGGTGAGCACGATTTTGAATTTAAGGTTTACTCGGCTTTGATGACAGGACACCGGATATTTGGTAGGTCAGCATGAGCCATTGAACGCCAAAACAGCGGTAGTCAATACCGCTGGGAAAATATAAAAGCAAACAATAAGGTTAGAACGCTATCCTCTTTTTCTACCGTCAGATTAAATATATATTTTCCAGTTACTTTTGATTGCTGAATTTTTTTAGTATATGTATATAATGTATATATAAATATATGTTATACAGGGTTCGTCCGGAAAATAAGTGTACTGAGCTCAGGAAAAAAAATTTATTACACTTTTACATATCTTAAGCTAATATTCCTCAAAATAGGACCCTTGCGAGTCGATACAATTGTTCCAGCGGCGTTCCCATTCCTAGAACGCTCCCGCGAAGGCATCATCGGGAACCTCTCGAAGACACGTCGTCACGGCCTCTTTAACGGCGTCCAAAGTCCCGTATCGCGTTCCTTTCAAACTCCTCTTTATCTTCGGGAACAGAAAGGCGTCCGGTGGTGCCAAGTCTTGGCTGTAGGGTGGGTGCGGCAGCGTTGCCACGCCGTGCTTGGCCAAGAAGTCCGACACGACAAGCGCGGTGTGAGACGGCGAATTGTCGTGATGCAGCCGCCAGATGTTTTTGATCGCTGGCCGGACGCGGGCGACTCGTTTTCGAAGCCTGTCGAGCACTTGGACGTAAAATGCAGCATTTACAGTTTGTCGTTCAGGTACAAATTCGTAGTGGACGACTCCCCTTTTGTCAAAAAAGACAATGAGCATCGCCTTGATCCGAGATTTGCTCATGCGAGCTTTATTTTGACGGGATGATGATGGGGTGTGCCACTCCGCACTTTGTCTCTTCGACTCCGGGTCGTACTCAAAGATCCACGTCTCGTCACCCGAAACAACGTTCTCTAAAAAATGTGGATCATTTTTGCAGTGATCCGCAAGTTGTGTCGCGATTTCCAAACGATTGAGTCTTTGATCATCACTGAGCACTTTCGGCACCAACTTTGCACAAATTTTTCGCATCTGTAATTGGTGCCTAATAATCTCGTGCACTATTGTTTTTGGCACATTACACTGCTCTGCTATCATCCGAACACTAAGACGACGATCAGAGTTCAGTACATCGCGAACTTTTCGCACATTTCCGTCGGTGAGTGTCGTTGATGGGCGTTCAGGCCGTGGTTCGTCGTCGACCTCTTCTCTGCCCTCCACGAACATCTTGTGCCACCGAAAGATCATGTTTCTGGACATGGCTGACTCCCCGTAAGCCTGGTTAATCATACCGACAGTTTCGGTAGACGATTTCCCAAGCACTACCGCAAATTTGATGGAATAACGCTGCTCCAAAAACTTCGGCATCGCGTTCCGTGACGTGGGTCGAGCGTGGAGGTTCGCGTTAACAGAGCTCCTCACTACACCACAACTCAGAGCCTACTGCCTTTTTCAGCGTCGCTTGCCAACATACCCCCCTCCAATCGCAGCCCGTCAGAGCGGTGCTGGGCGCGCCTGGAGCGGCGGGAAAAAATCAGTACACTTATTTTCCGGACGAACCCTGTATGTGTGTGTGTGTGCATATACACACACGCACACATACATTCAAACTCGAAATCCCGCGGAACGGCGGGCAATTACTCATTCACATGGAAATAGAAAGATATTTAAAGTTTATACGTGGTGAGATGGAAGGATAGCGGGAATAACGTGTTGCATTGAGTGAAAGTTATAGGGTAATTCACAGCGGAGGGGACGAGAGCCAACGAGGGGTTGCCGCAATATTAAATAAAAAGTTAGGGAATGATAGTCAAAATAGAGCAAGCAAAGGATAGAATATTACTGGTAGAGATGAAAGCAGAACCGACGAACTTGGTCATTATTCAGGTATACATGCCACCGAGCAAACATAAAGAGGAAGAAGTGGATAGGGTTTATGATCAGCTAGAGGACATAATCGCATGTGTTGCTGAAGGGAAACGTTTGATGGTAATGTGGAATTGAAATGCGACGATAGACGAAGGAAGAGATGGTGATGAGGTGGGGGACTACGGCTAGGCATCAGGAATGACCGCAGGAAAGGACCAAGCAATCGAATTCTGCTGGGAATAGGGCGTGGCCATCACCAACCCTAGGCTTAGAAACAACAAAAGGCGTAGGTATGCATGGAAAATACCAGGTGCCTCAGAGAGGTATCAGGTAGGTCATATTATGGTTAGGCAGAGGTTTAGGAATAGTGTGATCAATTCGCACAGCTTCCCAGGAGCGGATGCGGATTCGGACCGCAATTTAGTTGTTATGAAATGTAGCATCCGTTTCAAAAAGATAAGACAGGGGCGGCGGGTTAGGAAATGGAATGTCGAAGCATTAGCTGGATTGACAAGGAAGGAGTACCAATAGGCTGTAGAGAAGGTCATGAATGAGAGTAAAGGGTTTAGTACTATCGAAGAATAATGGAAATATATTATTATTAGAAAGATAAATGAGGGAAGGCAATGTAAGAGTATAATGACCAGAATAGGAAGTACAAAGGGTTAAATAGTAAATTTAGACGGATAACAAATAAAGCAAAAGATGCATGGTGGAACACTGAGCATGGGAGTGGAGAGGAAGCATGCAGAGGAAGGGTGAAGTTGGTGCGCTATTCAAGAAGGTTACAAACTATCGGGAGGACTGTGTTAAAAGTTAGAGATAAGGCGGGTAAGATAGTAGTTGAAGCAAAGAAATCCTAGAGGGATGGAAGGAGTATATAGAAGAACTGTATAGTAAAGAACTTAGACCAACAAAGTTAGGCATAGAAAAGGAACATGACGTAGAGTAACATAGCTTAGGTCCAGGCATACTCGACGCTGAGATAGAAAGGGCATTAAGGGAGATGAAAATAAATAAGGCCGTGGGGTGGACAACATTCTACTAAAAGGTTTGAACAAATCTGGGAGGATGAGTCTATATGGACTGATTCGTAGTATCTATGAGGAAGGGATCTGGCCGGAAGACTTTGTGAGATCATTGTTAGTGCCTATTCCGAAAAAGGTCTACATCATTTGAGGACTACAGAACAATCAATTTGATTTCCCACGCAGCTAAACTTGCTCTCTGGATCATCTCGACAAAAGGATGGAGATCAGGGCAAATGGCTACTTAGGTGATGATCAGTTTGGGTTTCGGAAGGGGAGAGCCACGCGCGATGCCGATGATGAATGAGATCACTATTCGAGTAGTAGTTTTGAGGGGAGGCGACCGACAACTGAGGTCATTTGCGCAATAGGGGATAGACAGGAAAGGATGAAGGGGTGGAGAGAAACCCGGCGTCGGGATTAGCCTACTCTTTACGAAAGGCGCCAAGGGGTCCGCGGCTTTAAGTCCCATCCGACGGACGGCGCACTCACTCCAAGTGACCTCCACAAAGCACCTCAAGTAGGGATCGAGATACCTCTGAAAAATATTCAACACCGCCGGGATTTGAACCCGCGCCCTCCGGGTGGGCGCGGGTTCTCGATCCCCTCACTATTCGAGAGGAATATAGAGTAAAATCAGGAAGTATTTGCCTGCTTCGTAGATTTCGCAAAGGTGTTCGATATAATCAATTGGGAAAAACAAAAGAGTATATTGGAGAAAATAAGAATAGACTGGAGGGAAAGGAGGCTAATCTGCAACCTGTATATGTCTCAGACTTCTCGGGTGCGAGTTGGAAACGGAGGGTCCGGATGGGCAGTGCTAGGAAGAGGTGCAAGGCAGGGTTGTCCATTATCACTGGTGCTGTTCAACGAATATCTGGAGGAAATGATAGAAGGGGCATGGCAAGAACTGGGAATATGAATGAAAGTCGGCGGGGAATACGTAAAATCAATTAGGTTTGCTGATGCTCAAGCTCTAGTTTGCCAGTCAACCTGCTCGCATTGCTAAGTGAATTGGTAATTCAGTACGATAGATACGGGATGAGAATCATTATAAATAACACAAAGGTTATGCAATTTTCCAGAAAGACAAACGCTAAGCTTTGACTTGCCAATACATTTATTGACTCTTATGCGCCGACGAATGAAATGACAGGTTACATAGGTAAAATATGAGAGCAATTTCACCAACAGAACAGAGATAGTATATTTGTATAAAAATATTCCAATAAGAATAAGAGAAAGGGTGGAATTCATTACGGAAATCAATTATTCTTTAGAAAGCCAAGATGAACCTTGAAGCCGTTACAGTTCTAAGAAATTCATGTGGCGGTGACCGCAAATATTTGTTTTTCATTGCATTTAATTTTTTAGAGAAAATAATTAATAGAGTTAACTGAAAGAGGGTAAATATTGCTAGTAATAGAAGTGACATATGCCACTATAATGGCTTATAGACTGTATGAAGATCATTTGACAGTAAAAAAATTGCACTGACGTAAGATGGTAATGCATCGATATAGGAGATTGGAGAAGAGTGAAAGAAATGGACATTTTTGTGGCAGAAGAATGACGCGGATGAAATGAGCAGAGCTAATGGCTAAAGACGCCCTTTGAAGGGTAGAGGAGTAAAAAAGTTCGCTGAAAACATTTAGAACTGTGCGATTCGATAACCTGTGCCTTCCTCAAGATAATTTGGCTGGGGATTGTGGTTGCATGCTATAAAATCTTATATTCATGTTAAAAGAATAAACAACTCTACATTTTTCAACATTGTGCCTAAAAAAGTGATACGTTGCACTTTAAATATGGTTCATAGTAGCTTCGATAACTTACCTCATTCTTGAGGTAATTTGCTTGGAAATCTCAAGCACTTTGTATACCATGAAATCGCAGAGATAATTAGGTGGGGGTCAAACAGGGGAGTCTCGGTAAGTGAACGGGAGGGATGAGAGGTCTATTCACACAATTGATCTACATCTACTCCCACCATTCCATTTCGAAGGCCCCTTCCTTTTCACCTATACACTCATACAAACATTCCATAATCTCTGCGTGGCGTGCTCCATCCTCTGTAATCCTCCCCTTCCAACTAGTCATCACTCTTGTTGCTACAATTCAATCATAAATATCTACTCCCGGTCTTCAGGAGACTTGCCCTTCCCCTATTGTATTGCCAATTAACTCATCTTCCGAACGATGTTACGCTTGGCTTTCCTTTATAAGCATTTCTAAGACCTCATATTACGATAAATTAGCACACCAATTGAAGCAATTAAGATACTAGTTGTGAATAAAATTAGATGGAGAGTAAAACAAACTTCGGGTTCATAGCTACAGGCCATGATTTTGATTTTCATTACATATTTGACAAAGACTATTTTTACATCCATATGCAAACCAACTATATTGGTGGTTTCGTTGCCAAAGGAGTGTGATCACTGACATAGTTGCATTATAAATGTTTTTAAATCGTCCTACGGCCATTTTAGGCCGTTTAGTATCGCAGAAAACGTAAAATATACTTTTAGGCACCAAAAACATGAGCAAAAAATTCTAGAGGATCTGAAACGAACCCATGCCGAGTTGGCTGATCGACGAGTTCGTTACGAGCGTCAACTGTTGGGCACCAATATCATTTGGGTGAATATTCGACATGCTACAATTCGAAATGGGCGTTATTTTGGGCTATGATCACTCGAGGGGGCTGAAAGCGAAGAACATATAGATGGTAAGGGAGATTTTCGGCTGCGGAACCGCCAGAAACAGAGAATAAACAGTGAAAAGGAGCGCTGGAATAGCTTTTTGTGGCTCCCTCCCCGATTCTTTAACTGTTTCCGACCACCTTTTCCGGCCGCAGTGCTTGCTCAAGAAATATGGCACGGTGGACTGTCCGATTGGATTGGGTTTGGCCCGCTGGGCATCGGTTGCACGTCCCTGAACCAGATTGAGTGCGTGCTTCGGAACGCCGGGCGGCGATAATTGGTTCTCCGCTTCCTCACTTTATACCTTTTCGAGTTCCTGCCTCCACTTCCTCCCCGCCCCCCCCCGTCCTTCCCCCCCCCCCTTGCCCGCGCCGCCGCTCTCCTCCCGCCTCCGAAACAACGAACATAAACAATAAATGGCATAGGCTCCCCTCACCAATAATGTGCTGGTCCCATACCGGGAAAGTCGGATGAGTTTTCCCCAATTATAATGTGGCTTGGAAGCGGTAATCTAGATAATAATGACCCGAAAAGCTGATAATCATCGGGGGGGGCTCTTGGTCCGAAACGGATGAAAAAATGCACAAATACATAAACGTATATGTTCCCTTCAGTTTCTTTTATTTACGGTCTCCCTTCGTGTCTCGAATTGGTTGGCGATTGGAGTAGTTCAGCATCCCGGAAAAAAATACCGCATCTTCCCGGAAGATGGAAGCAAATTAGTTGTGTCCCAGAAAAAAAACGTTCTCTCCCGACTATTAACGTAATCACATAATTGCTAAAAGGATGAGCTGCGAAACTTGGAGAGAGGTATGTCGATCGCGTGCGTTCAAATTAACAATTACTTGCGTGGTCAGTGGCGGGAAATGAAATTTGGACGAGTGTGTGCCGACACCCCGACGGGAGTTTATTCATAAACGTTTGGCATGGGTTTCCATTTAAGTCCACAAGCGAGGTAAATGTAATTTTTGTTCCAGGAAATTGTGAGGAATGGTTTCGATGTTTCGATACGTACGAAAGCGTGAGACTAATGGTCAATGATCCGTCCTTCGGAGAATTAGCCCGAAGATTGAGTCCCGGGAATGATTTCGGGTTGTCAATTAATGCTGGAGGCGGAAGAACTTGACCGAAGGCGTTGTGCATGAGAGATCATCAGTATTCCACATTAAAATGAGTCGGTCGACCTGCCGCGTAATTAAGAGAGCGGAGTCTCCCGAATGAAAAGCGATAAACTTGATTTCAAATCCTAAGGAGGAAAATTTTCTCATATAAATTTTATTAGCCTTCGCAAAGGAAAATATTCTCACGAGATCCCTCGTGAAAGTGAAAAGATTGATTGCATTTGCAAGGAAAAACTTTTCTTCCGGATAAAATTAAACTATTGATATCATCGCGGTAATTTTATTTCGCAATCCGGTCAAAAAAAATGCGGTTCGGCTAGTGACCTTCCCTGGCCACATAGTCGGGGAAACACTGTCACCTCTACAGTTTTGGCAGAGGAAATTAATTTAGCCTCCCACCACAACTTTTGTACATGATGCTAATTATTGCTGTTGCATAATTACGGCACTGAACAGCTTTGTAGGCCATGCCATGGCACACTGCCAAATACGTTGTTTCAGCTCTATTGGATACCGGCCGTAGTCATTGGGCATGACATCTGAACACCTTTCCTTCATGTAGTCTGAGAAGTGATATTTATTAAATCTGATTGGTTTCGAAATTTCCGATCTTTACCGCAAACATGCATCGAGTTACACGCCAGAGGTCGTTCAAGACTTTAACGGTTTGAGATTTTATACGTTGGCTTAGGGTTCTGCCTCACAAACAGGAAGCTTTCTCAGTTTTGAGGAAACTGGCTGTCATGGAGGGACTACAAAACTATTTGGGAAGATGTCTTCCGTGTGATTTCAACGGGTATCGACTTTTCCCCCATGCATGTCGATCCAACTCTTTTCGTGTTCTCATCGCGGAGATGTAATCGAGGATTTCTTTTATGGCCAATTGAGCGCACACGAGTCGTATCCTGAGACGGCCGATTCGAGGAAGCGGAGTGCTTTCCCAAAATCGATCAAATGCAGAACGGATTTACGCAATGATGGACTGAACGGATTCACGTTTTTTTCCAAACCAAGAGAAAGTTGCATTTTTTTCCGATATCAATCACAGAGGTAAAAGTTTCGAACCGGGTTCTTATGACACGCTGAAAAAGTAGATATATCAAAATACACAGGCAATAACGATGCTTACACCTTCGTTCCATAGTTGGGAAATTTTTCATAACTGAAAACAATTTAAAATTTGAAAAGTATGAAACCTTAGACAAAAGCATCATTATTACGTTCACGTGATATGAATATCATAATACGAATTCTGTTCAGAAAGTATCACGACTTTTGTGTTTTTTCAAAAGTTATTTATTTATTCGTGAATATCTATTTTGTCCCCTTCAAAGTAATCCCCATTAGATACGACATACACTTGTGCAAACGAAACAAAAAATGAAACAGTTTCTGGCGTCACTTGGTGGAAATTCTTCATATTGAAGTAAAATTTAAAATACTTCGCCTTTCCACATAAACCACTTTTATTACTACCTAGGTTTCGTTATGGTATAACATCATCAAGTAAAAATACAAGTCAAACACAGTATATACAGTTCTGGACGGAGAGGAAGAGGAGGGAGGTAGGAAAGCAAGGATTGGTTGAGGTAGGAAGAGGGGGCGGAGGAGGAATGGTAACATTGAAAAATTAGCAGGCTGGGAGAGGGAATTAATACATTGTTGAAACTATAAAATAACATAAATATAAATTGTTGAAAAATACATTGTTGAGAGAGAAAATAAATTAATTATACAAATATTGTTGGAGAGGAAAAAAAAATTATATATTCATTTTCTTGGCGTCGATTAGTTGGCAGAGGAGTGGGGGAATGGGTATTGCGAACGGCACTGGGTAATTAGGTGATTATGTAGCAGGCTGGTACTGTGTTTGACTTGTATTTTTACCTGATGGTGTTATACCATAACGAAACCTAGGTAGTAATAAAACTGGTTTATGTGGAAAGGCGAAGTATTTTAAATTTTATTTCAATATTTCAACTTGTGCAAACGTTTTTTTCAATCCTCGAAGCAGTTCAAAAATCATTTTTTGTAATCTTGTTCAGCTCCTCCTTCGATGCAATCTTCATCTCGTCAATCGTAGCGTAGCGTCCTCTTTTCATGGGCCTCTTCAGTTTCGGGAACAATCAAAAGCAACCAGGGGCCAGATCTGGGATATACGGTGGCTGCGGCATCATTAGTGTGCTGTTTTTGGCCAAACATTCGCAAGTAACATTATGGGCACTAGTAACAGCATGGGAACACAAGTAACGATGTGTGAGCAGGGGCGTTGTCATGGTGCAAAAGCTAATTTTTGTTCTTCCACAAATCCGGGCGTTTGTGGCGAATTGCTTCTCATGCGCAAATTGAGCATGACTTGCAGGAAATATTCCTTATGTGCCGTTATACCTCTCTGTGGTACGAACTTATGATGCGCCCCTGTAATCAAAGAAAACTCCAAGCAAAACTTTCACATTCGACCCAACTAAGGCATGCTTTTTTTAGACTTGGCTCGTGCTGCAGCTTCCATTGGGATGATTGAGCTGTAGTTTCCACGTCATAACCATAAACCCATGATTCGTCACCAGGTATGGAGCAAATTTGGGTCGTCGCGGACAGAGTCCAATACCTCATTTTTAATGTTAATGTGAAAACTTTTCGGTCGAAATTGAACAATTTTGGTAAGAATTTCGCGGCGACCTATGTCAAAGGCACGGGTTACGGGAATGGCACGAGCCAATCGATATGTTTAGTCCCTCTGCAACCTCTCTATTGGTGAAACGACGGTTTGGCCAATACTATTTTCTTCACTTCATCAATGTTTTTGTCTGTTGTTCCACCGATAAACGTTGCTTCGGTCCAAGTTCAACGTTGTTTCCGGTTGCCACAGTCAACATTGGGAATGCGTCCGCGCACTTAATTTCGTTTTTACACAAAATTTTGATACAGATTCTTTGATCCATTTTTCGGAACCGGCAAAAATCAAAGAAAAGCCAAAACAGCTGTCCACAATTAACTGAACATTCAAAATGGCCGACATTTTCGGCGTAAGTGAGAGACACAAGTACCAACATAACGTCACAAAAAAATCAAAAATAAAATATACGTAGCCCGCGAAAATTCAAAATTCGTGGTAATTTTTGAACAGACCTCGAATGGAACGAATTGAAAATGAGTAACATTAATTCATTTTTTTTTAATTCAGGAAATGCTGTATTAAAATGATGGAATCTCTTTTGGTCAGTGGTTGCGAGAGGAAGAACAGTTGTTGGACAGCCATATGGAAAAATCTATGGTTTTTTCTGCCATTAAAAATGTTCCCATGGTATAAATGATGTTTTTATGAGGAAAGATGTAAAAACCCTCGAGTCAAATATTTAGGGAGGGCATCAAAATAACTCTCACCAACGTGACTGGTTCTTAAAAACTACGATCGTTGGGACAACACTTATAATTTCGCCGATGGAGTGACGCAGAAATGGCTTAAACCTTTTCAGGTCGTTTATCATCGACCTACTGGTGCGCCGATTACAGCCGTGATTCGTGTTATTTCTCCTCGAACCTACATGACACGACACTCAAATTATAAATGATTCAAAAATAAAGACCATTTCGCAATGCAGTCAAGCAGAAGTTTCAATGATTAACGAGAGAATTCCCAAACGTTCAGCACTTAGCAGTCAAGCAGTTTCGGTAATAATGTATATCACCATGTTCCTCGATGTGGGTTATGATTCCACGAAATCTATCCAGTATCAATGCAAGTGAGACAGTTCAGCCGTATTCCTCTCCTCGACGTTTTTCGCGAAAGTGAAAATTTATGCTGAGCATATATTCGAGAATAAAACGATTTTTTTTCGTTAAAACATATGCATACCAGGATAATTCGGATCACGGTGGAATTAGGTTGAAAACGCGAACGGTTGGGGAGGCGGTAAATCAGTCTCATTTGAACAGTCTGGCTGGGAGAAAAGGGCTGCAGCAAAATTATAACCGGATTCCGCATTTGGACATTTGCAAGAATTTTCACTTCGGTGGATAATTGATGCACTAAGTTTGGAGACGTTCATCAATTTATTCGACGGTACCGCTCCGTGAGCGAAGGAAGGAAAAAATAAGCGCTTGTAGGTTAAGCGGAAAAAAAATAACAGGACCCGAAACTGATACGAAATAAAAGAGAAGAAGAAAATCCTTCGGACAAGCAAGCATTCCTTGAAATTCGAGCGGGCAAGCCTGAAGGTTCACTAAAGCAGAAGTGTCCTCGTTTATTTCCAAAGCTTCCGATAAATATATGGTTTCCAGCGCGACGACTCCTCCCCCGTCTCCTCTCTTGCCTCGGTCGATCCCCTTTCCCCTGCTGCTGTCCCCCCCCCCGCCCGACCCCTCCCCCACCGACAATCCTTTGCCTCGAATGTTCCACCGATCCCTCCCCGCCGCCCCCTCCCAAACCCCCCCCCCTCGGACCCCAGGCCTCCGCATCGGCCGATCGTCGTCTATCACGGGGGAGGGAGGGGGTAACGGGAGATGATCGCAAATTTTTAAACCATTCGCCGTTTTTCCTCCGCAATTTATCCGGAGAGCCGTGGATCGAACCGAGATAAGGCCACCGTCCGCAAGTGGGGATGGTAATTGGAGAGGCAATGAATGGCTGGGGAGGAATTAATCCCCGCTCTCCTCCCTTGACGGACTCGAGTTTCCCTTGGGAGTATGCGTTTTTGTTTTTCGTAGCTCTCTCAGCTGGTAGGGATTGGGGGGGGGGCACGAGAAGTAAAGGGGGGTGCAGACAAGGGAAGAGTGCAGTCCGGTCGAAGACGACGGCCCAATACAACTACTCATCCGGAAATCTGCCACGCATATGCATATATCCTTTTGATTCGCTCAAACATGCAGGGTGGAGCAGAATGGACTCCCTAGTTTAAAAAATCACTGAAGAGCGCGCAGATGAATTAACGGAGTGGAAGTGGTGGCGTTAGCTAGGGAAACAACGCTCTTTTTATTTATTACCATGCTGTAGTCTGATAAGCATCGAGGCTTTGTCGCATAAGCGTTCTTGAAGAACAATGATAGTGTGGTGGCAACGCAGAGGGTGCTATGGTCTAGCGATGAAGCGCATTTTAACCTCTCCGGCTCAGTAAATAAGGAAAATTTTCGTTGCTGGGCGACTGACAACCCTCCTGAACTTTACCCAACACCTCTTCATAGCCCCAGAGAGACAGTTTGGTGCGCTGTGTCCTCCATAGGCATTATTGGGCATTACTTTTTTGAATCTCGAGGTTCAAGTGCTACTCTGCACTCTGTGCGCTATTGTGAGATACTGGAGAACTTTTTACCACCCAAAATTAGAGAGTATGTTGAGCAATTGTGACACAGAAGCCCTTTGGTTTCAACAGGATGGTGCCGCGGGTCATACCGCCCGTCGTTCACGCCAAATCCTGCAAGAACAATATCCCGGCCGCCTTATTTCCTTGCGAGGGGATGTTCCATGGCCCCTGATTTGAGCCCCTGCGAGATATTTCTTAGGAAATATCTCAAAGCTGAGGTTTAAAAAGTTCTACCAAGGACCTTGGAAGCTCTTGAGGATGCAATTATAGATTTCATCGCTGGAATAACGCGAGATTTGCAGAAAAGAGTTTTCGGAAACTTTTTTAAACGACGCAACATGTACATCGCTCACCAATGTCGTCACTTGGGCGAAATAATTTTTAAAACCTAATGCAAATAAAATGGCATTAGATTTAGTTTTAAGAAATAAAAACTTTTTCAATTATCTTGTTCGACTTGTCTTACCATTCCTCCGTCAAATCAGGGAGCCCATTCTGTCTCACTCTGTTACATCTAATTTCCCTTTTGATATTCCAAATAATTGTGGGAGTTTAAAGAGTATAGAAATATTTTACCCGAGGAATGGACTCTATGCTATTCAAAGAAGTTGAGCCAGTGATAATCAATAACACCCTTTTAACTTGCTCGCGAAACGAATACGCGATTAACTCACCGCTGTCATTCCTTACTTTCGTACTAATGCGATTCATTAGAATAATCTCCACTGTAATCGCACCACAAAATAGGCGCATTGTGGACAAATTAGATGAATTTACAGGCCATTATCTGATGAATAGCAGAGCAGAAGTTATACTTTTAAAAAAGTTAAGCATTAATTATGTTCGAGTAAGGTTTATCAGCAATAATAAAGTAGATCCGTAGTTCGAAGTCATTCACGGCGAGCCTGAAATAAAAATCAAAGTAATAAATGGAGAATATATTTCATTGGACAGTATTATTTTGAGAAGAATGAATGTTTTCCTCTTGCCTCCGGGAAAATGTAAATGTCTCGGATGGACGCCGACGCGATGAAAAGTGTTTGTGGGCGGGGAACATTAGAACGGCTGTCGTCACCTCCAGTACGTTCACGGAGGTCAATTTTCTCTCCCGTGAGTTATCGGCTAAACTGTGAGTACAAGTTACAGAGATAAGATTTAAAAAAATACTGTCAACATATTCGTTTGCCATGTGTGCACTTTGGCACGCTATGATGCCATTAATGCTGAGTGACCCTAATATGTCCATACATTGGATTCTCCGAAGGGGAAAATGGCCAACCACAAAACTCACATTATTTTACACGGGTTTTTATGAGGAATCAATCTAATCCTTTTAATATATTTATTTTCTGTAAATATGTCACTACGAAGGCCATGAAGTTAAGTACATAATATCCACTAAATACTAATGTCTCACAAGTTATTTTTTAGAGTATTTTTGATTATTTTGGTTATTATGCCCCAAAGGAAACTATGGCACATATGACTCTGCCTTGCATAACTTCACTCTTGAACACACCCATATTTTAGTCAACAAAAACAAATTAACATGACATATGTACCCATTATAATGTTATTAAATTCACTCAAATGCCCTCAGATGGATTTACAGACTCATCTATCAACATTCGATCATAAGATTTTTCAAAAATATTTTTGAACTCTTTTCAATTTTTGAGTGAAAATATTTTTAGAAATGCGAATAAGAAACTCCCCCGCTCGAATATGGAGGGAGGTGCGTGTGATATTCACTTTTTGCGGAAATTTCATGTCTTCATGAAATCCTTCATTCTGTATGTGCCCATGATGTAGGCGTAACGTGTTCCCTGCTGATGTTCTTCGTGGCCAATTATTTGGTATTGTTTAAGTCCTTTGAGCTATTATATTTTTATAGCATGAACGGAATTTTTTCCTTCTAGCAATGATGCGCACACTATACTATTATGGAATAGCTATAAATGGATAAAAAACCTAAAATAAATAACCTTAAGTGTGGAGGTACTTAATTGCAGTCAAAGCCACCGGGAAATAATGCCGTAGAATATAATGGGAAAAACCAGTTTTTTATCTGAAAAGTGGCATTCACTGGTGGATAACATCTACTCCTATGTCATCTTTTCTTTCTTCTTTTCCCCTCAACACTGGATACTGGACAGAGAGCACAGCGATTGCAACGCATCCTTATCTCTCCCGGGTCATTACACATGAAGTACATAATCGGAAGCTTTTACTGGTGTTCCTACCCATTGTCCTTGTATCTATATTAGCCATGTGAATCAATATGTGTTCGTCATATAGAGCGGTGTTTCGTATTTGAATGTGTGTACCCATATCCGTGCCGTGCCGTGAGACTTTCAAAAAGTGTCATATATATATATATATATAAATATAATAATATATATAAACCATAAACACAGTAATCAACCCGAAGGTCGGTTTAGTAGATGATGGTAGAGATCACCCAGTACTAAGCCCTATACGGCGTGTGAAAATTCACACATCAGGGTAGGGGGGCCAGTTCCTTTCCCTGTGCCGGTTATGGTTTCCCAGGAAGACCTGGTACCCGAAAAATCACTTTAGCTTGGGTGGAGCTGCAGGTGCCCAGAGTGCCTTGCCCGGGAATCGAACCCGGGACCCTCCGGTCAGCAGTCCAACGCTCTACCCACTGGACTACCGCGACCCCCTATATATATATATATATATATATATATATATATATATATATATATATATATATATATATATATATATATATATAATATATATATATATATATATATATATAATATATATATATATATATATATGACACTTTTTGAAAGTCTCACGGACGTGAATAATAATGTATAGCACTTAGCACTGGTAGGCACCGACAAAAACACAGAAAAAAAACAAAAAAGAGACTAACTATTTTTCGAATTTTTGGTGGTCGCAGCCACCTTTATCAAGGAGGAGAGGGATGGAACTGTTCTACTAAACTAAAGAGTTCTACCCCTCTCTTCCTTGATAAAGGTGGCTACAACCACCGAAAATTCTAAAAATAGTGAGTATTTTTTGTGTGTTTCTGTGTTCTTGTCTGTGTCCACCAGTGCTAAGTGTTATACATCATATGTCGTCGTCAGAAGACGACAGCCGAGCTGTCGATATATTGTGAGTGTCCTTTCTTTGTGTCTCTATATTCTACAAATCTACATCCGTATTTATATATATATATGTGTATATATATATATATATATATATATATATATATATATATATATATATAGGTATATTTCTGCTAAATCCAATAAATTACATTTTTCCCTTTCACTTTATCCTCTCGCTAATAATTGCAATGAAAATCATTCCGAAGACAACATGCTTTTATTTGGATTCTTAGTAGATTCATTCTCTTTGTCGCAATGAATGGTGGCTAGCGACCATCTCTTGTGCGCTCTTCATTATAATTTGACCATTGGCTGACAAGCAAATTAAGAAATATTTTCTCACAGACGTCATGCGTTAAATAGGTGCGTAGTCACCACATAGAATTTTCAGAATTGATCGAAGGTAGGTTTCCTTTACCTTTCCCTGATCATTGTGATTAATCTCTTTTTAGGATGGATATCACTCGATGGACCTTGGTATTTTAATAGGTTTTTCCCGAGGATCCGCCAGCAAATTAATTCCAGGTAATTGGAGGTGGGGCAATATTTCGCCATAGTGTAATTGGGGGAATTCCTAATCATTTCCTCTTAATAATCTCAAGAAAGAAGATCCTAAGGCCAATAAAAATAATTAAGAAGAAACTCCTATACCGGTATTTCGGTCACACAGGTGACCATCAACGGGGAGAAAATCAAATAGGGCACTTGAACTAAGAAGAGGAATGTGCACCAGCCACCGTTCACTTGACTTGGACGGTGCCTGTGCACATTCCTCTTCTTAGTTCAAGTGCCCTATTTGATTTTCTCCCCGTTGATGGTCACCTGTGTGACCGAAATACCGGTATAGGAGTTTCTTCTTAATTATTTTTATTGGCCTTAGGATCTTCTTTCTTGAGATTATTACTTTAACAGCCAATAGCTCCACATCTTCCATTTCCTCTTAAGTTTGAGCTGATTCGCTCATTAGTGGCTGGTCACCGGAGATCCAATTACCCTCTTTCCTTAAGCACCCAAAATGCGTGTGAACATTTAGAAACGAATGCGAATGGGCAATAGGTATCTAAAACCATTCATGCTAGAAATTCACAAGGTATTAATTTTTGCCTGCCATTCGCATTTTAAACGACACAAGAAAAGTGAAGGATCACTTACGAGAAGTAGGTAATAGCAAACGTCAACACTCCGCATTGTGATGAAACGAAGGGATTGCTGGGAAACTGAATAGAGCTAGCATAAACCAAACTTTGAATTAATACCTTATGATTGTTAATCACTATTTCACTTAAAGGAGAGCTGTAACCATGAGTTCCCATAATCTTGAAAATGACTTTCAACGAGTCATAGGTTTCTGAAGCACACCGCAAATGTTCATTCGAAAAATATAATAAAAGAATGATCAACGTGCGCCGAATTCACGAGATATCTCAGGCATCTACGAAATATTACTATTAACATAAATGGATCGCTGCAGAACTATTGTCGTAACAACTGCAATAATAGTTAGTCACTATAACTGACCTTCGTAAACCATAAAAACTAGTCCGCCGAAAATTATATTTTCAGTTTTTTTTTTTCAATTTGGCAGGAATAATTTCGCTTTTGCACAACCTATTACATCATCCGTTAGTATCTCAAAAGTGTACGCGAGTGAATTACGACTGGTGGATATCACTGTGAGAATTTGGCACCTCATTGTGAGAGGCCACAGGGGGCCAAAAATGTTAAGGGGTTATTCATCGGTCGAAGGAGATACAGCCCGCTGAAGTTACATCCGCTCAATAACCTGTTCCGGGCCTCGAAGGCAAGTTGATTGAGCGGAAATTTAAGACCACGCACATGGGAGAAATATGAGAAGGATAATGAAATAAAATTTCCATCGTTTGCGAACACATTTCCAAACACATTTTACGAGCGCACGGGCTATTGTTAAATGAATACACAGAAAAATAAATGTTGGGGGAGTATTTATCGTTCTTCATGTTGGTTCTTGCTCCTTATCTTTCCAAGTTTAAGCCTAAATTATGGTTTATTAATATATTTTTAGATGTTATATGCATGTTTATAAAAAAAATTTATGACCCATAATATATATAATATAATTATTTGGTAATTTAGAGTGGGCGGAGACAGGGCACGTTTTGCCTAAGGAGATACAATCTGACATCCTACATTACAAAATAATTCTAAACCGTTGATGACCTGTATTTATAGTACTCGTTAAATCACAGTGGTATTTGATGCCTTCAAAACTTAATCGCTGAGGTAAGAGAGGCTTAAAGTAGATTTTTGAGGTGTCGGTTTAGAGCAGAGGAATAGAAAAAGCATAGTGGATGAAAAGATGAACGAACGAAGAAGTTTGGAGAAGTATGGAAAGGGAAGAGAAAAGATTGATGGGGAAATTAAAAGGCAGGAAAAGTAGAGGAGCTATGAAATATTGCCAGGGTATTGCATGTTGAATGACAACAAAACAAAGGTTAATGAGGTTTTTGAGAAAGAGGAAGGCTAATTTTAGCGTCAAAATAGGAATAGAAAGATAGGCAAATATTAATCGAAAATACTCGCTAAAACCTTGATTTTGAACGTGGTTTAATACGGCGCGGGAAATTATACGTTGAAGCAAGATGATTTGGCATAGATCGAATGCCTTTGAGATATGAGTGCGTGGAGAGCGATAGTAAAGGCAAATGGACGGAAAGAAACACAAATGGAAAGGTATTACACATTACGGGGGAGGGCTATTGGCCGAGATTCATAGGTGACACAAAAAGTAGTCGCGTTGCATTTTGATTGATTATAGGATGTTGAAGACTTTGATAGAAGTGAGATTGTAAGACAAGCGAGGAAGGAATAGGAGAGGCGTGTTGGACGGAATGAAGGGGTGAAAGAAGTATGCGGAATTGAAGAGGCGCTTACCCTTGTGCAGGTTATCAGTTTGTGCTTTGTTAGGAGAGAATACGATATGTATCGCTGGTCAATTTGTGTCCATATAAAACATACCTTCACGGGTAGACTACTATATAATAATTCTTTTGGCATGTCTAAAAATTTACTGTTAGCCCCGAGGGTAAATTTGTCCCCGAGTCCAACTCGTGCATACCACGACTGGTCGGCTGCTGCCCATGATACTAGTACTACAATTATTTTCACGTATCATTGCCGGAAACATAATTTAAAGGTCAAACTTCTTTTCTGAATCATGACAGAAAATTGAGATTTATACCATCGATAAAGTATCTTTCATAAATAAGACTCACTTCGTTTTGACGCTGCTCAAGATGAAATTGAAAATATATTTTGCGATGCTGTTCACAAGCAAACTTTTCACGCTTCAATGGGTATTGTTGGTATCCTAAGATGCATGGCCCCATGGAAGTCACATGAACGGGAAATTGAGTCAAGAACCTTTCACTCATAGTTCGCATTCTAAGAAAAATGGTTTTTTTGTAACATTTATGCATAAACTCGAAAGGTATAACATTGAATTCCTATTTTTATCAACTCCTCCATGGGGCTACCTATAGTGAAATATTATCGTATGCTATGGATAACTAATGAGAGTTATATTCCAAAACAAACTGCAGAGTAATATCTTTCTTTTTTATTATGTTCTCAGCTTACCACTGGACGCAAGGACATCATAGAAAATGCCTAGGTAAATTCATATAACGTAATTGGGCACTATAAATTCTGAATATGGGATTAAACTAATTCAACCGCTTTCCTGATTATTCTGAGGGCTGCTGGAAGGAAACTAACCTGAAAGAGCAGATATTTTGTCAGATATTGTCATTAAAGCCATTTACTTTTGCCGTTTTTCATCGCCGTTTCATCAATTAGCTCAATGTAACTTGCGTCTGAAGAAAAATACTCCTAAAAAACTGGAAGCATCGGGATTTCAAAAATGTTTCAAAAAAGAATCTTTGACTCGGATTACAGAGTCAAACATTTAATAGAGCTTAAATGCAATGACTGTATGGGAAGGGAAATATTGGGAGAAATTATTTCACAGGCGACACCATTACAATGCAACAATGTCAGATGGTAAAAATCATTCGCCTTAACTGGGATTCAAACCCTGATCCCTCAATGTCTAGCCGAGTGCTTTAGCCAGATGAGCTACCTAAGGTGACCACTTAAACTTAGAAATTTTTGGGCCTTTGAAACACTTGTAATTCACACTTAGTGGATGACTGTGTTAAAAGTTACTTTTGCGGCATCTCCCGCAGTTTCTTGGAAACAGCATCATTCTCGTAAGCCACTTTAGCATTATCAAATCGCCACGAAAGGGAGAAATGAATGTTAAATACTTAGTGTTATATTTTCAAGTGTCCGGCGCAACTGCGAGGAAATGGCTGTATCTTACTTTGACAAAAGGAGCAAGATATTATCACTTCTAAACCTGCAGGTAATTGCTTTTCCCCTCAGGTTACTAGGAATGAATCTTGATCACTTCAAAGGGGAAAAATATGTATCTCACAACCGGAAATAGGGAGTAATTATTGTATGCTTCTCAGTTTATAAATGAAATATGATAAGGCACTGATATGAAGCGTCGTCAGTCATACAAGAAAGGGATACAAGATATTTCTTTCTTTGAAATATCAAAGAAGAATATCCTTGAAGTTGATCGCTTTAAGAAAGCTTTGGTCTCATAAATATTTCGCTCAATTTCACCGTCATGTTCTCGATATTTCCTTGGAAAATCTTCACTTCGCACTGAACTGTGCGTCAAGCGTGATTTGGAAGGAGGTCACCTAATGTCACTCTGTAAGTGCGAGCATTTTGAAAATCCATTCCATTAATTTTCATGAGATTTTCCCTCGTAAACTTCACGTACGTGCGGTGCAGAGTGGACAGCTAAAAAAATACCCTTCGACTTTTTCGACTCAAATGGGCCAAAGGGGAATATCAGGGTCATCGATGAAGGATATCGACGAATGTGGAGACCAAGTTCGTCCGTTATGAACGGGGTGCAGTCAAATTTCGCGTAATAATTCCCTCGTTCACGTTCGGCGGTAATGAAGGTTGCGTGAAAAACGTAGACATTGGTCTCAATCTTTTCAGACAAATGGAATGTTAGTTGTCAATTTCCAAAGGTAGTACTCGGTTGGACGGAGACTATTTTTAAAAGTCTCTCGTACGTATTTTGTAAATGCCTAAAATGTAATGAATACGACAAAATATCAAAAGTTTATCAAATCTCCAGTGTATAATATTTTATAGTTTTTTTTAAGTTTATTGATAAATACTCTTAATATCTCATCGAGGACAAATTGAACGGATTCAATAAGAGACTAAAGTTTAACAACCAATATTTAATTATTTTGAGACATCCATTCTCGCAATAATTTTGTGTGATATTTTTTATGCAGTTTTTCAAAACTTAAAGTTATAAAAATAAAGAGTAATCATATCGGTAACTAATTACTAGAGATGAAATTCTTGAATTTGATATCTTTCGGATGGCCATATACTAGTAATTTTTGGTATCCAGTGCAGCTATTATCAAGAGATTTTCCTTATCTGCAGTGCTCATGATATTTTAAACCAACGACTCTTCAAGGTTTAGGTTCTACAACTGCAACCCTGGTCCACGGCGTATTTTAACCTATTACCAAAACACATCTGAAGCTGTGTGTAAATGCTGTTTTTAATGGCGTGTTTAATGGATTCTCGTCGTAATCTAATTTTCATCGAGAAAAAATGTTTGCAGTTAATTATTACTGGTCCGAAAATCATTACGTTTTTAAGTTTGTATTTGGGAGGTCGCGGGTTGAAAAAAATTGTTGAAAACCAGTACTTCGAAGGTACGTCGTTGGCGTAACGTCTCAAAAAATAATACATTTACATAAATCACAAATATTCTTAAAAAGCGGTCATTAATTGCTCCAACAAGTTACTGGCGGGGGACGGGATTGAGAGGTGGGGGCGCAAGAGCGGATTTCATTTCCTTCATTTCATATATTCCCCACGTGCTGCAATTGCCAAACACCGGCTGGAAATCGCTGTCGCATTTTTGGCGAGTGCCGCAATTAATGTTTGTGGGGTGAGCAAACTTGGAGGAGGCGAACGGCGGCGAACGAATTTAAAAAAAATAACAAAACTCGTCTCTCGTCAGGAGTAGGCAAAAACACCGCGGGCATAACTTTCAGTCTTAATTTTCGGATCGCAAGTAACCTGCAATGAAAGGGAGGCTTTGCATTTTTTTCCTTCCACCTCTTTCTACTATGGAACTTCAAATTTTCCCCCGTGATCACGACGCTCCATCCATTAAGCGAACGGACGCCGACGAAAATCTTAATTAGAAGGAGGACGCGCGTTTTTTTCCCAGCGTGCACCTACTCCTCCCCCGCCCTCCCCCCATCCCACCCGCCGCCAGACCTCCCGCCATTTATTCCCGCATTCGGAGACCGTCGAGGTGTCGGTCACAATATCCACCCTTCTTCCCTTAAGGGCTGACCGCCACTTTATAACGAGGAGGCATGCGGGGCGTTTGCTTTTTTTATCTCTCTTCTTTCGTTCGCTGTCGGTGAAACCCGCAACCTCACCCCTCCCTCTCCCTCCGACTCCCTCTTTAAAACGACTTGTTTCTCATTTTCCAATTTCCCGGGACTTAAAACGCCGCTCCTTTTATTTTTCTTGCACACGTGGGTGCGTTCGAATTCCTAACTCTCCCATCTCGTCCTACAAATCCCTTCCTCTCCCTCGCCATCTTGGAATGTCCCTCCCCCACCCTCCTTCCCCCCCCCCACACCCTTTTCCTTTCGCTTGAAATTTTCTTTTCGGGAGGAGGAATTTCCCTTTAGTCCCTGCCGTGATGGTCCCGTGGATAGATCGCTCGGCTGTCCATCTAAGTGTGCCCGGTTCGAATCCTTCCCATCATTGCATCTAAGCCTCAGAACGCCAAAAACTGAGGGTCGAGTGATCAAGCCCTGCTACAGAATTCTTGGAGTGTTCCCTCAATCGAATAAGCTTTCAATTGGGAGACTACGTATTTCGGCAGCTCGTCTTTGTTCACCCTTCCATTCTAGCGACGCTTATATCCTATTGGTTTCCTTGTCACTCCTTTTATATCAAATATTAGGGAGTACAAATATATTAGTTTTTTTTATTACTTTTAAGTATATCAACATTTGAGACCTGTCGAGATTTTTCCGAGGATCTTTCTCAGTCAGGCAGACAGCTGCCACCTGAAGACCCACGATAAAAACCATCCCGCGAAAAACACATGGATAGGATCTCATCATTTAGTATCGCGAGAGCCTTCTGAGAGAACAGTACCAATATTTTATTACGCTTTAATTGTTCCATTCAATTTCTAATTTTGGTCATTTTAGTATTCATTGAATGAAATAAATTAAAGACCCATTTCTGTTATGCGTGGATCAAGCGATTAATTTCTTGCCGCATTCCCGTCTGTTTTTTTCTGTTACCTTCCATTTCACACACACACACACACACACATATATATATATATATATATATATATATATATATATATATATATATATATATATATATAAGCCGTGGGAGTGCTCATAAATACTCTCACTTTAGAGTTCTGCGCCGCATGTACAATTTATGGCTCGCTCCTCAATCAGGTATATGGATGGTCTAAGAATGAGGCTTATTACTTTTTTATTGCTTTATGCCCCGTCGTTTCCATTTCCTGTTCATACATTTGTTTTCTATGCGGTAAACCGTTGAAGATATCCCCGTTTTGACAGAAATCAGAAATGTAGTTGGTTTAAAATTTCACTAGAAAAAGGTATTTTAAGAATTAATAGGTTATATGGAGCCGTTAAGCATATATAGCATTGGGCTTCCCGAGCGGAAGTCCCCGGCTTGAAACTTAGCTAATTCAAAAACACAACGAAATAGGTTTGATTTTCTTTCTAGATGCACATGGAAAGTTAAGGGTGGCAAATGGAAAGGAACTGATTCAAAATAAATAAAATATAAGATAAATGCATTCCTTGTCAAACTTTTAATTGATGAATATTTGTTAATTCTAAAAAACAATCAATATTAATCCACTCTTAATTAGCAATTATCTACAATCCTAAAATAGTTATAGTTTGACTCCAGAGGATCAAATCTTTTTAATCCGTGTATTTATTACCACCGAATATTCTTTATTATTTTACATTTGTTTTGACTTTAGAGGGGAAAAGCCATGTTGGATATCCCAAGGGACGAATACTACTTTCAACAGAAGATACATTTTCCAAACAATGAACAATAGAAGAATATGAAGCACTTTACCCATTTCTATCATATAATACAACCAATCATAATCAAATATCCTCAATGGCTATTTATTTTGACGGTGTGACTTACTTAATTGACGGGTACTACTTTCCGGATGACCCTCGTATATATATTCGTCAGGGGTTCCTTTGCCGACTATGTCCTCTCGCTACCAGCCTTCAGAAGTAAATTAACTAAGTTTTTAAATCTAAGAATTGAATCTTCTCATTCAGTCTTCATCAGTATTTCTAATAAAATATCAGAAAGTCTTTCAACTTTATTTTTTTGAATCGCAATAAAATTTTGGCTTACAAAAGTACTATTTTTTTAAACGTAATTGATTTTAAGATATAATTAATTCGTTTAGTTTAAGTTCAAACTTAAAAAATTGATAAATAATTCAAGTTCAAGAGAAAGTTTTGTAACTATACTTTGGTATTTCTGCCTCATTGAGTTTTCGAGGGAAATATTGTAATTCACGGAAAGGTAAATGTCGAAGGAGGAGGACTCAAAATGGTTCTCAAAGCTCTGAAGGTAACTTGAAGAGAACTAAAAAAACGAAGTCTGAAAAATGAATAAATACTGGATGTGAATGGGAGAAAAATTATCGACTGCAGATGATTGCCCAAGAAAGTGTATCGAAGTTATGGTGTGGCGAGAATTAAGTTGTAGAAGGAAGTATTCTTCTGGAAGAAGTAAAAAGAGAATAAGCGTTTGATATTGCACGGAAAAAAAGGAGGATACCGTCTAAAGAGAGCCCTGCAACTGATGGAAGGAAAAAATATCTACAAAATATATATGACTATTAGGTTACGGTATTTAAATGAGACTTAGACGAATGGTAAAGTTAAGATTGCTAACTGGACCCTGGATTTTGGTTCACTTTTTTTACATTCCCGCCTTAGAAATTCATAAACATCCCCACAGCCTGCAAATATGCATTCGATTTAGTGAGCTTAGGTCTTCGTCAGTTCGATTTTCCACCCCAAAACTCGATTAATATAATTGTACATATATAATATTTAGGGAAATTATTCTTAACTTTTTTGACTTTCGTATCGTATGCTTTCAGCAATGGAGCTATTTTTGCATTTTTCACATCCCCCTGTCAGTCACTGTGTGTTCATGATGTATACACTACACATTCACTGATTTACTGGATGTGCTGGAAAGACCCTAAAAAATGGCCAGGACGAGAGAAGACATCTCCACTACCTGGCAACTCCATCACGACAACGCGCCTCGCCACAACGCGCTACTAGTCCGCGAGTTCCTGGCCAAGCGCCAACGCTGCCCTACCCCCCTGAAGTCCTGACGTCGCCCCAGCAGCCTTCTATTTGTTCCCTCGAATTGAGGCAGCTCTGAAAGGAACCCGTTTTTCGTCCATAGAAGAGATCGAACCAGCCGTGACGAAGACTATGCAAGAGGTCCCCGAAGACGCCTTCCAGGGCGCGTACCCATGGACAGTATTTTGAATAACTTTGATTGTTTGTGCAAATCTCTTCAATAAATTACTTTAAAAAATTATTGAATTTTTCGGAAATCACACTCTAGAATATTAGTTAGGGTGTATGAAACTGATTTAAAATATTAGTGTACATGCATAAAATTGATTTAGAATATTAGTTTAGGTTGATAAACACACCTTTTAATTTTATTGCTCTTATTATTATTATTATTATTGGTATTCTACCTTTTAGGGTAGATTTTGAGGGGGCAGAAACAGCAGAACGGCACAATGATACATTACTTTTCCCAAATTAAGAAAGCAGCCTGGCATCCGACATTTCCGTAAGTCACTTATTAATTTCACCCCCCTTCATCCTACCCAACACGCCTATCCTATTCCAAACCCTTCCTCGCTTGCCCAACTCTCTCCCCTCAATCACAGTCTTTACTAATTACAACATACAAATTACAAAATCCTTAGTCTGCATGGTGGCTTGGATGCTGATGAAAGGGACATACAACGCAGATTCCCCAAACGTATGAAAATCGTTCTCAGATTATAGGCATTCATGGGGATCCGAGCATCGAAAGAGCTTCGTTCCTCGCGGCATTTCGACACGTCCGTCGGCGATAAAAACGAGACCTGTCCTGGCCGTCGGAGGAACAGATCATCTTCGCCGCCATTGCTCGGGGGAATTCCGAGGCAGCCCTGGGAAAACTTGTCTCCCGCGGCTCGGTCCATCCCTCCCGACAATGCGACAGCGACCCCTCCGCGAGAGCCTCAGTACTTTCACCCCAGAAAGCCCGTCATCCATTCCCCACCTCCGCCCGCATTCGACCTTCCTCCCTCCCTCTCTCTCTCTCTCTCTCGCAATCACCAGTCGTGACCCCATTATGCTCCTCCCTTCCCAACAAGAATAGACGTCCCATAAAAAAAGTGGGAAAGGAAAAATAATTTAATTACACATCCCCTACTCCCATTTCCTTGAAAAAGAGACCCGGCGCTATTTTCACGTGGGCAAAAGGGTGAGTCAGTCCACCCTGGTTCGAACGTCGCAATAGGGGTTACGCCCTCTGAGAGCGATGACTATTGAAACTAATTTTAAAGAAAGACAATGGGGTATAATGGTGGGAGAAAGGGAGAGATTTTATTTTCTAATTTGATCTGGAAGACAGTTCGTTTTGTACGGATCTCCTCCTTGATGTATATGCATTTATATTGAATTTTCCCACGTTGAGGTCGACACACCACGTAAAACTTTCTTCGTGCACAATCAAGTTGTTTTGGCATAAGGTGATGGAGGTTTTGAGCGTTGGCAATAATAATATCCTACGAGAAAAAACTTTTACTTAAGCGTGAAAATTTAAAAAATTCCACAATTGCGACTGCGTATATTCGATCACCAATACCCTGACGTGGGTTAGAGACGTCTTCTTAAGAATATGGAAATATACTCCACCTTTATCTCAGTTTTTCAGCAAAATTGACCTTTAATATTCATTCACATATAGGTTTCTACCTTCTGCAGAATATCTCACACATTTGATAAGCACTTTTTTTTCAGATACTTGAAAATTTGGAGTTAGGGAAAATAATAAATGCATTCAGAAAAGATAGGTAAACTACCAATTAACGCTGCTACATTTGTGACTATTTTAAGTTGATAATTGTCCTTCAAATTTACTGGTTACGCTAGCCCAAACGGCAAGAAAAAAGATGGAGCTTCAATTGGTGCCCACATTAAGTACCGAGACTACTAGTGATTGATTCTGGGAACTCATTACCAGTATCTATGGCAATTATGTAGTTTCCTTTATCTAGGATAAGAATTTACTGTATCGATACTCAGAAGGGCTGAGTTTGACCTAAAGGTCACTAATTATGACATTTATAGATTGAATATGAAATCAATAACTTATATTTATGCTAATGCAAACCATTTAAATTGAGATGTGCTTAGGCAACGAAAAAGTAGTGATTTTACTTTGAACAAAAGTTCTTAACTTATTCTCGATATCCCGCACTTGGTGCGTAACATCTATATAAATTTAATGGAACTTATAAAAATATGCCTATATTTCAATATTTTTTCATGCATCTTTGATGTTGTCTAACGTCAGCAGCAAGTATTTACTTAAGGTTAAGATTATCCATTACTCAAATGAGATTGTTATATTTTTTTCCTTATGCTGCCAAGCCCTAATTGGCGATCGAATGGATTTCCTTAGAGCCACGAAGTGTCGTAATAAAAGTCGTTGGGTTGAGTCCATGAAATCCATGTATTATCTTCATACTCCAATTAAACTCTTACACTACTAAATGGGCATTTTAAATGCCATCCAGAATAATATCTTCTAGCGGGCATAGCGTCCATCCTGTTACCAATCGTTTCCTCATTGGTATGGTTGAGACAAGACGTCACAAGACACCGAGAATTGCCAATGGAAACGCGGAGAAGGATGAATTCATCTTTCGCTGAAAAGATTGCAAGGCTGTGCATGAATCAAGACGAAAAGGAAAGGTGTCCTTTCGCAATAATTAAGTTAGGGCTGGCATAAGAGAGTGCAATGCGGAAACAGATGATAGTAAAATAAAAGGCAAGAAAGCATTACGAAAAAAAAACCGTGAAGGAAAACAAAAGATTAGGGAAACCGACAAGATTACGTAAAACTATGCGCGATTGCTCACTTACTTCCCGAGACATTACGCTTGGATGCTAAATTAAAATTATGAAAACTAGCAGTTATTATGCTTGCATGCAGCATGTACGAGCCGGTTCTCCTCGTCCTTATATATTAATCATAATTAGATATTTACGTTACAATCAACAACAAATATTTTCATTAAGTATATCAGGAGGTACACAAATTACACTGAAAACTTGAGAGGTATTAGAAGGGGAGAGTAACTATACCTCAAACTCTAACCATGCAAACTGGAGGACAAGCACCGCTCTTCGACATGAAGGCTCATTCCGTTGACCTCGTAGAGAAATATTTTGATTGGAATGAAAAAATCTCAAACTTAGACTCAGACTCAGAATCGAATGCCGGGAAATTTAGCTGGTAAATATTTTTTTGCCGGTAGTTGTCCTTAACGACTCTTAGATGAGGCCAGTGCAATACTTTTCTACACGGCCATTCCTTATCTGGTCCTCAATTATGGTTGGTTTTAAAAAACTGACTGTAATATATCGCATTACTCAAGTCAATTATACTCTTCTTTGTTCCCAAGCAAAATGAAATGAAGAAATAATCACCAAATCGTCCCTATTGTTGCTTTTTCATAAATATCTCATTATTTATTTACGAATAATTTTTTCCCGGAACCACGTGGATTTGGCATTCGTGCCAATAAGGGAAATGAGCCGACGCCAATGTTTAGAGTGCCTGTGGGGATATGGTATATGTATTCGAATGTACCAAAAATATTTAAAATCCGTAAAAAAACGATTCTTGAAATTTTTCTTGCAAAATACGATGAAATGAAATAGCAAACAGGATAATTTAGCAGGAAAATTTAGCACCTTATTCGTGGTTTATTTAGTACCTTTGTGGTGGTTTAGTTAGCACCTTATTCGTGGTTTATTCAGTACCTTATGGTTCAAGTTCCAAGACGATAACTCAAATATTTTATATTTTAATCGGAATAATAAAAGGGTGCTCTTTTCCGACTGTACCACATTGAACAAAGACCGAAACATTTTCTTCCTTTAGATCAACTTAGTGAAAAATCAAATCAGTTCACCTGATCATTAAAACATTTCGTGTCCCTAAGGCTGATAGTTTTTGAGTTGTGCAAGCTACAAAAAACAGCTGAAATGTTATCGGAATGTCTATTGTATGTCAATTGACCTCTTCCGTACCTATAATTCCGTTTTTAGCTATTAGTAATGAGATATGTTTTTCAGCAATAGTATTTTCCCTATTCTATCCCTATGCTCACAATTGCCTCGTGAATATATACGAAGGAAGGAAAAAGAAATGTAGAAAGCGAGGGTAAAATTTTATTTAGGTTATGCAAAGTTTTACATATTTCATGGTGGTAATATTTCGCCAAATAAAGGTTGCAGGAGAGCAATTAGCGATAAAATTCAGCAATAGTTGTTTATAAATGATCCGCGAACTGATTCATGATTCCATATATTTTTTATCTCATTCTTCACAAAATATTCAGATGGAAAATTCTGTGATATAACAAGCTATTTCACAAACATATGTGAGAGTGTACCGCTTAGCACACCCACACATCTGGGCGCCTTGAGCGTGCTTCACCTCTTTCTTACCGCATGTGAAAGAATCAGCGATTCGATATAATGAGTCGTTTTGATGCATATCCATTGAATAAACATGAAAACATTGCACTTCCAAGCTCGATTTCACATTTATGAATTCCAATAGTGTCTCTCAGTTTAGAATGCAATAAGTCCTAAGATATATCAAATCATGCTTTCGTAATTTGCTTTTATGTGGAGGATTAAAATCAGCGAACTTCTCGATGTGCATTAAAGATTCAGCGTATCCTGGAAACGCTAGAATCAGATTGAAACGGACTCTCACTACAATGAATAAAACTTATGTATTCGAATGATCAGTTATCGAATACATCTAAATAATCGATTTATGGTTATTTGGGATCCCCTCTAGCTGTGCGGCCGAGGCGTGCTCTCCGCTTTCGATTCAGTCACTCCCTCTCGCATCCCTCCCTATTCATGTTCGCCATCCTTGGAAGATCCTCGGGCGACCGATCTCCACATTTCCTTACATCCTCCTCACCACACCATTTATTTCCACCCTCAACTTTCCTCACGAAATTAGTCCTAATCATTCGACCTCGAGAAGGGAAAGGCGCACGAAAAAGTTCACTCTCCCTTACACTGCATAATATTATTTCTCCCATCAAGACCCTAACACTCTCCCATCTGTTCCTCCTCGTTTCCATCGAATCACATATCTCAGCCCATCCCTCACCCCGCCCCAAACGAGAAAGTTAACTTGCTGTTTATTGTTTATAGCTTCAGACACATTTATTTATTTATTCAGTATAAGTCCGAAAACAGCACATTTTGGCCTTTACATAACAACGATACACCTTTGTGCCTTGGCCTTTACACTTAACAACGATAACAATGGTCACATTTACAAACACCCAAGCCCTAGATGGAGGGAAACTCACCCAGGCGGGAATCGAACCCGCGACCCTTGGAATGGCAGACGAGGACGTTACCTCGCCGCCACCGGGGTCGGCACATCCGCGCAACTCAAATCAGGACTATTGTCGCTTTGGTTAATTTTATCCTTCTAAAATTGTCAATGTATCTTTCATTCACACACAACAAAGGATGAAAAGTTCTCGGCCTGACAATGGAAGACTGCGATTTTCAGTTTGAAAATTATTTTAGCTTTCCTCATAATCTCCCTTGACTTCAACACACTTGGTCCAACGTTTCTCCAACATTAATATTCCTTCCCGGAAGTGAGTCTGGAAGGATGTGAAAAAATCCACCTACCGCCCTCTCGACCTCTTCATTTGCGACGCAAAGCGCTTTCCAGAAACAAATTTCTTCAAGTTTGGGAACAGATGGAAGTCTGGCAGTGCTAAATCAGGAGAATAGGGGGGATGGCTAAGCAAATTGTACCCCAAATCCTTTAGTATTCCCATCTCCAACGCACCTTCGTGAGCAGGTGCGTTGTCCTGGTGAAAGATGATTTTTTTCTTCTTCAAGCCAGGCCTCTTCTCGTGAATTTTGGCATCCAGCTGGTCAAGAAGATTGGAGTAATATTCGCCTGTAATTTTTCTGCCTTTCTCAAGATAATCAATTAACAGAATCCCTTTGGCATTCCAAAACACAATGGCCATGACCTTTCCAGCAGATGCGATCGACTTCGCTTTCTTTGGCACTGAAACACCAGCTTCCACCCACTGCTTCGACTGCTGTGTCGTTTCTGGCGTGTAGTGGTGAACCCATGTCTCATCCACGGTGATAAATCTCTGTACAAAATTGGTCGGTTACCCCTTGAATTGGTCCAATGATTGCTGCGAATATCGTTCTTGCATATGCTTTAGGCATTCAGCAAATGCGGCACTCACCTTGCGCAAAGCTTTCGCATCCCCAATTCTTTGGGCAAGAAGTTTCGCACCCTTTCTTCCGATATCCCCCCCCACGGTCTTTTAGCTATCTCAGTCACCTTCCTCCCATTTAGATACCGTGCACCTTTTCGATGGTTTCCAGTGTGGTTGCGGTTTTTGGTCGTCCTTCACGAGGGGCATCTTCGAGGGATGTGCGACCACGTTTAAATTCAGCTGCCTCATTCGTAACGCTTAATATTGAAGGAGCAAAGTCCCCGTGCACTATTCTCAACTTTGGATTTATTTCCTTATGGGTTATATTTCCATCCAAAACGAATAATTTCATAACCGCCCGAAATTCAAGTTTTTCCATTTTAATGAAAAACACGAAAGGTGTCTATTGCAACAATAAGTGTAAACAAACTGCTTGAGAGAACAAGTTGATACTTATGAACTAAAGACTAACGATTACTAACACCGAGTCAGGAATCATGCATTATCGCTGATTGGAAGGCCATCTCTGGGTCAGGCCGAGGACGTTTCATCTTACCCTTGTATTTATTTCCTCGCTGTTTTCATGGCTATGTACCGAAATTAAACGCCCGACTGCGCTATGAAGTAAATTACCTGCAGACAACTGGATCTAACCCTACACTAATAATTACGAAAGACAAAATTCCATGCCAATAAATTATCTACGTGTCATAAACACTTTTTAAAATATAATAACGCCTCTTCCTGTAATTCTCAACAAAGTTGTTCAGCAGGTATTAAAGCACCTACCGTCATTGTTTTAGCTGAGAGAAAACGGGAAATGTCTTCATATGAAAGAGAGAAGAATAACAAAACAGAGAACACCTACATTTATTATGCATTGGTGGTGAGCTGGAATTCTTCGTAAAAATATGGCAGAAATAAGATTTTTCAATTAGATTGGTGGGATTCTGAATATTAAAAGACAAATAAAAAGTGAGCTAATAATTCTTTCGGTATCGTAACCATGGATCACTGTACCTTAATAGTATTAGTCATTCTTGTTTGCACTCTTCTTGAAAATCAGATCGCACTCCGGTAATCCCATCGCACCTTCGTTCTCCTAGCAAAAAAAATTCCACCACTAATTATAGTGCGCCTTCTTTGAACGCATTTTGAAGAATTCCTCAAGCAATACAAATTATATTCCTGTCATTTACTGCTCTATGGAAGGTTGGCGGTTAAAGTGACTGCCAGGTATTTTACTTGTTCCGAGTTCCTTCACTCGATAAAGAGCAAAATTCTTAATTGAAAAAGTTTAAAGGTTCAGCTTTGCAGTTATCTCAAATGCGAGAGCCGGAAACAGAAGAAGTAATTGAACACTCCTATGATTTATTCATTGCGGTAAACTATGACATTACCGCGAGTGTTCCTTAAGATTTCAGAATGGTTTCACAATTACATTTTTGTCACCCCAAGGTAATTTCCCGTTCCTCATGACCGAAAGAAAATACATCTTGATTTATTCACATACCTCTAATGAGATTTCAATATACGAGGGTCATCCGGAAAGTAGTACCCGTTCGTGAAATAAAGACACAAAAGTAAATATTAACAAACATAAAAAATTTTATTTGAAAGAGGATACTTTAAACTACTTCTCAACATAATCTCCAAGCAAATTAAGGCATTTGTCATAACGTGTGACAAGTTTCTGTATTCCTGCTGCATAGTCCTTCGCCGCCAGCTCATTGAGATACGCGAGGGACCCATCTTGCACAAATTTTTGCATAATGCAGATGGTGTTTAACAATTGTTCGAGAAACATTGGGAAAATGCTCACAGATGTCATCAATTGTGACGCGCCGATCGTTCCTCACGAATTCGTCAACTGAGCTCACCAGTTGGTCTGTAATGACAGACGGTCTCTCCGAACGCTCATCGTCGTGTGTGTTCCCCCTCCCCATGTTGAAGTTGCGACACCACCGCCGAACAGACGACTCGTCCATTACATTGTCTCCATACACCTCCTTTAATTGGCGATGAATATCACATGGGCGAACGTTTCTTGCATTGAGGAATTTAATCACTGCCCTCACTTCACAACTGGCGGCGTTCTCAATTTTTTTAAACATTGTAAACAATCACAGAAACAACACAGGCAATGCTAGCGTCACGCAACTTGGCTCAGAGAAGGCAGACAAGCCACTGAAGCTATCTGACCTCGTCCAGCGGCTACTCGCGTCGTCAGCACTTCATGCGGCACGAACGGGTACTACTTTCCGGATGACCCTCGTATATGTATATTCACATAGTTCAGCATCTAAAATGAACACATTTCTAAAGATGTTTCTCTTAGAGGAACGAACAGCCACTCGCTCAGCTGACAGCAACAATAAAAATTGGCTCTAACTTACTGTATGAAACAAAACAAAAGATTTAAACGGCATTAACCTTTCACTTTTCTTTAAATAGATCAAATTTTATGAAAACGAATACTATGATAGACAAAGAAACACTTTTATGACTTCTTACATAGCGATTGAAAGATACGCTTTCAATTTAATCCGCAGCGATTATTTTTCTCACAAATTCTTCTCGCGGTCTTGTTTATATTATAAAGCGAAGAGCAAAGAAAAATATTTCATGCAGATAACGACTGCATTTTTGTGAGCAATAAGATCGTGATCTCCAGTCACGCAGAAGTTGTCCTCGCAAGGCACTCCATAACCTACACGGAGTTTGAGGATAGCCTTGATCCGAAGAGAGCTAGAGAAATATCAAAGGCAGTCATAAGCAATCAATGACACTGATATGCATGACCTTTTCATGGAATTAGTAGCAGTAATATGGTTTTAAGAGGGCTTGGAATGATGCGGTGGTTAGTTAACTGACTTCCCGCTCCGCGAGCTATGCTACGTACAAGTATAATACGACGGAGGCCCTATTTACAGTGATATTTTCAAGCCGTGCTTTCGTATCCTCTGAATAGAGCGTTATGTGCCAAGTGCTTTATCTAATTAAACAAGAGGAAACACTATTATGCTTAATTCTTTGCAGGACGTAGAAATAATAAATACACCTTCTAATCATTAAATGTTTTTCCTAATCTTAATTCACTTTGATTTGAAAAAAACAACTAAACCTGTTTCAAAATAGTTTAAAAAGAAATAAAAGTCAGCAATGGCCGACTAATTAAAATAAAAAATGCTGCTTGACATGTAATGTTTTCATTCGCCTGCATTGAAAATCTCAATGCAAACCGTCGTATTATTGTAACCTTGAGCTACGCTATTTAAGTGGTTCTAGTGTTTAAAAATATGTATCTAATTATCCTTTAGCAATATCAATTATTACCATGAAAACATATAACATATCTTTAGAACGTAAGCCAAATTTCAGATATGGCAATACACCTACGCCTACAAAATTGCCTGCAACCCGCCACAATAGTCTGTGGCAGAGGGTGTTAGGGCACCAGCCATGCACACACAAATAATAGTTCATGGATGCATTTGAATTTGAACATTCACACAAATACTCATTCTCAGCAGACATGCATGCATACAGGTTGCGCTCCAAAAGTAATGCAATTAGTTTTCCCATACCGCCATTAATCGTCGGAGTAGAATAAAATCACTTGAAGTAGTGGGGAAAACGCTAAGCTATGACACAAAACCAGTTCCAGTGCTCTACAACCTATGAAAGTGGCGGGACGTCAGTTATTGTAAACGTCTCCGCGCCGACCGTGTCACGAAAGACCAACCGAGCGGAAATTTCAAGTGAACTTTTGCAAGGTATTGAAAATGAAACTGATTATTTGGACTGCGTCATCACTGGTGATGAAACCTGGGTTTTTGAATACGACCCCGAAACAAAACATCAAAGCTCTGCGTGGCACACCGACTTGTCCCCTAAGCCCAAAAAGGCAAGAATGAGCTAATCAAAAGTGAAAACAATGTTCATTTTCGACAGTAAAGGAGTGGTCCAAAAGGGGTTTGTTCCCCAAGGACAGACAGTTACCGCCGCCTACTACGTTGCTGTGCTGGAAAGACTCCGAAAAAGGGTCATCAGGACGAGAAATGACATCTCCGCTACCTGGCAACTCCATCACGACAACGCGCCTTGAGCAACGCGCTCCGATTCCGCGAGTTCCTGGCCAAGCATAAGGTGCCAAAGCTCCCCCCCCCCTATAGTCCTGACGTTGCCCCGGCAGACTTCTTTATGCTCCCTCGGATTAAGGCAGCCCTGAAAGGAGCCCGCTTTTCGTCCATAGAAAAGATCCAATCAACCGTGACGAAGACCTTTCGAGAGGTCCACGAAGATCCCTCCCAGGGCACATACTGGTCATGGCAGAGTTGCCAGAAGAAATGTGTGTGGAAGCCAAAGGACAGTACTTTTATTTTACAGAATAATTTTTAGTGTTTTTCCAAATCTGTTCAACAAATAACAACATGACTTCTGGAACGCACCCTGTATGTGCATCATGCAACGACTGGTTTGTTTGTTTGAATAATCAAATGTTTGTCTTAAATAAATATATTTGGGTGCTTCGGTTTGGTCATGAATGCGTATCGTACGAGGGATATAGTGTGCTTAAACCAATGGCTGTGTCTGTTTCCATTTGGTAGTCGAATATACCAATATAATTTGGGTTCATAAAAAAGACCCTTGGTGTCGCAAAAAAGACCAGGTGTCCTCTACCTTTCTAAAATCCTGTATTGCCTGTACTCATGGTGAAGCAACGGGCCCGAACCTAATTACTCCAACGCAATGCACGAGTACCACAGGACGGAGCCAGCAAAATAAGGTCCAATCGCCAAATAAATGAGCTATTTTACTCTTAATGAAATAAGGACAATTTGCACTTTTCCACAGTTTATTTAACGTACGACGCGTTTCAACTCACAGAGTCATCATCAGGTACAAGACAAACTAAATAGTAAGGAGACCTTATTTATATGGACAGCAGATGTGGTTGGGGAGGGAGAGTCGAGTAGGGGAGAGGAGGAGGTCTCCTTACTATTTAGTTTGTCTTGTACCTGATGATGACTCTGTGAGTTGAAACGCGTCGTACGTTAAATAAACTGTGGAAAAGTGCAAATTGTCCTTATTTCATTATGATGAACTTCCACGACCTCAAGCCTGAATCTGTTGAACTTATTTTACTCTTCTCTCCACTCATCAATCATCATCGGCAGATAGATATTAACTCATTCTTTGGGCACCTTCCCTGATTCTCAGTGATATTTCTAGTCATTAAAACCTCTCGGAATTGCACATATGCGCACTATGCGGGACTAAAGCGTGTGAAGAATGCAACTTGCACCATACGTGGCTGTTCCACAATGTTCTTTATTCCCCACTTTGTAATCGTCATTTAATCGAGAAAAGGCGTTTCTCACGAAAACGTATTCTTCGCCCACGAGCGTCTTTGCACACAAAATATAGTGAGGTGAATAAAATAATATGACGAATCCAAAAAATTTCACCGCTACGTGGCACGTTGGAATCTCAGCGTTTCCCGACGTTATAGCGACGTCCACCGACGCAGAGAACACCGCCGACACACAGAGATCCGTAAAGTGAGCCATAATTCACGAAAGCCTTCACATAAAAAAGAGAGAGTAGAGGCAAACAATTTTGAATGAAAGATAAAAAAATGCACACTTTCCTCGATCCCGAAAGACTTAAGGACATCCAAAAATGAGCTTACGAATCCCAAGTTAATCCGTCCCATTTGCATCGTGTAGGTGACCTAGTGTGGAGGAATTTATAAGCAGTCCGCCAACACAAAATAAAAAATCCATGATTTGCTTTCTAGGGGAAAACCACCTCGGATACAGACAGCGGTGGGGGATGCCGCCCCCTCCCCAACTCCTCTTCCTTCGCCCCCTCGCCGCCCCCTGGGACTCCCTCCCCCACCTCCGCGACAGCCTCAAGGAGCCAGCCAACCTTTGCCCACGCTCTTCCCTCGTCGCCAGCAGGAAGGCCGAGGGCTTCCTCCCGTGCCGTTCCTTTCTCCCTCTCTCCATCTTCCCCGCTCCCCAGACACGGGCGAGACTGCCTTGGGGCTGCGCGATGCTCGAATTTGAACATCGCCGTGCAGCGATGCTAAGCGGCGATCACTCAAAGGAGTTGACTCCTAGCTGAGAGTTTTAACTTATTGAACAAAATACCGCATCGACTGAGCATATAACCGAACACTAAAAACGTTCCAGAGTACACCAATATAGCTGAAGAGGTAGTAACGTTGAAAGCAGCTCCAAAACTCTCGAAGAAGTATCAGAATGTTGAGCTACTACTCATGCGAGCAGATGTTTTCAAATATAAATATTTGGAGTGAAAATTAAATAATAACTACTACTACATAAACTTTTTTATTAGATAAGAGAGATTTGTTTGATTAAATCGAGCTCACTCGGAGATAGACTCTGTTGGCTAATCCATCCATTCAAGTATTGACTTTGGCCAAGACTGATAGTGAGCAGTATGCAGTAGTATGATTAGAGTAAAAGATCTCCTTTTGGGAAACTATATGAGTGTCCTTCTGCGTATAGTCACTGCTTTACTTATTTCGCATATTCCGATGCAATAAGTTCGATTTCCCATCATAATTTGACTCGCATCATCGATTCTTATTCGAATAGATATATATCGAGCTAAATTTCAAGCTAGCTACGAGGTTGCCGTATGTTCTTCTTAAGGTGATAACTAAAGTTGTTACATCGATAGCAATGTTCGCTCAATACGCAAACAGTGCACATTGTGCCCATGCAAACGGAACGGACGAATGAAATTAAAGACTGCTACTCCAACCAAATATGTATCGAACTCAGCTGCAATAGTTAATGGATTGGAAGAGCTGTGGGCATGGTTCACCAATACCTGCCTCTTACTCTTAAGCCGCAAGGAAATCGTTTGGTGGTGGGTTTCAGGTAACCAGCCATGAGTTGATGATCAATGACATTCTGTATACTTCTAGTTCCAGGGAATTCACCCTGTTATACATTACTCGTAGGTATCCCACTTTTGTGGTCACCAATCGCGCGAGGGAAGGAATATTACTTACAAGTGACTCCCACTCGAGTTAACTCCAATTGTTTTATCAAGTTTTAGCTATAGTACGGCACAAATACACGTGTTTACTTGGAACACTTCTTCAGATCCATATGCACAATATCGATATACAGGCATTGTATTATCGCCATTACTTTTCCCCTTTTTCTTGGCAGCATTCAATAATATTTTTTTCATTACTGGTATAGACATTCTAGATGAATACTGCAAATACTAGTTATATTCCTTGAGCATTTAGCTTTCAAGCACGAACCAATTTAATTTATTTATTTTGTACCAGACCGAAAACAGCAATTCGATCTTTAAATCGGACTTTGAAAATTGATATGACCATTTGAAAATCACATACACCCAAGCCCTAGGTGGAGAAAAAACCAGCTAGGCGGGAATGGAACCCGTGACCTCTGAGTGGGCAGACGAGGACGTTACCCCACTGCCACCGGGGCCGGCAAATACTATTGTTTTTTTAAATACTGTATCCATTCACTGAATCGAAATAGGTCGCAAACAGTATGTGTATACAAATTTATATACATATATATATATATATATATATATATATATATATATATATATATATATGTATATATATATATATATATATTTATGTTGTGGAACGGCAGCATTCTCTTTACTCGCGCGTGAAATGTGTAAATTGAGTCACATGATAAAGTCGAAATATGTTTTATCGCATCGCCGAGTTCGAACATCTCAGTCGATGTATCGAAATATAGCACAGCTTCATAGGCCTTGGTTCACGTTCGACCCCACCATCACAAGACTCGTTCTTCTCCCTTCCTCCCCATTCCCCATCCAGACTCCCCTCCTTCCCCCTCCCCCTCCGCCAACCCACCCCCTTCACCAGACCTCCCCTCACTTCCCCCACCACACCTCTTGGCGGCAGACACCTGACCTTCAGGTCACCGGTGTCACGAATAGGGGTCACGTGGCGGTAAATAGGGAACTGGGATAAGTCGGCTCAGCGAGGGTAGGAGGGGGAGGGTGGGGAGATGGGGACCGTTGGGGGGGGGGGGGCGTGGGAGGTTGGAGCGGCGGGGCGAGGAGGGAGGTGCCCGCGCATCGCGGGGAAGGGTGGTTCGATCCCCCGCGATGGCTTCGCGCTCACACTCGCTCTACGCACTCGTTCCCATTGAAAATGGCTTCGCCCGGAGCCTCCAATTCCACAGAGTTCTTCGTCAAATATCACCTCTCCGAGGCTTCGAAAACTATTGCCGTGGGTCTTTCATAGTTCTTTTCAAGACAATGGAAAGCTATTCGTGTATTAATTGAATCATGCGTAACTTGGTGGAAGACATAGATATTCATGATGAAACAGCACTGTAGTTTCCAAGAACGTTTGGCAAAAACGAGAATGATACAACTCGTTTAACTACTATGTTTCATATAAAATACATTTTGTTGCGTCCACAAGTTACAAAGAAATTTGGTGGAAATATTGCATATGATAATTCTAGAAGTGTATTGTGCCGGTTTGGTTATCATAGCGCGAGTACAAAACCACAAAGTTGCTACTTTAACTATGAATTCACACGAGACTAAATAACTCTAAAAGAAGGAATAATTAACCTCTTGTCATTGCGGAAATACTAAAACTCGGAGAGATAATTAATTATAGTTATCAACAAAAAGGTGGGCTTGATAGGTGAGGAAGTACCGCCTACCTTGTATTAATACGGACGCTCTATACGGTGTGTGACATTTAATGAATGAATGTGAGATTCCATGGACTTAGTGGGAGCAGCTCTTTTCTTGTGTCCCATGGAGTTTTTGAGGAAGATCTCCTTCCCAAATAATACAATACAGCATTCCGAAGGATAAAAACCATTCCCTTTGACCGGAATGCGAGCCCGGATCTGTCATTATCGAATCGAAGGATCCGGGTTCGATGATTCCACTAACTTTACTGTCGCGGCATTTACCGTAGTCTCTTTTAAGTTAAGGTGAAGTTGAGGGTGAGCAAAGTACGCTCGGAAGTGAACCCAAGCTCGTTTGTAAGCAGCTCAGCGCTTTACCCTCTGGGTCTTTATTTAAATAGTGAAATTAATTTTGCGCTCACAGCAGGGAAGTCCTCTCGGCAATGACCTAAAGGTATTCTTAATCTTATATAGATGTAGTCCAAGTCAGCCCCATAAAACTAATGCTGCCTCATCATCAAATGAGTTGTTTTTGGTCATAGAAATAAATATTTTCACTTTCCAACTAAAAATATGTCTTACATTAGTTGGCTATGCCAAGTTTGCAAGTGGGGCTGTGGACTATTTCAACGTCGCTCCATTGCATCACCATTAAGAACTGTGATGTAATTTAGGTAGAGAATCGAACTAACTTAAATGTAAAACGACATAACTCATGGCCCTGATATAAACGCTGTGTGGGTTTATGTGGGATGCAGAGTCTTCCATTTTCTTCAGAATGCCGTTGTAGGAAAACTTTTTCGAAATTAAGTTACACTTTTATCAGGGTGACGTTTCAATTCAATCAATGCATAGGTCCAGGTGAGAATATGCGATGCGAGTTGGTTACTCGGAGGAAACAAATATTTCTCACCTGCATGGATTACTACGACCACGCTAACTCCTCCCCAGGCCAGCAAACAATCTTAAAAGAGTGGGACTTGGTGGACGCGACCCGCCCGTGGGGAAGAGCGGAATGCGGCGGTGCGGGGGTTGTCGCCTGTGACCCGGCGTTCAAGTCTCCGTGCGTGGGATCGTCCATCCGAAAATGCGCCGCTCTCCCCGTCCGCGATTTCCAGGAAAGACTTCGTCTCCTGAATGGAACGTCCTTCGGGTGGGTGGATGCGTGGCGTGACCCCCTTCCACCCGCCCCCTCTGCGCATTCAACGCAGCAGGAACAGGCTAATTCCGGCACCCGAGCCGCTAATTTCGTCATCCTAGGTGAAGCCCTTCCCACCTCCGACCCCCTTGCAACCCCTTCCTCTCTCCTTTGACTAATTACACGGGATCCAGACCCACCTTTACCTTCAACCGGACTTGAGCTGGTGAACGGTACGGGGATTTTTAAACGTGATTCCGAATTCTGGAAAATTTTGACGAATTCTACTATTTGGAGTCAAAAATCTAGCCACGTCACATGCATAAGTTATTTTGCTTATATATAAACATTATTTTGATATCATATAAAAATGGGGATTATATTTATACCTTAAAAGGAATAGAGTAATGTACTCTTGAGGTGACGAAATTGAATACATGAATTGAACTTGACCCAATAAATTGGATTGACTTCGCACCGAGAGGGCCTGGGTTCAAATCCCGGCGGTGTTGGATGCCACCGCCGGGTTTCTCTCCACCCTTCCTGTCCCATATATCCCTAAAGGCGCAAATGACCTTAGCTGTCGGTCGCCTCTACTAAAACTGGACAAAAAAACAAATTCCTTCAGACAAGTATTTGTATTAGAATCACTATTATTTCCAGTACTTCACAGCTAAAAAAGTATGGAAGCATAAGGAGATCCACTCTGGTCTCTTTACATTGATTGTAGTTAAGTTAATTAATTAACACGTGAAAGAAAGGCGTAACGTTACATCAGGTCGCATTTTGCACGCAATAGAATTATTTTGGTTTTCATCAGAGAGTGTTACGAGTATGGAATAGATTTCAAAGGAGAATAGCCACATGAAATGTTGTGTTGAGAAGGAACTAAATGACGCTGCAAATAGTAAACCTAGAACGGGATTTTGAGCACCAAGAGAAAGAGTGAGGGAAACTTTTGATCCATACCCACCCAATATCCTCTAAACCGTGTGCGGGGCAGGGGGACGATTCCAGGCCAGACATTCACGACAAAGTTTCCACATTACTCAGAGGATCATTTATGATTGGCAAGTTATATAACCCAAATAATCCAACTAGGCTACAAAAACATTTTATTACATAACAGTATATCAACGTTAAAATGCCATGCATACATTTGTAGTTAAAATATATTAAAAATACGAACTAGGTTACCCGGTGGAGGATACTATGTCAGTCTCAGCTATGTGGAATTTCTCGATATTTCGAGGAAATCTCAGAATGTTTCTTGTTATAACAATATGTGAAGTGTGGAATTGCGGAGGCTCTTTTCATCATCCCTTGGAATAAGGTTGAATAATAAAGACCATAGCCTGAGTAATATCGATGACCATTTTCTTGTTATATCAACAATAAGTGTTGATACATTAAATCTGCCCCTTGTACCACCTCTATCTCCCTCCTTTGATATTAATTCAACCATAGTTCTGTGGTGTTTATAAACCCATCCAAATACGTCTAAAACTTTAAATCAGTAAATAAATATCTCCACCAATGTACGGAAAGACCAACTTTATATTTGCGAGAGCATTTATTACCATAGTTCTGTGGTGTTTATAAACCCATCCAAATACGTCTAAAACTTTAAATCAGTAAATAAATATCTCCACCAATGTACGGAAAGACCAACTTTATATTTGCGAGAGCATTTATTTACCACCTCCTCGTCCAGCTACATATTAAATGAAACGTAGTTAAATGAATGTTACCGCTAGCCATTTGCTGAATAATCAGGAATTTGCGGGATAGGGAAAGGAACATTTTTGTCTTAAATGTATGCCATTTTACCTAGAGATAAATGAGTCATGAAAAACCTTTTCAAATTACTGAATAGAAACAATATTAATTATTCAAAACCGATTCAGGTGAATGGATTTAATTTTTAAAGACACAGCTGATTTTTTTTTAAATCGCTGCTGTTTTATTATGGCTGAATATTAAATTAATAAAAAAATCTATTTCTTCTCCTAAATTTTAAGATAATTAGTCTTTATGCATCCGCGAATGCAACGAACGAACGCCACGTTTTCTCATGCATCATTAAACATTTTTTTTTAACGGACCGGATTGCTCATTCCGGTGGTTATCGTGATGTTCAAAGGTCAAAGTTTGAACCACGCTTCCTTTTCTGGGGAATTCTGATGATCCAAGCGCTTCGGGCTCATGAGAGTACCCCTTCCGCTTTCGATCACCATTTGCAGCCCGCGGATCCGAAGGAGCACTTGACCTGAACTGCCCCATAACCCACGTGGAAACGTCCCGCATTCGAGGCCCCTTCGGCGGAAGGGCCAATCAGGTGCCCAGAAATCGAAGGCGCGCCATTTTTGCGTGCTCCATTCGAGTCTCACTCCAACTCATTCAAAAATCATCCCCCGAGAGCAACAATTTTTCCCAGTTCGACGTTGGGTCCATACGAATGGCTAATGATTTGCCTTGGCAGAGAACTTCGGCACCATTGGGCATCCTTGATCTTCGGTCCAGCAACGATGACGTTGCTAAAACTCTAAACAGCGGCCCGCCGTTGGGCAATCGCTTTCAGATCGATTCGTCATAGCGTATCATCGGGGGATCTAGGGAAAACGGTCCAAGAGAAAGATAGATGATGGCGAGACTCACCCTCGGCTTGGAATCGCGCCCGTTTCAGTAGAAGAGCGGTGGATTCACCCATTCTGCGCACGAATCTCTTTCGCTTGCGTCGGAACCGAATTCCGCGGAGATGATAGAGCTACCTCCGAAGGTAACGAACGCTCTTGCGCCGCTCACCTTTCGCCTGAGTCACGGTCCTCTCTCCGAGTGATATCACACGGAGCCTTCCCCTCGCAGAACGAGGCAATGGAAGAGAGAGAATATTCGACCGCAAGATGCTTCATCATCATCTCCACACCCCTCCCCGCTCCGTTCTCTCCTTCCTCCTCCGTTACGCCATCATCCCTCCGAGGGGTCCCCTGTCGGCTGCCGATTCAAGGGGCAGAAGTGAGGGGGGGGGAGGGGTCGAGAGGGGGAAAGAAATCCCCCTGACCCCTTCTTACTCACATCCTATTAAACAACCTGGATGGGCATCTTTCTCTTTTCCTCACTTTATACATATATATATGAGGACGGCAAGGTCGAAGGATGGATGGACAAGTAAGAACAGGAATTGACGCATGTTCGGGAGTGGGAATCCGCATGCTTCGGCGTCGAAGGATCTCTGCGATTACGCCGATGGGTTCTCCATATAAAGCTAAATCCGCGTTTGCGACTGATGGGAAAATACTGACGGGATGAAGAAGCATGAAACGATTTCGCTCATCCGTGATGTTTTCCCTCTCGTGACTTCCGTTCGAGTAGCTCCCTATTGCCATTTCTATGAATAAATGTCTAGATAGCTCGTCGTGTCGTCACCTTCAGACCTCAATTCTAGAATTTCCGTGACACGTACAGCTCTCAAGTAAGCTCACATTTCTATAAAACACTTCACATCGTACGTAATTTATCTTTCAAAATTCATCTTATATTTACCCCATGATAGTTCTCGATGTATTTCACTTTAGATTTCCCGTCCATATTTATTTCTGGTACCAACGAAACGTAAGCTCTAGTGCGTCAAACTAATGGCCAATCGGCTTGCGCATACAAGAACTATATTTCGATTAGAATTTCTATCTTTTAGTTTACAATTGAAAATTTCAGTTCAAATGGGGGATATAAGTTAAGCCTCTAGAAGGCTTTTTTGATTCAACTGGAGACTATGAGAAATAGCGTGTTTTGAGGGCATTGAATTTAGAAAAAAATAACACCTCAAAATATTTACAATACATTTTTAACGAGAAAATATTTTTAACATATCATTTCACCGTGATAACAAAATACTATTATATTAATCACCTTTCCCTATGATTGAATAATTACATTTAAAGGAGTCTAATTAATATATTAATATTAATTAATTATTAATTATTAATATTTAATTAATTATTAATACGCCAATAAAATTGCTCTTTGAGCCCATCTCTGTGTACTTCCTTCCTCCTTTCATCACGTCCAACATCCCTATCCTGTCCCTGCCCTTTCTTTGTTTGCCTAACATTCTCCCCTCTATTACAGTCTTCAACATACCACTGTCGATCAAAACACTCTGGATCCTTCTTTCTTGTCTCTTTACGATTTCTCCCAACAACCCTCCCCCCCTTACCATGCCTAGTACTTCCTCGTTTGTTTTCCTTTCTCCGCATTTCACCTCTCATCATTCTCCCAACCAACATATCAAAAGCCTCCGGCTATCGCCTATCATCTTGCTTTAAAGAACAAATTTCCGCGCTTCAAACCCTTATTCCACACCAATTGTTACTTTCCACTGAAAAACCTTACCCAACATCCCCCTCCTCCTCATCAGCTTCAGCCTCACTTTGAAAGGTCATCTAACACATTGCTTCTTCTTAAACCTTTACCATTTTTACAAACTTGGTCAACAAAACTTCCAAGGTAGGTGAACTGTTCTATATATTCTAGTTCACATCCCATAATTTGAACGTTTAATTAACTTACTACAGCCTTGAGATCTTCATAAAATTTGTAATTTCGATATTGATTCTCGTCCCATACCTCTCAAAATGGCTTTCTAATGCAATCAGAAGTGATTTAGAGCCCATTAGCCCCCTCGCTAACTAAATCTTGGTCATATTTCTTTCACAACCGTTTCCATCCGTTTTTCATTCGATATCGGTCGAATTTCCTATTAAATCCAGAATTCTCTTCGGTCTAATATCTCTACTGGGTAACTGAAGTTTGATCATCCGCAAATCCGTTTATATGAATCTTTCACCAGCTTCCATTCCGAGCCCCAAGTTCTTCCCATGCCTATTTTACCATTTTTTCCACAGATAGGTTGAACAGCACAGATCTTACTCCAATTCCTAACACTGCTCATTCTGAATTTCCATCCGCCACTCGCGTCTGAGCAATCTGAGACAAGTATTGGTTCATGTTTATTTAGTAAATGAAAAATAGTCGGGTTAATAGTTGACGCCATCAAAATGAGCCTATCTCGCAGAATTCACACCGTGTTCTTCTTGGAGAAGCGCAGCCAGAATTTGGGAAGAATATGGAACTCAAAAGTATAGTAATGAAAGACGAAATGAGAAATGCTAGGGTTCGTTAGCTATACGTCTCATCGAATAATGCTCAGGAGTGGATCCATATGAGACCAAATGGGGGCCCGTGGGCCCTCATTTATAAGATATTTTTTGCGTCAATAAAATTCATAACAAATACTACTTATAATCTCTAAATCATTTTATTTTTTAGTACCTGCAAGCCCCCGCCAAGGTGTGTGGCAGGGGGTGAATGCACACCGGACTAATTTTGACCCGGATATTTTTACCATTACCGCGATCGGGCAATGTTACTCTGAGCTCTATCGTGGAAAAGTTATATCTTAAATATATCTGTCGTACGCTTAATTTATCTCATTTTACTGACCTGATCTTGCCTACAGTAGTAAGATGGGGGTAATTTTACATTTCCAACATCCGCTACAGAGGCAGACGGAGCTAACGCCTGCTGTCACACATGCTGCTGTAGATTGCGTGGTGGTCTCCAAATTAATCGCGTGTAGTTTCAAATTTTACATGATTTTTAACTTTCTTAAAAGAAAAAAGTTCCATTAAATTATTAAAACATGTTACAATCAACCCTTAGCGTTTTTCTAGACTCGCCACTCATAATGCTGGGACCATTTGGGATTCACCTTTTTCAGAAAACTTCGACTCGATAACTGAACACAATAAAGAGCACCATTCCTCTATAGAGAACCGATTCGGTTGGTGCACAATTCGGGTGAAAATACAAACACAAAAATACAAACACGAATATCAAAAAGTGTAAAACTTTCATCCTTGAAGGTTGGAAGACTTGACGATGGATAGAATCTTTCGCAGAGGTACATACCAATCGCGCGATTTTTTCTGGCAATACCGAGCGACCTAGACGGCCCCACCCTATATCAAGTCGTCAGACCAATATTGACAAAACTCAACAGATAAAATATCAAATAGATAAATACAAGGATCCATTTCCCACCCTCCCTTAACAATTTACGACCGCGCCACACCATGAGAGAGGACTAACATAGTTTCCCTTTGTGGACTTCATCCGCTCATTCTTGGCTTAAGCGAACACGACTTTGTCATAAGGGTGACTGGAGGAGTAATGGGTGCATGAGGAGCTTATTTCAGGATCGGAATATTAAAAGAAAAAAAAACCTGAAGCCAGTTTCCCGCAAAGTGGGTGCGACTTGGAAATGGAGAGAGAGAGAGAGATGACTGTTGCACAGAGTCGGTCAGAGGAGGAGGATGGTGTGAGAATGAGGAGGAGGTGTGCGGCAGCGAGGGAGAGGAGAGGGCAGCACACTGGCCGGTAGGAGGGTGGAACGGGAAGAAGTCGAGAGAGGGTGCGCTGACCTCTGACCGCCGTAATGCCACCACAAGGTTTCCACTCCGACCCCCCCCCTTTCGCCCCTCGCCTCCTTCCCAGCCTCATATCGACCTCATCGGCCCGACACTTTTTTTTCCATCATTTCTCCGCGAAACCGCTACTTCTTTGATGACGTGGGACACCCGCCACGGACATTTCAGCACACACACGCACGTTAACCATCGAGATCCACTCGTGGTGCCCGGTTCCGTCCCAGTCCCCCACGCAACCCTCGCACCCTCCACACCCCACCCCACCCACCCGACCCCCATTCCCAACCCTTCCTATCTCATGACTCAAATTCAACCTCCATTCTCCAAACGTGGCTCTCTCCCTCGAATTCCTCCCTGCTCCCGTCTCAGGCCTCTCCTCTTCGCTTCCCACTTCCATGAGTCCCTCCATATTTCACTTCCCTCGAAAACTCGCCTCCTCACTCCACCTCCACACTCACTCACTCACACTCTCTCACAATGGTGGGCTCTCTCCGGGACTGCGGCTTGAAATCTTTCGGATGTGAAAATTGAAAAAAAATAACCAATGGGTGAGAGCGGGATTTTAACCCAGGACCCTCCGATTACTAGTTTCTTGCTTCCAACCCCGCACACCTTGGCGTGCCTGTAGACATCAGAAATCCTAATCCGTGAAAAATTTATCGTAGTCTTGTCTGAATAAATAAGGGTGAAATAGCTGCCAAGTATCATCACATCATCGTGGGATATACCTAAACCAGCGAGAGAAATGATAGTAATATAAAGCAATTTTCAAGAGGAAAGATAAAGTTCTCGATTTTGATAAATTATTCGTTTTTATTAGAAGCCAAGTTGTACTCGGACTTCCGCTGGCAAGTTTAAAAACGATGTTTGTAATTAACATTAGCTGTTACCTTATATTTGAAATATTTCAAGTTTTTCGCGCTTTTTTTCCGTTATTAATCATAAATTTAAATAGTTACTCAAATATTTTATGCATATTTATACCTACAATTCTTTTACGATCGTTTTCATCCGTTCTTTACTCAATTTTCGAAATGAATTCAATTTTAATTCTCTAGTTATCTTGGGTCTCAGCTCTCTGGGTAGTTGTTCTTATTTGGTAAATAATTCTACCTGACTGATATGTGGGATCCGTGTCATATTGCACAAGAATTTTCATTCACAGAAGTGAAAAAATTCTGATAGGGCGGCTTTCAAAACTGGTTGAATGTGACCCCTTTTATTCGATCTGGGATTTCGAAAAAAAATATGATGCGTCGAGCAGAACTTCCTCAAGCTAGGTTCTGTTTTGACCACGTACTTTTTTTCAAAACCTCATGCTTGGTCTCTCCAAAATTCAATCTCCGGATTTTCTGCTTGCATTTCTCGATGATCATTTTGCCAGGGAGAGCGCGTTCGACAGCGACGCACACGCACGCACAAAACTAGTGACGAAATTAACTTTCATTCTGGGTCAAATAATTATTTTTCGTCTTTCCTCACCTGTAATTCCGATGACCCCAAAAAATTATATTAATTTTCTTTCCTTCCTTTTTATTCATGTTTCATATCCGACGGTATCATCTTTTAACTTATTTATTTCGAAAGAAAAGCAAAGATAATGAACGTAATCGCCCTTAGTGTCAAGAGTATTATAAATACATTAAAAACGGTTCACATTACCACTTGCTGACCTAGGTTCAATGATACTGCTCTTGAAGTAATATATTCAGTGTAGCCATCTCACAGCACATAGCCGTGTGTCCCTGGATAATATATTGCCAAAATTGAAAATAACTTCACTCGTGTCTCAATTAGTTCGTAGTTTTAGGGTAGGTGACTGACAGCGCCATTTCGGATGGATGGGAAAGGATGAATGGTGGAGAGAAACCCGGCGTTGGCATTATCCCACCCTAAACGAAAGGCGCCAAGGGGTCCACAGTTAAACGTCCCATCCGACGGACGGCGTACTCATTTAAAGTGCTCTCCACAAAGCACCTCAAGTAGGGATCGAGATACCACTAAATAATATCTGTTACCTCCGGGATTCGAACCCAGGCCTTCAGGGTGGGAAGCCAGTACGTTAGCCACCGCACCATTCCGATCCCCAAAAATATTTGCTCCTCATTCGAAGTATAGTATATAGCCATTTCCACGCCGTTACGCCGGGCACTAGCCAATATAATACTAAGTTTACTAGAATATTCATTATCCCCTTCCGCGGCGGTTTCCTATTACCAAAGTAGCTTACAAGAAGAACTACGGGGGATGCCGCAACAGTAACTTTTAAAGGAATCATCCCCTCAGTGATCATTACAAGTGATTTGAAGGCCCTAAAAATTCTGAGTTAAAGATGACGCCTCGATAGTTTGACTGACGAAAGCACTCCGCCGGGCATCGAAGGATCCGGGTTTGAATCCCGGTCAAGGCGAATGATTTTTACACTCTAAAATTGTTGCGTAGTGACGGTGGCAAGGGCACTGGGAGTTCGATCGCCGTGATTAGGGTCGCTCTGGCATCACTTGGCGTCGTTTCTCGCCGTCATTAATTGCTCGTTAGGTGCCCACGCCGGCGAGAGGAGGATTTTCGAGTGGCGTCACAAGCTAAGGAGAGGTTGAGGGTTTGAAGAGGCAATGAGGGGACGTAAGGTATGTGTCAACTGGGGAAATAGAGAGTGACCCAGGCGTGCAATACCAAAGGGCTTGTGGCAGGGCTACCAACTCAACGCAATTCAAGTGCTACACCCTGGCGTTCAGGCACGAGGCCTTTCGTCACCGGCGGTGCATCTATTGTGGCTCATTTAACCGATGGAGTCCTCAAAGCTAGAGCCAAGGATAATTATTAATTTTAGCTCGTAACTTTAGGAAATTCCATGATCCATTGAATTCGATTCGTACAATTGAATATGTATTTTTATTTTTCCTCCATTTGCCATGCATTAGTACAGAAAAATATTCGCAAACACTCAGAAATGTGTGTTATAAAAAATAACAATGTTTCCTGTCAGTCTTTACTAATATTTCACTTTTTAAGTCCAAGGGAAGCGTTCTGAAACTGCTTTGTCAATTTGTTTTATTTAATAAATTATCTATTAAGTAATCCCACTGCTTTCAAATGTTTGTTTTCTACTCGCATGCCTTTGTACTGCGTGGTTAGTTAGGATTGATGAAATTTTCGGTTTAAAACCAAATTCATGTAATATATGCATTGGGTTATACTCTGCATGTTTCAGAAGTGGATTCAGATGCAGATACAGACAGATAGAGCAGAGACAAAAATAAACATTTGTTCTTTCCTCGGGCAATCAGGAACCATAATAGTAAGAAAACGAAGTCTTAATAAAAATAGTACAAATATTCGAATAACAGGTGAAGACAAGAATAAACACTGCCTAGACTTCTGACAGATTCGGAGGTGCACGTTTGCGTTATTTGCTATTACATGCATTTGCATGTATGCAAGTTAAAATGGGCTTTGAATGAATATATTCGTTTGTTTGGGTGTGGCATGACAAGTTTTTGTTTGCTTTATATGTGGTTTCATTATTTTTTATGGTTTTTATCCTAACACCCCCCGCCACACGCCCTGACCCTGCACTTTCGCGATAATTTCAGGCGTGGTTGCAGCCGATGATCATCCAGACTACTTGTTTATAGGTTGAGTTTAAAATCGCGAAAATTACTCGAATATTTGTTCGCGGCTCCAGGATTTGTACCCAAATGCTTTTAAAATCGTTTCGTGAATTTCCGTCACACTTTCTTCTGGTTTAAAACTAAATTTCACACCCCAAAAAAGCTCTTATTTTGCATCATTATTGGCAAATTCCCGGAGAAGCACGATTCGACCTTTGCGCAAACATGTGTGCAGAACAAATTGAATAATAAAAGGAAGTTGACTCTAGCCATTCAGCATTGATATGGATGTACCTATCGACATTTTTCAACGTGAGTCCGTATTATTCCACATTCTTGTCAAACATCGTTTGTCCGGAACCTTTAGGATTTTACCTCATGTGAGAAACCCTGGTAAGCTCCTATAGAATGGAGAAAGGTAGAGGGATACTTCTACTCCCCTTTGGCTATACGTGCTAATCCCTCTCTCAAGTGCATCTTTGGGAAAATGAATATAATTATATAGACAATTTGAACAAGGATTACAACATTTGCATGGTAACATGACGCCTGATTTTCCGGTGTTGGCTATGAAGAGGTTGTGGATGTAGCTCGAAGCCAAAGGCCAACAGGAAAGGAAGTTAATTGTATCAGTGCCTAAAATCTGATTTAAACCCTTCCTGGTTACTCGCCTGAAAAACCATACTTCGAAAATCCCAATAAAATCAAGCATATTCCTGTTTTAAGGATTTCGTAACTAGTCCGTATGCTGGAAGAAGTACTTGCGAGAGTGCCTTCTCGCCCGTGAGGCGACTCTTTCCTTGGCCTCCGCTCTATTTTTCGGAACTCCAGTGGGCACAAACCGGACACATCCATGAGGTTTCTCGGCTCGCAGCAAGGAACAGCGGACGCAGCAGTTCTGCATCCGCTGCCCTCCGTGGCAAAGGATACGGTCAGCAACGTGTGGTGGCAGGACATAGCGTAATGGAGATGGCCGGAAGGAAACCGGTCAAGTGCCCACGTAACTTCCCGGCACGGGTCGTCGGCCCTGAGCCCTTAATGCTTCAATGGGGGAACGATTAAATGCGCCTACAACCATTAAATGGAGAATATCAGCTCCACAAAACGTCGGGAGGCACCCCTTGCGTCCCAGTGGGGGATTCCTGGGGATGGCGTGTCAGGAAACCAGCCTGTTCTTTTGCGCAGTGACCTTCAAAGCGCCCCATTGGAATCCGAGATCAACATGCTCATTTATTAAATTAACTCTGCATAAATAGATGTGTCGATTTCCGATAAGTACGGTAAATAAATATTATGCATATTTTTACAGTGATTTGCAAAGGTATGTAAAGTCGGGGTGAATCTCACTAGGAGAAAGAGAGCGGGAAAGTCATTTTCGGGTATAGTTGTAGATACTTCGTTTGCGTTAAGCGTGAAGAGAAGCATGGGAATGAGTGGTCCTCAAAATTTTCGGGCATAGATTAATTGCTTTCTTCAACCTTTAAAAAATAGTATCCCGGATGCATTTGCCGTAGAAGAACACTTGGATTGGCGTTGTATTTCTTCTGCGGGCTTTCTCGTGATATATTGATGTCTCTTCAACGCGATCGACACGCCATGACCTGGAACCCCTCTGTGATTGAAATATTCTCTTGACCGTTTGCATGAGAAAGTGTGCAGTTTTGAAACTGTTGCTGCTTCACAGTCGATCCTGCCGTGGCTTAAAATCTGTGCTTATGGAAGCATTCATTCTTTAGCGCGATAAATTCAATGTGCCTATTCCGTTACCTCCCTCAAAACCGAAAGTACAAGAAAACCTGCATGAATTGAGAGCCGATCCGGGAAGTGAGCATCTTGGGTGTTATAAAATGATCCTCAGGATGTCTCCTCATAGTACACAGCATCTTAGAGCTTCACTACTGATCATTAAAACGTACCAAAAACAAATTATCACCCGATAGCAATAAAATGTCTTGAGTCCTAAGTAAATCATATTTTCTGAATCACTAAAATTTAATAAACTCGACCATTTTTCTGTGATCACGTATTTAAGACTACGAGACTTGAATATACTTTCAAGCTGATTAAATGTTTCCTGTTGAGATTTAGTTGGAAAGCTTGTTGGGATGCAAGTTCGTCTTCTATGCTTCTTGCATGCCGCTGATAGGTACTTGTGTTATTCATTTCCAAAATTATTTGTATCACATTCCGTAGGCTCATTTAAGATGACGATGTTTTCAATAATTTATCTGACATAACATTCACGTTCTCCAGTGCTATTGGTCAAGAGATAGTCACTGAGATACCTTGACTGATGGTGTATTTTAGAATATCTAAGCTCATCGAAAAATGCTCCATATGCTTATCTCAATGGAAAATTTCCTTCTGATAACGACGATTTTTTGGGAAAAAGTTTTGGTTGTTATACACCAAAACTTTTGCATCCTTCATCGCATTGTGCAGATTTTGGACGGTCTGGACTCATTCATTGCTCACTTGATTTTTTAAATTTTCTATTAGTATATAGATACTCTAAAATGACATCAAACCCATTTAAGTTGAACAACTATCAGTTAAACCAAGGAACCGATGAAACGGTCCGCAGGGATGCCCGCAGCTAAAAACATTTCCGGCAGGGCTTAAAATTGAATAATTTTTAACGGCATCGAGAATCCAAAGCGCCTGCACCTCTGACGTGGTCCTCCAAAGCTTTAAATCATCCCACCTTTTACCTTATTTGCACACGGGGTGGCGCTTTTTTTCGTCTGGGGTCCAGAGATATCGGTTTACTACAGGAAGATATATCTGTTTGAGGCGTGAAACTGAATGGATAAAAGCGATTGAGGTGCAGTTAAATCCAGCCGCTTAGAAAACCTCATCCTATAAATCAAATCGAAAAAGACTCGGCAGGAGTGTTAGCGTTAATCGAATTGGCCGTAAGCCTGAAGAATAACCAATATCAGTGAAAAAAACGCTAGTGGTCGGTCGCTCACGGAAATATTCGTCACCGCGAGGACTTGGAAATCGTATGTCCTTTTTGATAAAATAAACATAAATTTGTCACCAGAGACAAATTTATTCCCGTTGAAGGAGGATTCGATATGAGTATTTTTTCATTTAACGCATATGTGGAATTTTTAACTATGCATATGAATATGCATCTAATTGTTTTGGCCAAGTGGACGATTTCAAGCCGGACAACGAACACGGTCGATACCAAATAATTGAATCCTCCGATAAAAATGGCTTCGTAAAAGCTAATCGGCAATAATAATTGCGGAATCATCCTGGAAAATATAAACGATGAGGTATTAAGCATTAGAAATCGTCCCAAAATCAAAATTATGCCAATGAATTTCTACATATATTATTAACTAAATTGACGACACCCTTATGACTTTTCAAATCAGTCACCGAATCTCATATATATACCAATTGTTTACATAAAGAGTCTCCATAAATTAACATAACAGTTAAAAATCATTACTGCTCATATGTTACGTGTTCACCTCATGTCTGCTTTCGAAAATCATTTCATCTTCTTGGCAAATAAACTTAAAGTGAGCCGTGACCTTAATTTCGCTCATTGCCCTTCCCACGAATCGCAAATAAAGAATAGGGAAATGCCCTGAAGATTAATCGGTAATTCCGAAACGGAAAGCCTCATTCTGCTCTCCAACCGTGGGAGTTGAACGCGAATCCACAATGGAATAAAGTATATCTCGCGGATCGCCCTCAACGGGTGGGCACGTTGCTAATGACAGCGGTGCAAAGTGTGTGAGAGACTTCGTGTCCCTGTTTACCTCCAAAGTTCTAGATACTCCCTCAGAACATTTCCCCTTTCGTTTATTTATAGCTCACCTATGAAACCTTGGGAATAAGGTACGATATAATTAATATGTCATGAAACTAAGAAAAGTATGAAACCATGGGGAATAAAACTTTCTTCCTCGTCTATTTAATTGATTTATGCTGAAAACCAAAAATATTACCGAAATGTCGCCAAAGAAGACTGAAAATCAGACCACCTATTCGTCTAGAACGTTCCACGTCGGAAACATATCGCACAGCACTAAAGGGTGTACACAAAAGAAGCACGTAATTTTGCGACGAAATAACCGTACTAATGATTGGTATATGCAAGATATTTCCAAATCGAACATGAATTAATAAAGATAATAAATTGAACCACATAACCACAGGGTTCATGACCTTGACGGCCCTTCTTAAAGCAATCCTCATTGGATGCAATACATTTGTACCACCCTCCTTTTCTTCGATTTCTACGCTAATTTTTTATGGATCCTTCAAAATTGCTGCTGCAACCCTCCCCAAGGCTTCTGACGATGAAAAACGCTTTTCAAGTTGGTGTTTCTTCACGATGGGAAACAGGAAAAAGACGCGTGAAGCCTGAGAGTGAGAAACACATCTCATTGATTTTCGCATCAAAATTTGTGGAGTGAAGCCGTGCATTATTGTGCTGCAGCATCCGGACCAGCACACCCATGCAGTATGCAGTTCCCTGTAGCTCCTATTAGAGCGTTTTGTCCTGGAATGGTATGCAGATACACCATTCTCTGAATACGGAAAAATCACATGACCATAACTTCCACAGCAGAAGACTTAAATTGATTGAGAAGTGGAGTTGGTGACGGAGAATTTCCGCTTTGGGATTTACTGTTTGCTCAAAATCAAGTGGCCAAGTGTCATCTGCAGAGATAACGTTCAAAAGAAATTCCCCATCTTCCTGCAACACCAACTTCCATCTCTGAACAAACCTGCACGCGAATATATTTGGGCTTGAGGAGTCTCGGAACCCACTCCGCTAAAACACACGTCTCATATGCAATTTATCAGCAATCCAAATGTTATATCGAGTTTTCAATATGCGTGTAATATAAATTTTCTATCTCGTAATTGATAGTACGTTTAGGCCCAGTTTCATCAATCACAATCAAAACTTGATCGGAGATCACTTATTGATGTGATAGACGATTTCATTGATTGCATTTCATCAACAAAAATCAGTGTTGATCGAGGAGCAAATCGCCGATCCAGTTGCTCATGGATATCGGGCATTCATTTTGAGATTGAAACAAAATGGCAGATAACATATTGTTTCAATTATTGTTTTTTGACATCTGACGCGATCATCATGCGTTATGCGTTAAATATATAAACAATCGCGTTTTGATCGTATAACGTTGACAGCCAAAACTAAGCTACCATGAGTAGTCGCTGGAAGGAGGGAGAATATTTTTTTCTTAAACACCTCTGATGTCGAGTTTGTCGTGTTAAAGGCACCCTGGCGCCAATAATCTTGCAAAATGACGACGCTCGTCCACACACTTCGCGCGCAACTCTCCGAAACCTGAAATTTGAACCGATCCCACATCCTCCTTATTCCCATGATCTTATGCCTTGCGATTTTTATTTTTTTCCATTACTCAAGAGATACCTTATGGGTAATCCTTACTCCTCAGACGATGAGGTGAAGGCAGCTGTAAATTCCTGGATTCGAGATAAGTGAGAAGAGTAATTCAGTCACGGGATGAAAAAACTTGTTGCACGTTGGGAGAAATGTGTTAGCGTTAACGGTGACTGTGTTGAAAAATAAATATTGGATTTTGAAACTTAAGAGTAGTACGTTAATATAATTTTCGCTCGATCTTTCTTTTTATTTTTGTTCGCGCTCCACAAGCATGTGCGCATTACTTTTCATCCTACTCTCGTATTTCCCGGGGGCTGGCAGACACAAGCATCTCACGATGTTCTACTTGCAGAAGCTTATGGCATGGGCGGGGGGAAGGGGTAGAGGGGGCAGGTTAGGAAATTGATCGGGATGAGGGTGGAGGAGCAAGGAACACCAAGAGATCGCCTGCGCGTCCCGTCAATCCTTTTGAGACAGAGCCTTTGCGAAGGGCTTTGGAAAAAGCGTCGTGTGGAAATGGAGTGGCGTTAGGGATGTAACGTGGACGGAAGGACGCGGCGTCCTCCATCTTCTGTTTTGGGCTGCTGCACTTGTTGGCAGCTCCCCAGAATCTTGCCCATTCAAGGAATTTCCGAGGAACGGGAAGAAAGAGGCGCTCCGTGAATCACATTCCCCACTAGGTCCCGTAGTTGCGTGCCTCCGGTCTGAAGGAATTGCAGTACTGTCCGTTTCTCTCGCGATGGAATGGATGGCTTTCATTTAGGGGGCCAGTGGGATCCAGAGTGTTTTTGCAAGGTGACCGAGTTTGTTGGATAATAAATAAGGAGAAATCAAAATTGTATTGGTCGCGGGAAACATTGAGAGATGTTCCCCGGAGGCGCAGTTTAGCACAGGTTAAATTAAACTTTCCGTTTCCACGTTCTTGGGAAAATTTATTTAACCTCTATCAGTTATATTTTCCAGGTATATCGAAAGAGGTTTATGTAAACTTATTTAAATTTATTTCCCGAGTAAAATTTGGCGAAATGTTTTCGAGACTTCAATCTCTCTTGCCTCTCGCTTGCTTTTTCCCGATGTCAAGATCGAATGGGTCGAATATTTGTGATGAGCTCCGAGGGAAATAAGTTGAAATTTCGAACGCAGAGGTTCCCCTGATTTAATGTAATTTATTTGCTCTAGTGACAGCACCGCGGGGTAACTTCTCTTTAGTTATGTCATAGATATCTCTTTTTTTTTAGATTTTATCTACAAATAGCCAATCATTACACTAATAATTACTCCACTATAATGGACACATATGAAAACTTATGCGAACTAATTTATTATTTCACTGAATAACAAATTTAGATTATACGTACGTCACCTTGTTTGACACTCATGTAAAGAGTGGGCCTTGAGTACAGGGTGTATTATAAATTAAAATATTCATTGAGTTCTGAGTGACTGTTTAGTACAAATATATCTATCCGTAGGGATATCAATACAATACATCAACTCGCATTTTACGAAGTGCACGATCCATTAATTGTAGACTACAGATGACATAATACCAGTAATTTCCAAAAAAAAAAGTATATGTATTTAATGATACTAGGGGCAGTCAAGTGAAAACGGCTATGCCAAACAGTCCGTGCGAAAGGGAGCAACACTGTTGTCACGTATCGATACTACCATCGCCGTGGAAGGATAACTGCATAGTGACTCGCGCAGGCCCACGCAGTTTTTGGGTTATGTCCTTGTTGGTGCACGGACTGGTTGTTGTAGTGGGTTTTCAGTTTTCATTTGACTGTCCCTCATCCGTCGATAACTTATTCAGCCCTAGAATTCCTCTCATCCGGTAACTAAGCCCCGATATCGGTGGAGGAGTTGACGAATGAAGCGAACTTTTTCAAACAAGTCTTATGTCACTGAATCCGCTCGGGAACCAGCGTCGCCCTTGGTGTTCACCGGTGAATCCGCATGACAAGCGATGGATGAACACGTCGGCCAATACCAAAAGTGGTTCGTACAGAAGTCTACAAGTACAATTACGCCATTATTATAAATACAAAGGAGATTTGAGAAAGGTGAATGAAATTCTTTGCTAATTTATCCTGACCGCGGTATATGCCACATTGAATCGCGAGCAAGATGCCAGAGGGGTTTATATCTCTAGGATTCATTCCTGATGATTAATCGCGAACGCCATTCAAGTGAAGTGACAACCTCTCGGCGAGTTCACTGAAAGCAGCATCATCGCGAAGCTATACAAGGTCAGGGGATAAATGCGGTGATGTCGATAACTTACGACTACAGAATCTCATTTAGAGATGGCGAGGCAGGAGAGGCGTAGCGGATTTCATCGAGAGAAGAAGAGAGAATGTCCCAATTTAAGATGCAATGAGTGGCGGGACATGGGAGGTGAAATATAGTATTGCTAGCAACATCCATCTAAGGGTAAACACCACCGTATGGCGTTTGTTACTAATCAGACGCAGTGCGGTAATTTAATCAACTATATTCTGGGATGTAAACGACAAATGATCATCACCAACCGTGAAATCAATAAATTTTTGCGTGCTCAGTAATCATCCACAGAGTTTGTCAATTCCTTTCAATTTGATATAAAAAACGCTGGCACTTACTACACGCTAAAAATATCTAACGGGTGATATGATGAATGCCTGTTTGTATTAAGAAGTCATTGAAGAAAGTGAATAACATTAAGTGTGAATAGGATTTAGTTAGTAATCACTGGTACAAATTGGACTCCTGCCGGCAAAATTAAAAGCCAATTGCGAACGGCAATATTTATTTTTTTACGATTCAGCCTCCCCTTTTTAATAGGCATGATGCACCTTAACATACTGCGCTAAAAACAGATCATAAATCTTTAAATTACGCGAGTAAAGACCAAAAATTGGTTTTGAATTATTCTAGACAAGTGAATTTAAATTTTTCCTATGATTCAACATAAAATATAATGCATGTCGGCGTTCCATATTATTAATTTAAGTAATTTATTACGGAAGGGTTATCAGAAACATTTGCCATTAATACAGCTAAATGAGGTCTCATGAATATATATATATATATATATATATATATATATATATATATATATATATATATATATATATACAGAAACAGATATAAGGAAAAGGGATAGGAACACATATAAAGGACGAACACAATTCCGCCCGGCAAGTGGAAAGATCCGGTGTTCGAGTCCCGGTTGAGGAAATATTTTTACTCTTGTGATCCGTTCGATTCCGCCTTCCCCACCTCTATTGTGTTCGTCCTTTATATGTGTTCCTATCCCTTTTCCTTATATCTGTTTCTGTATATATGAGTATTTATTCGCCGTTTGGCGGGATTTCGTGTTTGAATGTGTATATATATATATATATATATATATATATATATATATATATATATATATATATATATATATATTTATATGAATATTTATTTAATATTGGGTAATTAAGGCCCTCACTGTCTTCTCTTCCTATCCCTTCACAAGCCAATGCCCAAAACCTTTTCTTCGACCAGTGTTTCTCCCTAACCATCCCAGAATCCCAACCCGATTTAGCCACCAATATAGAGATGAGAATTCGTGAATCCGCGTACCTTATTCGGTTTCCGATCATCTGAAATTTCCGACTCACACCGTCACCACTAAATCCCTCCCCAACATACCCTGCACCTCCACCACTCCAGACTTCTCTAATGTTATATTGCTCTCGTGAGTTCATCATCATTCTCCATATATGTATATATATATATATATATATATATATATATATATATATATATATATGTGTGTGTGTGTGTGTGTGTGTGTGTGTGTGTGTGAGTGTGTGTGTATATATAATATGTGTAGGTTAGACGCGGTATTCCAGGGGTAGAGCGTTGGATTACTGACCAAAGAGCCCGGGTTCGATTCCCGTGCAAGCTTCACAGGGGACCTTCAGCTCCACCTTCTCCACCTACAGCTATGTGACTTTTCGGGTACCAGGTCTACCTGGTACACCATAACCGGCCTGGAAAGGAACTGGCCCCCCTTATTGCCCTGATATGTGAATTTCACACGCCGTATAGGCCTTAGTGCCTGGTGAAATCTATCATCCACTACAAAATTGACCTTCGGGTTGGTTACTGTGCTTATGGTTTATTTATACCAGTTCTAAACTCGAGGGCATGACTGTCTGCATCAAATAAAATGTTTCCGTTTAAATTGACTTTGCTTCACTCAAGCTGTGAGATTTTTCGGGTTCCAGATCTTCGTGGGAAACCATAACCGGCACAGGGATAGGAACTGGCCCTCTACCCTGATGTGTGAATTTCTCACGCCATATAGGGCTACGGCTCAGTACTGGGTGAACTCTACCATCACCTACCAAACCGACATTCGGGTTGATTACTGTGTTTACGGTTAAATATAAGTAGCTATTTATTACGGATATTTCAAGTTTCCAGTCAAATTTCTCATCTAGAGTTTTGTCAAAGAAGCGTTGAGTCATTATAAATCCAAAACAATCTGCTTTAATAGCAAAATGTCATTGATGCACCCTTCCAAATTTTTCGCTTGAATTCTCATCTGGGCATTCTTCCTCAGACAAAGTTCGGCCAGTTACTGTAGTTTTGAGGGGAGGCGACCGACAGCTAAGGTCATTTGCGCCATAGGGGAAGGACAGGAAAGGATGAAGGGTGGAGAGAAACCCGGCGTCGGCATTAGCCTACTCTTTACGAAAGGCGCCAAGGGGTCCGCGGCTTAACGTCCCATCCGACGGACGGCGTACTCACTCAAAGTGCCCTCCACAAAGCACCGCAAGTAGGGATCGAGATACCTCTGAAAAATATTCAACACCGCCGGGATTTGAACCCGCGCCCTAAGGGTGGGAAGCCAGTACGTTAGCCCCCGCACCATCTCGATCCCCGCCAGTTACTCCTCAGTAAATACGATAATGTAAAATAGAGTTCGCTTTAGTGCGACCATGCTTGACCAGGTACGGTCAGTGAATAAAACTGCAAAAAATGAAACAATTTTGACAGACTTCGAAATTTTCGCGCATGCAGTTCCACGGTAATCACCGCGGCATCAAGAAGTCCATTCTTTTCCAGTTCCCTGACCTCCCATTTTATGGTAATTCATGTTCATATGGAATTTTTAGGAGTGAACAGTTTATCCGCCTTCTAAGTAACTGATTCATCCGAAATTTAACCAGGCATTGCTTTTGAAAAAACTACATTGCATTCGGAGAAATTTTAGTAAAAAGTCAACACACTTCTAAAAAATGTTTCGTTAACGATCAACTGACATACTATTGTATACAAGATTACCTCAATGAGTACATTTTCTGTTAAGAATTAATATAAAATTTAAATAAGTTGATAATAGTTGCGCTTTATTTCATTCAAATTGACTTTGCCAAAAGTTCATTGTCAAGCTAAATCAAAAGCCTATTGTTTTTGGCAAAGCCAAATCCAAAAGCAGGTAGTTTTGTAATCTAATATCATTTTAAATTTTACTTAAGGTGTCGGCAGTCTTGAAAAAAAATACACATCACGAAGAAGAACGATCCTTTCCTTCAGGGATCTCCTATTTATTTAACGCCATTTGCAGAATGGCAATTGGTGTGCGGACATACGTAAGCGGGGCGAGGGAAATGGAAAAAAAGAATCTTATTAAAACCAACGAACGAGCAGACGAGCTCCGGCGTTCCGATTCCAGAATCCGTCCCAGCCCTGACTCAAGAGAAAGCAGGAGGAATGCGACGACAACTAAAACGACAAACAGCTCCCTGGAGAGGGGACGGAGAAATTTGTAAGGAATTCCGAGGGAAGGTGGACGCACGGCGCATGCGCAGAAAGGACACTAATGAAAAGGGGCATTCTCTGCCATCTCCTCCGCACACATCACGGTCGCGTGCAGACGCTGCCCTGACTGAGTCACGCCCCTTGTTCGCCCACATCCCACTCGAAATCTCATTCCTGAAGCCGCCTTTTTAATGCTATTGCCACTGGTTGTTGTATCATTTCTTAGGAGTGGTCTATCCCTCCTAAAATTGCAGGAGATGTACCTTGAAAATGAAAACTTTCCCCCTACACCCTCCTGTCACCCTCACAACATTTAGGTTTCCATCTCTAACAATAAATATTTCCGCAGTATATTTTCCCTGTGTTATTTTTATTTCCCATAACGATATGGATTCAAGAGGAGAGTTTAGTGTATTTGGTAGGTTATAATGTAGGTCAACACGTGGGAATTTACTTAGTAAGCGTTACACGGGTCATTCACATAATAATTGCGACCAGAATCACGGTATATGTAATGAAATATTAGACTTAGCACGTGAAAATAAGCTGGTAAATTTAACTCCTAAGTAATATCAGAGAAGAAAATCACAATTTTTTGTTCAAGAATAGAGCTAACTCTGTTGTGATAAGCAACGGCCGAAGTTTGAACAACGAAATGGCCGAATTTCACTATATGATGAATGCACCACTGGATTAGAAGTACTGAAGCCGATATAATCATGGGAACCGAGTGCTAGTTATTGCAAGACATCGCAGATGAGGAGATTTCCCAAAAGGCTTTGTAATTAACATAAGAGACAGAGGAAATAGGATTGGGGGGGGGGTGTTCATAGCTGTTAAAAATAATTACGGAAGCAGAAGTGAGTCTTTCCCTAATAGTAGCATAGAAAGCGTTTGGTGTTCCATAAAAAGCCCTTGGTCCAAAGAGTCTACATTCGTGCCTAATATAGACCCACCCCCTCTGATTCCGGAGAAAAACCAAAATTTAGCGCTAGAAAGAGAAGTCGCCAGTTTAAATTCCCATTTTACACAATAGGAGAATTATAGTCGGAGGGCATTTCCATCCATGGACTGGAAAAACTATAATTTCATAGCAGGAAGTAAGGATAAGCGGTCATGCGAGTCACTGCTTCGTGTTTCCACATCACATTCATTTAACCAATCAGTACGAACACCCGCCAGAAGAAACAATAAACTTGATCTACGTAGTAGCCACAAATTTACCCGAAGACGTCCTAAACAGAGCCACACTTGAGGGACTAAGTTAGTGTTAGAATAGTGTTAGTTACAATTAACTTGATGGCTATGAAAAATCAGGAACCCAGAAGAAAAATTTACCTTGTTGATTACGAAAGAATATTCCCTGACCTGCAATAGTCAAATGGTAAATGTAAGGAAGGCAGTAGCAATAGAGAGAGTGAGAGTTTGTGGAGTGCTTTTCTTGGCGTCACACGGACTGCAATACTTAAGCACATACCAAGTAAATTTAAAAGGGACAAGGGGGAACCTATATGACACAACGTAGATGTACTTAAAGCATTAGAACACCAAAGAGCATTGTATTAAAAAATTAGGAGATCACAAAGAGACGATACCAACAATAAACAAAATGAAATAATACATAACCATAAAACAGCCAAATCTTTAGCAAGAAAAAAATGACGCAAGGCGTTAACAGAATTTAAAAATAGAAGATTAGGTGAATATTCGGACGATAATCCAAAAGAGTTTCGGTCATGGGTACGGGAACTTTAGCGAAACAAGTCGATAGTGCCATCCCGAAATAGCAACGGGCAAAAACTTAGCACCAGTTTAGAAAAAGCTACATTTAACAACTATATTCATAATGCTTTTTAAAAATCTTTCACCAGAACAATTCGAGTTCGCTCCTATGAACCCATGCCTGAAATTGTAATATTTTCTTTTCGGAATCCAACGTCAACTTAGAGGCATCAGTCCAAACAAATCGCCAGGCCCTGATCAAATCCCGGGTCGTGTATACAAAATAATGGCCTCAGAAATGGCTCCTTTCTTGGAAATAATATTTTTTAAATCCCTAAATGATCACACAGTACCATAATTCTGGAAAGTAAGTAGCCAATGCCATTCCCATATTTAAAAAGTCAACAGAGAAGATCCGAATAATTACCGACCAATCTCCCTCACATCCATCTCATGCAAATTTTAGAGCACATAATTGTAAGTTCAATTATAAATAATAACTCGATTCTCAGAATTCACCTACAAAACTCAATATGGTTTCTGGAAGGGTCAATAGCTCTTAAGGGACAAAATTGGCTCTTTTCGTTCATGATATTTTGGCCTCGGGAGGAAATAACACTCAGGTCGATGCTATATTTCTAGATTTTAAAAAGGCATTCAACCAAGTCCAATTATAAAAAGTTACTTTAAAAGTTGGGCAACTACGGGATTGATAAATGTGTAGTAGACTGGATTATTACCTTTTTGACAGGCCGCGAGCGAAGGGTCGCAATTAGGGTTTCCGGGCGCGAATTCCTTCCCGCCGTTCTCTAGAATTTTTCCCGTTCCCGAATCCTGATAAAAGTTGGTCGGGAAATCGGGAAATTTGCTACAAGAAATAAACAGGAGTAAAAGATGAATCCAGGAGTTATTTTGGACAGTAAAACAGGCTTGTACACACTGGAGAGGAATCCGAATAAGACTTTTACGAGCGTTGAAAATCAATCACTTATGGAAAGAAGAGTATTATGAAATATTTAGAGGCATTTTGAATAGTTAACAACCTGTATGATTAGCAGTGGAAGCCTTAGAAGATACGTAAAATTCTCACAAGCGAAGGAATTTTTAAGTTCCTGTTCAGTAATTAGAAAATAAGATTCTTATTCATAAGAATTCTTAAGAAATGCATATTAACTATTTTAGCATTTTAACGGATGACTCCGTTAAAAGTTACTATTGCAGCATCTCCCGCGGTTTCTCGGGATTCTTAAAATTGTAACATCTGAATTCCCATTCTGTGTTATTTTTCCAATGGCAATCAAATCATTGACTCATTTTCTGGAGTAGACATTTATGTTAGATGCTTCTAAAAATCAAAAAAAGAGACCGCGTAAATTGTTGTACTTATCTGTGACTGGAAAGACATTTCTGAGATCAAAGGAGGCAGTGAGTGGGCTTACCGTTTGCTTCCTAGCCGAACTGATGAGGTAAATCAAGGATTGCGAAATGGACGGGTATGGAAAGAGCTACCATAACCCAGCCGGCCATATCCCTCAACGTCATAGTATTAACATTACGCCACACGTCCCTCCCTACACCTGTCCACTCGGGTCAACCGGAGGCGGCGAATAAAAATATGTACCTTTTTCAGAAGTTTCCGATCACGTATGAGTCCATCGGTGGGGCGGATGGCATTACAGGTTTTCTCGGTCCGTGGAATGCCGCCCCTCCCCCGCTCTTTACTCCCGCCTACCCCCCACGCCTCCCTCACCCCCCCCGCCCCCGCCTCTCCCCTCCACCCCTCCGAATCCCCCGTTCTCCCATAAGCCTTTGCATCTCCGCGCATCCCCGGCAGAGCCCCCCCTCAAGGTATTCCGGGCGAATTCCTGCAGTCGTCCGAAGGTCCCTCGAAGATCTTGGAAGCCCTAGGTTACCCGCGCCCCCCTCTCCTCCTCCACCTCCCCCTCCCTCAAGGCGTCCACGCGGATCATCCGTCGTATAAAAATAGAAGCAATTTCGCAGACTCCGTTAACTTGGGCGTCCACCTTGAGTCTCGGTCCCAACTCCCTTAATTGATTGTCATGGGATTTATCCATTCAAGGATTTCCTCGGACCACAGCTATGAGTTATGTCGACTCCAATACACAACGTTAAATATAAAAACACCCTAAAATCTGTCAACTTGTCGATGACCGGTCTTGGTGGAGGCCGAGTGAGATCCTCGTGCGTCCTTTCCGAGGTCGCGGGTTGGAAACCCTACTAGGTGGGCCTTTCTCCGTTTTAGACAGCCAATTGCTGTTCGTCGGCGTTATTACTTATAGAATTAAATAATAACTCTATGTATTTAAATATATATTATGTAAATTTATTTATATTAATCATACTTATCTATTTATATTTAAATATATATATAATATATATTTAGTAATAATGAAATTAAATTAAAACACTTCGCTTTTCCGCATATTTTTTATGTGGAAAAGCGAAGTGTTTTAAATTTAATTTCAACATGAAAAATTTCCACCAAGTGACGCCAGAAACTGTTTTATTTAGTAATAAGTCTACATAGATATTTATTCTTAGATATATCACAGTTTTAGCAATTCAATCCTTACCTAATCATTGATGAAAGAGTGCGCCCTCACTGTTTGGCTATTCCAAGCTAGAAATTGACCACCACATTGCCATTAAATTTTATTAATTTAAAGTAGGTAAGAATTTGAGAATGGATGGCATCAAATTTCAATACGTATTTTGAGGTATGTTGCTTCGTCTCAATTATGATTATTATTGAATCCATGCTGGTTTCCGGGAATTACCGTCGCGTAGTTCTACTACTACGCGACGGTAATTCCCGGAAACCAGCATGGATTCATCAGATAGACGGCGCGGAAGCCTAAGGATTAATTTATGATTATTATTGACTCTAGGGCTTGTGAAGTGTGTCGATTGTTATGCCTAGATATGATTCTCATGCGCAAGGCGCGATTAAATGAAGTCAGGTTTTAGTTGAATTAATTTGATGAAAATGCGTTCCTGTCACTCAGCATTTCTTTTTAGTCCACGAAAATCTTCCGTCATATTACTTAAAACATTAATCCAACGACTGAGATATGCTTTTGATCGACCTTATCAGACCGTGGCATGGTAAATGTACCAATTTTGATTAAATTAGATCCCCACTAACAATAGATCACACAACCAAAAAAAATCAACTCGCTATTGCAATTGAAATCCAGTGTTTTCAGCGAAAATAAAATCAGTTTTAACTTCGAAAATAACAACAAAAAAATATACCAACATCTTTGAAGTTGGTAATATGTGTTAGCATATGACTAGTACCCGCAGCTATCAAGGTGTAGAAAAAAATTAAAAATTAAAACTATTAAGCCTATGTTTAATGCTTAGTGATGCTCCTCTTTCGTTGTTTTCCTTTATATAAAGGACATGTTAAACATCCGTTCAGCGTTATCTCTCTCTCTCTCTCTCTCTCTCTCTCTCTCTCTATATATATATATATATATATATATATATATATATATATATATATATATATATATATATATATATTCCTTCTTTGATAATCAAATGGAGTTTTTTTCAATATTCAGGACGTCGTGAGGAAAATAATCCGTCTCAAATTCGCTTAAATTCAGCCTATTTACTAATTTTCAATGATTTTCACCCTAAATCCTCCAAAATTTAGTTAAACTGTTGTTTGGCCTTGCATCTTCTAAAAAATCTCGCCGTCCGTCGCTCTAACTGGGGCTTGCCGGAAGGTACCGAATTATAACTTTCGTGGTTTTTTGCAAGGAACATCCCTGCGGGCATTTTCCCATTTTGAATGTAAAGCCCTTTGCCGACTTAACGATACGTATAACTTATGCCTTATGACGTTTCCTCTTTTTTTAATTCCCATTGACTTTTCATTTGCTGAAATTATGACTTAGGGCATTTTTTTCCAATGCTCCTTCATCATCGCGTGTGTGACTTAATTCGTAGAATTATGGAATCGATCCATTAGCTGACGCCTTATACTATCGTAATCGGTCCTCTTGAATATGTAGATTTCCCTTTTCCGGATCGGATTCTTTTCCGTGTTTAAGGAAAATTTAGCAGTAGTAGTAGTATTTAGGGGAGGCGACCGAGAACTTAGGTCATTTGCGTCATTAGGGAGGGACAGGAAAGAATGAATGGTGGAGAGAAACCCGACGTCGGCAATAGCTTGCTTGCCCTTAACGAAAGGTGCCAAGGGGTCCGCAGCTTAACGTCCATTATGACGGACGGCATACTCACTCAAAGTGCCCTCCACTACACAACTCAAATATGGATCGAGATACCACTGAAAAATATTCGACGCCGCACGCCTTGCTGACTGACAAACTATAGAGCAAACTTAAACGTTTTAAAAATTTCCTGCTGACTTTCATAACTAACTCTAGTTCTTCCCATGCCTCTTGAATCATTTCCTCTACATATACAGGTTACACATATACATACCTGTACGTTGAATAGCACCAGTGAAAACTAACAACCCTGCCTTACACCTCTTCCTAACACTGCCTATCCGGACTTCCCATTCCCTAATCACACCTGAGTTATGGATTAGCCTCCTGCCCCTTCAATCTATTCATATTTTCTGAAATATACTCGTTAGCTTTTCCCAATTCACTTTATCAAATACCTTTTCAAAATCTACAAAACAGGCAACTTAGTCTTGATTGTATACTATATTCCTCTTGATTAGTGATCTCATTACTACAACGGCATCATGCTTGCCTCTCCCCTTCCTAAACTCAAAATGATCATCCCCTAAGTCATCGTTTTCCCTGCTCTCCATCCTTGAGTTGATGATCCTGAGAACAACTCTGTGAGGGATATCAAACTTATTGTTCTGTAGTCCTCACATGATGTAGCATTCACCTTTTTTTGGAAGCAAGTACGATAGCCACCGATCCATTTCCCAAAATTTAGCATTTATTGTTAATATAAACACAGTAATCAACCCTAAGGTTGGTTTGGTGGGTGATGATAGAGTTCACCCCATATTAAGCATTATATGGCGTGTGAAATTCACATGTTAGCAGGGTATTAAGGGGGCCAGTTGCTTTTCCTGCGCCGGTTATTGTTTCCCAGGAAGACCTGATACCCGAAAAATCACATAACTTGGTTGGAGCTGCAGGTGCCCAGAGAGGCTGGCTCGGGAATCGATCCCGGGCCCACTGGTCAGCAGTCCACCGCTCTGCCCATGGACTACCGCGACCCACATGTATTGCTTAGGGACCACTAATTTTTTTAGTGGTAGCTACATTTAAAACGTGTTCAGGGATATATTTAGCTAACAGAATTATATATATAGCTAACAGAATAGCTAAATTTTCCTCTTGTCATCGACGTCGCTATTCGTTGGAGGCAGTTTTTAACAAACGTGTCACAGGTAATTCGTCCATCACCTTGTCTTTGCCACCTCTTTAAAATATTTATAGGCTCCAATCTACCGAGGAAAGTTTGAAATACCCACCGATCATGGCACAACAATGATTGCTTACAGATATGCATTTTGCTATCTTCTTCTCTGGCTGCAATGCATGCTACATGTCATAAATGTTCATACATGGGTGAAGGGTTGCATTGGAGGGCCTATAGTCAAGACAAACGTTCATTCTCTATGACGACGGCCTTCAGATTGAACACCAAGCGCTTTATATTACACCGTCCGATTATCCTGAAGGACTTTTATCTTTAGAGTTTCGAACCAGCAATAAACACTCCTTCTGCTTCATCGATATTTATATAAATAATTTGGAGACAGCAATACGAAAAAAAATTATCAGGACGGCGATCATTCGTAATCATTTTGATTATTAGTGATACAGTTGAATAAAAATATACCTACTGTATTAGATAGGCTAATCATCGATTTTGTTTATATTGCATTGCTTAAAAGAGCTGCTATTTAGAAGACAAAATAGCAATAGACAGAGAAATAGGAACGATAAACTTCAGATTAATCCGATTAAAACCCCTCTCCCGAACTACCTTGATCAATAATTTAATGATATGAAAGAACATATCAAAATAAATTGGATTCATAGATGAAGTCCATATTAGAAGAAAGATACATTTAATCTGTTAGTTTTCGACGTTTCAATAATTGTTCAAAATATTGTCTGAATTCTGACTCGTGTTCACGCATTTTTGAAAAATATCAGTACTTTCCCCTGCCATAGTCGTGGTACTTCTGCGCACTCACTGATCCTTAGACATTGTCCAGTTGAATATATTATTTTGTGCATTCGTATCTGTGTAACTTCAATTCATTTGTATATTTTAAATATAATTTTATCTAGTATTTGATTATCATTATCTTCACGATAATTTCGGATAGAAAATGATATCCCTCCCCGTTTTGGTTTCAATACAAGCTTGAGTTTCCGAGTACGTGGAATAAGGAATTAACCGCTGCCAAACGTCCACCCGATGGGTTGAGTAGTGTGATGCAGACATAATTATTATTAAAACCTTTGTAATTACATCGCGTCTATAAGTAAAATTCATGAAGTAACTGGATTGCGTTATGCTCTCGGACACATTTTACCACCTCACCAGGACCCTCCAGCTTTGAATTTTTAACCGGAATGGCTATCGTAGGAGAAATGAAGACTCCAGAATGCTTCTGCAGCACACGCTACTAAGCCGTTGCACCCATTGAGGCCTTCGAGTTCTGTTTCAGGAATTTCGAACATTCCAGTAAGCTTTCCCGTTTCCAATCAGTTCGGCCGGTCAGATCAAACCGATATCATTCGCAACTTATTTTTCTTCGCATATTTTCTTCCATGTGATACTGACGGTTAACAGCTTTATTTCTTATTTTTTCAGAACGCAGCCTTAGATACAAAAGTCTTATTATGAGTCCTCTTGAATGCATAATGAATGGTGCAATTTCAAATTAATTTCTAATTTAAAAAAATTGTCTAGTCAATGATTCAATCAAGAAATTAGTGTATCTCCCGAAACGTGTACTCAAGCATTGCAACTATTACATTAAAATTTATTAAACAATTCATTACTCACGTAAAAGTTATAGCGATCAATGTGCCAATAAAATGATCCACCTATTCGTTATTTAGTATCCACTATTCCACCATTATACCATTCATAAATACCATTCCACCTCAACGTTTATTTCTAACAGTAGCATTGTAAAATCTTACTTTGTTTTTTGTATCCGAATCGAATCCGGACTTCTGATTGGGAGGACTATTCAGCTGTTTATTAGAAGATGATTTATCTTTGAAGTTATTCAAATTCTTCGAATGGCTTGGAAATAATAATAATAGAATGTATTTTGTGAAATGAATTACTTTTCATTTGAAATGGTAAATTAATCGTCGATAAAGCGTTTGGTTTCGTCCAATTTGCAAAGCAGACATTCCACCCCAGATATTTTGAGTATTCTTAACTGCAGATTTTCTTGAAAAATAAGTTTTACTTTTAAATAAATTATACCGGCACACCTTTTTCAATTATATTTCAACGTATTGGTATTCTAAATGGCACTACTCTGGTGCCCCCAATATTTCCCTGCTTATAAATACATGTATTACATTTTTTAATAGTTTACCACAAATTCTCTAACTTGTTACCATTTAGGACCGTGCTCTGCTTGTACACTGCGTCTTTCGCACAGCAACTTGAAAAAGAGACCTTACGAAATTACGACTAATGGCTTGTGGGTCATTGTTGTACACAGTTAATTATGTGCACTTCACGTGATTATTTACTCGTTAAACTGATATGACCTCTACCACCGAGGAGATACAAAGCAGATCTCTTGATAGGGGCCCTAGCTGGTTAGCAAATGCGTACAGTTATGAAAGCCGTAAGATCAGAATTACTATATTCTCCGATTCAAATAACCCAAGGAAATACCAGTACTTTGTGTGGCACGATTAAATTAGATCTGAAACAGGCCGTGTATTGCCCTTAAGCTATTAGTAGAAGTCCGTATTCACACGCTCCTACATAATGTATAACGGAGGCATTTATTTCCTCCGGCAGAGGAATTATGAAGATGAGATCTTGAGATAGATCCACTAGAAATCCATTAAGTGCGTCTACAAGCAACCGTATGGGTTTCATGATTTCTCAGTCGTCAAAATCGATAAGCCTGGACTATCGTGTAAAAAGGGCCCCAGTGTTTCACTTGTCAGTTCAAATGACAACTGTAACACTGTGAATTAAGGGTAAACATAAGTTCCTTCGTAATGAGAAGGCAACTCTATGCAAAACGATTTTTTATGGTGTTGATAACTATTTGAATTAGCGAACGGTAATTTATACAAAATCTTGTGCATAACGCATGCTGAAGTCAGCATCATTGGTGGTGTACTTGTATATTGAAATTAAAAAGCATGTACATGTCAAAATTACGGGCTGCACACAGTTTGAAGTAATTATACCAAGTTTATAATGTTAAATGTCTGGGCAAAAGGAACTGAAGTTAACACAAACGAGTGTGGAGAGTATCCATCGAAAAACATTCGACTTAACTGGGACTCGATACACAGCTCTTCCGATTGCCGTCAGCTAGTAGGATTCCTATCAGCATTCTTTCCTTTTTGTAGGAAATATTGGGGAATAATTTTAATCGCATTCTTTCATCTGTACTGCACATTAAATTTTACTCCATCTTCCCTACTTCCTTGTCAATAAGTTTTCACCTGAACACAAGATGAAACTTACCATGTACTGTCCTACTGGGGACTGGTTTTAGACCCTTGGAAAGACGGTAAGACGAGACTTTCTTGCGTTGAACTTGGAGAGCGGAGATGAGTTAATGCTCTTTAAGTTCGCTTGCCAGGGGCTTAATGCTGTCCCTTCTGGTTAAAGAGCGATAATATCGCGGATTCCGGAGCCCCGTTGCCAGGAGATTTCAACGCGCGGCTGTGTTTAATTTGGGGACCCTCCGTCGTTGGTGTGGTAACGTAGTGTGGTCAGTTGATTCTAGAGGGTGGCTGACCTCGCAGGTAGGGTAGGTAGTTATTCCTACCATGAGATATTTCCCAACGACTCGTAATCTCACTGGGCCTGTACAATGGGACGTATTTCCAGCAGCACATAAAACTGCCGAAGTAATTACCCAACCTCTTCATATATTCTACTGAAGAATAATAAAGCATTGTTCAAGGTGATTTCATGCTGTAACTTATTAAAAATACCGGAATTTAGTATCCCCTGGGTAATTTTTTATAGTTTAAAGGTAACAATAAAAAATCGCTTTAATGTGTTTATCCATTGTTGAGTAGAGTCGGACCATTAGAAAAGTATAGCGTTAGAAGTAATACCATGAGCATAAGTTAGAAACAATGAGTCACTTTTGAAAGAAAATGCTAGCTCCGCATTACCTTTCTAAAATTTAGTAACGGAATAAGCAATCACTTTAAAAAACTCGAAGCCCAAGACAATTAAGTATTATAGGCACGTTACTGCTCTTTAGTAACAGTGGGAATGTGCTGCCCTCTGCCGTTCTTGATGAAATGATTGAATTCAAGTGTAACAAGTTACGTATTATTCCAATAGAAAAATATTAAAGAATTAATCATGACATAATTTAATTATACGTATATCCAAAGTTAAAACAAAAAATACAATTCGGCTACCTAAACTCTTTTATGAATTCTTTTGGCCATCTTCCGTTATGAAAACAGTTGGGATATTTTGAAATGGCATCACAGTCTCAGTTAGAGGATAATGACTCTCTACTCATTGCTATGGAATTGCTACGAGCTCGTATTGCTCGTATTGCTCGTATTTTGGAGCTCAAAAGGGCTCGATAGTGGGAGCGAACCCTTTGAAAGAGAACTAGTACGTCATTTATAACATAGATGAGATCTTTGAGTCTCTGAAAGAGTCCAGGAGAGAACTATACGCATACGGGACTTCATTATAAAAGGAAAAAATCGACGCCTAAGGCACGTGCGCAGTCGATTCTTAGAGTGCTTCATTCTCATCCAAGTTCACGGAGTCTTTTGCGGAAACTTAGAGCAATTTTCCATCATTCAGAGGAGAGACTAGCAAAAAAGTAAAACCTCGTGGAAAGAAAAAAAGAGATCCCAGGGTCTAACCGGAGGGTGTCGAGAGCGCGTCATTTGTAAGAGTCATTGGCAGTGGAATTTCTTATTTTCTCATTATCTTCCCGCAGCCATACGGCATCGTCCGGTGCTCGGCACCCAGCATCATTCGCAGTGGGAGGGGGAGAGAAAAAAAAATGGGAAGAGGTCCAGGGACGCACTTCGGACGACAATGCGAAGGGGCTTGATGAGAAACGGACCACCCAACCGAGCGAAAAAATGGCGGCGGATTCAATGTTTCCGTGTGATCGCCCCACCACGAGTTGCTGAGGGAGAAATGGATCACCGAGATGAGTAAGAATGGGGACCTTGAAGTTTCCCCGAGAAAACGGGAAAAAAGGGTGGAGAAGGAGGAGGGAGAAAGACAATGGACGAAGGAGCCAGGTCGCAAAGAAGGGGCGAAAATGGATTGAAGAATTCGGAATGACTGGAGAAAAGGTAAGAGGTGGATTGCGGAGGGGGGGGGGGGGAGTGAGGGGAATGTTAGAAAGAGAGACGGCGGAAGGCTTATGTTCCTTTTACACTTCGTACGGAGCGCGTGGGAAAGTCACGTAGGTTATCGGTCTTGAGGGTGAGACGGATGAGAAAAAAAATACGGCGCCCATCCGAAGGCAATGGATCGGAATGGAATAGGAAAGATGGAGAGAGAGAGAGAGAGAGGGAGGGGGGCTGAGGACGTGTAAAGAAAACGGAAACGGAAAAAAAGAGTGCGAAGGTTGGGAGGGATAAAGAGCGGAAAGACTGGGAAGAATGGAAAGAATACGGGTAAGGTGGACTGATCCCGAAAAAACGTTGCAGGTGGCAAAAACAAGAGGTCTTCGCATTTCACGCGTAAAGCTCCGGATCAATGAGGGTGGTTGGCGATGGTGGTGATTGTCGGCAGATGATTCGAGGCGGGGAGGAGGCGGAGGGTGCGCGGGGCGGGGTAAAGCGAACGCAATCGCGCGCTCCGCAGACGCCTCGAGTGGATGAAGTGCTGAAATAAATGGGCTAATTCGCAGTGGATCGCCGCGGCTCCTCATTCCCTCCTATCGCTCCCGATGGCGGTGGCATCCCGAGTCGATTGCGGCGCGTTGATCAACGGCAATGATTTTCCCCCGGGCGCCAACCCCGGATAGAGTTGAAGGTCGACCAAGGAGCGGCATCAACTACTAATATTTCTAATGCGACAGAAAAAAAGTTGCAGTAGGTACGCTCCTCAGTTAAACATCACGCGCTTATTAAAGCACTTCTGGAAGTGCACTCCTTGCACGTGGAAATAATTGGTAGATTCCATAATTTTGTATTATTTTTCATTAATAAATGATTGAATGAGTACGACAAAGATGAATATGTATAGGCTTCATGTCAGTTTAATGGTATCGGGCTCAGCCTTGCGAGCTTTCATCTTGACGAATAAGATAAACTTTGTAAAATTCACAATAAAATATTAACTCGGCACAACTAATTTCATCTTATCGGTGACATCTTCAGGTACCCTATGTGAAGATGTCATCAATGTGATGAAACCGGTCGTACCGCGTTAATAATTGTTTGTGAGTTTTACAAAGTTTATCTTATTCCTCATGTTTAGGCTTTGCAAATAAAACTTCCAGGATAACATAAAAGAGAGCGGGTTTTACTGATATGAATAATATATCAAGACAAAAATATTAGTTGTGATAAAATTAAAAAACCTAAATGTTTTATATAGGAGGAGAATGATGTGGCATTATCATGGATCTAGGACTGAAAAATGTACACCTGTGTATGCTCCTTACTCAGAAACAAGGATCGTCAGTGGTTAAAAAAACAAAAAAGTTATATTTTACAATCATAACACCCAGAAAAATAAGGATTACACTAGTAGAAACATTTAATGCTAAAAAACGGGTTCTAGAAATAAATGAAATACATTGAGCTAATGCTGATTCGTAGAAATGCGTGATAAATGGAACTTTCAGGTGAAGGAAAGAGGCAATTGAAAGAAATGGAAATGTGATAACGCCGCAGACTGCCTAGGGTGATAATGAGAAAATCACTTTAAAAATGCTCTAAAAAGATTATGGAAATAAGAGATACTGTTAGAAACACTGCGAGTCAACAAAAAAAACAAATAATAATTATTATATATTACAATACATTAAAGTCACCTGAGGGCAATATACTGAAGGCAAGGAACAACAGAAAATAATGATAAATGAACGAGATATATTCCGAACATATAATAATATATAAAAATGAAATATATTCTGCACAAAAAGATCTCTATCAATGTGGGGTTACAAAGACATGATGAGATGTTCTGAGCATCGAGTGCGGGACGGAAATTTGCAACAAACCAACCATCGGTTGGTTCACTGCCCACGTTTCTGCTGTCATCACACTTAATTACCTGGGCAATAAACACATGAACATACTATTTTTCATATAAACTTAATATGCGATACAAATTCCAATATTAAGAAATCAATTTAATTAGAGCTTTCCTCGTAATTACTGAGCCGTGAATAAAGGAAAGTCCTAATCGTTATTCGGGTACTACATTAAATTCTCGAAGAATATTGCCAAAGATAATCCGTATTCACGGATTGAAACGTTCATTTTGCTTCGATAATTTAGGAAGAAATATTAACGAAGGGGGTATTCAGGGACTAAACTGGACCCATTTTTGAGTAGAAGAACTACAGAAAAAATTGACGATTTGTAATACAGAAATAGGACAAGATAGGTTACCTGGCTTTTTCCACAGAGATTGCTTATTCTTCTCGAGCTATATATTCTTTTATATAATACAGTAATAAAAAGCATAGACCGCGGAGATATCAGTCTAGTACACTTAACTTTCCTCGAATTAAAAAAGGAACTTCATAACTAATGTATTTCCATCAATCAATTATCGTAGATGAATTGGAGAGTAGTAAAATATTCCCTCATTATCTGCGTTTGTTCTCTGGTTTCGTTTGAATGTTTAACTATCGTAAACATCATATGTTTTCAACATTCCATGCGGTGAATCTACCTGTTGAAACTGGTATCGTATCAGATATAAAAATACAGGTTCTTGTGTAGTAAGTATGAGCTCATGAGTCTTGCACAGGAAACGATACTAATTTAAGTAAATAGTTAGTGCGCTCAATATGCCGATCGTTACTGAGAAACTTAACCCTGACCACCAAGAAGCTAACGCGGAAGTTATTTGTTAGAAAAAATCACCCATAACACTTGAAATATTGCGCTCGATGACGGCAGAAAGTATGTGTTTAAAGCTTATTTAATGTTTTTTAAAATGTTATAAGTCTAGCATATGATTAAACCAATAAACGGGGCGCTCATTAGAGTCTATCACCCGCTGAAGCGTGCAATTAGTACATAAAGAAAAGTGTGGTCGATATCAGACTTTGGAAAACATAAAACTAATTGTTAGAGCTAAAAGTACGTTTCTTTCACTCATAAACTGTCGTTGGCAACTTACCCCATGATTTTATATCTCAAACAATGGCTTAGGAGCAAATTCTGCCTCGAGCTGCGCTGCCTCCGAACGAAGGAATTTGCCGCCGAGGGAAGTAACGATGAAGAAATAAAAACGACCGCCGTCAACGTTAACTCAACACAAAAAAAATTAGTTCCGACAGAAATGATGCTTTTACTCTGTGTATTATCGCTTATTGTTTTGTGTAACACCGCAGACTCGTGCGAGATGGCATCCGAAGACCCCGAGCGATCTCTGGCGGCCACCAACGGATCCACGGCCGCAAAACCGCGGGGTTCTTCTCGAATGCCGAGTGATTCGGGGGTTCGCGAGGTGGGAGCGGAAGAGAAGAGGGGCGTGGGGGCGTAATGGCCACCACACAAGCCGCAATATTCTTGAATTCGAGTTTCGTGGTTTAAATGATTCGTCCGAACCCCTTAATGCATGTACAGCACATTCCCGCATTCCAATGTAACACTTCCATGGGAACCTTAGAATTGATTGAACTAGCAACACTAAAAAAGAAATCCCAAGAGCGCACCTGGTGCGGCATCGCATCTTCAACAGTCCCACAGGGAAAGGGCATGCCATCATCTCACCGATTCATATCTGTGAACCTGGTGAGCATTCTAGTCTAGTCCCGTTGGCTTACGCAGTTCAAATGCCGATACATTAAGGGATGAACACACGATTATTTCTCAGACTGGTACTAGACAAATGGAAATCTTTGCTATTATTGAGTTGAATAAATCACAGGAAGTAAATGAAAGCCCACTGTAATAATTAATCGGAAGGTTACGATTAGGAAACACTTGATATATGGAAGTAATAGGTTTCGCTTTCACATGAGTTCCGTGAGACTCACTTGAAGAAAGTCTCTGAGAGGGCCGAAAGCTCGAACAATTTATCGTGGGAGTGTCCTTTTAAATGTTGCTATTCTATTCTATTTGTGTTATATTGTGTCAGCCCATTATATATATATATATATATATATATATATATATATATATATATATATATATATATATGCGTAAATCTTTAGACATTGTGACAAAATTATTTAAAGTCATTCCCTTTACACACCGGAAGGTATTTGAAATGGACACCTCCCATTCTTCACATCACCCGTGAGGTCGAAGAGAGTAATAACGGCGGAAGAATCTAACAGTTGACGTTAGCAAAGAGCCAATCGCTGGAGAATCCGCACGTGAGGCCGACATTGAAATGAATCCGATAGGAATCACAAAATAACTTAACATGTTCCTGTAACGCCTTTTAGCTTCCTTGGTGGGCGCAGTTTATGCAGTTTACTGCCAATTTGTTTTGGCACGAGGTCAAAAAATGTAAAGAACAGGAAGGTGCCTCAAATAAATTCGTGAACTAAATGCACTGTCTACAGGTGTTTCGAGGGCTTATGTATATGACAGGTAACTTCGAGCTCAGTATAGAAGATCTACACTGAATTCATCACATATATGTTTTCATGATAACCTCAATCTTTAAATAAAATTATGTTTCTTATGTAAATTTTGAAAGAAAAGTTAATTTCATTATTCATTACTATTTTACTTTGAATTCACACGTTAATACGCTCTCAACTTCATTGATTTCCCTGAAATACCAACAATTCTAGTTCATGTAATTTGACACAATTCATGGATGATGTTAGTATTCAATCCTCTTTAAATGTTTTTTTCCACAAGCTTCTTTTTTAACATCCATCTTATAGTGCCTACATTATTTACATCAATTGATGAATTTTTAATTCGATAGTCGTCCATAACAAATACGCCTGTAAGCTGCAATGAATGGCTCAACCCTTATATCCGCACCGGGCTCTAAATATGAACATTGCTTCAAGTAATCTGTTGCATATTTGATCATTTCAATTTCATTATTTTGGTATAACTGGCTTGATTGCATATAGACTTAGTATACAAGTATTTACATACATGCGCTCGTTATCTTACCCAAGTTCTTCGTCTCTAATTTTAGTTGAATTTGGACTTGGAAATGTAAAAACGATGCCTTGTCTTAAAAAAGGATCAGTGGCTTTCGGGTTCGTGGGTTACTTATTAATTGAGGGTCATGTATAAATCCATCAAAAGTAGAATGATTAATAAAAAGGTAAAGTAATTAATTGGAAGAATAGTAGATCAAAGGAAATAGCTTCGAGCAATGGGATATAGAAACGTAATTTGTGGAAAAAAAGATTTGTAGCATTCACACACGTCAAAAAAGTTCACTTTGCAAGGTCAGTAAGTGATTCTAAAGAGTTGAAAGCCAAGTGAAACCAAAATCTTTTGAAATGGCTAGTTTAAAAATCAAATCATTATCCCAATAGGAATGGATTAGTAATTTTGTTTATTCTCAGAGAAGGAGAAATGTTTATTCGTGTCAATTAACCATACGCACTTCAATTAGACCTCAAGCTATGAGTCCTTGAATGTGAATGAAATACCTCGGATCCCACCCTATTACATTGAATTTATCAACTACTTGAACTCCAAGGCATAGTAAGGAAAGCTCTCAGATCATTCGCAAAATTTTATCTGAAAACAATATCGCGTTTTGTATGGAAAGTGTGGAATGGGATTCACTGTAGACAGGAACAGCGCCCATGGATGGCTGAGGTAACTGGACAATTGCAGTTCAAATAAGCGTGGACCAATAGCATTGGGGAATAAATGTTACCCCATAATGAGTTTTTTTAATCAGTTTTGAGTTTAATACTAATCCCTGTATTGATTGGCTAGAACTTAAAAGAGTAATTAAGAAAGACTGTGCAATAAAAATATCCTAGAAATTCCTAAGAAACTGCAACAGTAACATTTTAACGGAGTCATCCGCTAATGTGCATTTCAATGCAACAATTTCAGAGTGTAAAAATCATTCGCCTTGACTAGGATTCGAACCCAGATCCCTCGATATCCGGTCGAGTGCTTTAGCCACTTAAGCTACCGAGGCGTCCTCTTAAACTCTGACAATTTGGGGCTTTTAAAGGAACTAGATGTTGTGACGAAATGCCGTACATACAATGTCACAGGCATTCGTATTCGTGCGCGAGGCGCCACAGTCCACGAGGTTAAAGCCAACTTTAAACACTTATGGTGTTTATCCTTTGACAAATTCCAAAGAAACTGCGGGAGATACCGCAACAGTAACTTTTTAACGGAGTCATCCGCTAATGTGCATTTCAATGCAACAATTTCAATGTACGGCATTTCGTCACAACATCTAGTTCCTTTAAAAGCCCCAAATTTTCAGAGTTTAAGAGGATCCTAGAAATTAATTATTTTTTTCCTCGCACAACTCGTGAGTCACATGAGAGGCGCAAGTGCTCAAAATATACCCACTGTGACCATTACTCAATTTCACGTGATTACCATGAGTTCCACCAATGGCCGACACAGCACACTCTAAGCCGATTCCCTCGAGTAGGCTTGTAGGGTAAGCTTAAAATGTATATATGAAATACTTGGATTAGCTGTACCTAATAAAATACCAAATCTCGTTCTCAAGCGTACTCAAACGTTCAGAAATAGAAATTGTTTTTCTGTGTTTCAGCTCATCGCATTTCCCTGTATTGAACGAATAATGACGCCGGCTTTAAATATGACTCCATAGAACCTCCGTTGTACGGATGTGTGTTCCATGGTCTACTTCAGCGTGCGCTGTCTGTGGGTTGTACTTGACGATGGCGTTCAGTCGCTAACGGACCCTGCGGCAAAGTTAACAATGAATTTCGGCATTCATTCGAGTAATTACATATAGTATGTTGGATC